>NC_064617.1:222927271-223235128 GCF_023898315.1 Schistocerca nitens
GATGCCTTGTCGGACGAGTCTCGTTTCAAATTGTCGTATACGGATATGTGGACAACCTCGTGAATCCATAGACTCTGCATGTCAGCAAGGGACTGTTAAAGCTGATGGACATTCTGTAATGGTGTGTGCCATTGGAGGGACATGGGACCCCTGATACGTCTAGATACGACTCCAGTAGGTGTCACACACGTAAGCGTCCTGTCTGATCACCTGCATCCATTCATGTCCAGTCTGCATTCTTACGGACTTGGGAAATTCCAGCAGGATAATGCTACACTCCACACGTCCAGAATTGCTACAGAGTTGCACCAGGAACACTCTTCCGAGTTTAAACACTTCCGCTGGCCACCAGACTCCTCAGACATGAACATTATTGAGCATATCTGGGATGCCTTGCAGCCGCGCGGGATTAGCCGAGCGGTCTAGGGCGCTGCAGCCATGGGCTGTGCGGCTGGTCCCGGTTGAGGTTCGAGTCCTCCCTCGGGCATGGGTGTGTGTGTTTGTTCTTAGGATAATTTAGGTCAAGTAGTGTGTAAGCTTAGGGACTGATGACCTTAGCAGTTAAGTCCCATAAGATTTCACACACATTTGAACATTTTTGGTGCCTTGCAACGTGCTGTCCAGAAGAGATCTCCGCCCTCCTCATACTCTTACGGATGTATGGACAGCCCTGCAGGATTCATGATGTCAATTTCCTCCAGCACTACTTCAGACATTAATCGAGTCCATGTCACGTCGTGTTGCAGTACTTCTGCGTGCTCGCGGGGGGCCGCACACGATATTAGGCAGGTGTACCAGTTTCTTTGGGTCTTCAGCGTACATATTTTCGTGTGCTCGGTGAATTTTTACTAAATAAAGATGAATCAAGGAATTTGCATTAAATTCTGCTTGAAAATGGAATTAGATGTAGCACTGCATTCAAAATGTTGGCTGTGGCTTTTGGCGAATCTATTATGAGGAGGACAAGAGTTTACGAGTGGTATAAACGTTTCGAAGAGGATCGAGAAGACGTTCAAGACGTCAACCGCACTAGACGCCCTGGAGCATCAATTACTGATGAATATATGAAAGAACTAAAGAAAATAATCTGGAAAATTTCCGGATCACCATAAAAGAGGTTGCTGATGATATCGGAATATCCTCTGGAACAGCCAAGAAATTTCTTCGGACGTTTTAAGCATAAAAACTGTAGCAGCACAGATTGTTCTGAAATTGTTGAATTTCGACGAAAAACGACGTCGCATAGATATCGCTCTGGAATTGGTCAATGAAGTCGACAACGGTCCATAACTTCTAAAGAGGGCTATGACAGATGACGAAACATGGGTACTTGGGTATGACAACTAATTCCCTGTAATCCTAATGGAAACTGAGGGAAGGGTTGAGCCCGAAAAAAATTCGACATGTTCGATCACAAGTGAACGTTCTTCATACTGTCTTCTTCGATTACAATGGATAGTGCATCATTAGTTCCTGTCTTATGATCGTAGGGCCAATAATGGATACTACCTGGAAGTTATGCGCCGTTCGCGTTAAGCAATCCGAAGAAAACGACCAGAATTGTACTAAAACCTCTCGTGGAAATGGCATCGCGATATGCTTCCGCTGAAGCATGTCCGTGATACTTTCGACAAAAAAAAATAATTCTCCGGAAATCGCCCCCTGCGACTACTTTCTATCGCCTAGGCTGAAGAAAACCATGAAAGGTTGTCGTTTTACCACCACTGATGAGATAAAAACAGAAACGCTGAAGTAGCTGAAGACGAAAACGAAAAGTGAGTTCCACAAGTACTTCCAAGATTTGAAAAAGCGCTGGCACAAATATATTATATCTGAGGGGGATTACTTGGAATGGGACAAAATTGATGTTGGTGAATAAATAAAGATTATTTAAGAAAAAAAAATTCCAATTACTTTTTGATTAGACGTCGTAGGGCTTGCATGGACAAATCACTGCATTCAGTGTTGCCTGTTAAAACACTTTCAACACTTCCTTCATAGTTTTTCAATAACCTTATATTCTTCAACAGTTTATTTCTCCCTATCAACGTCTAAGAATTTTATTTTCTTTATTTTCTGGTTCAATAAACGCTTGAAATTTTGTAACAAATCTTTTAAAAGTAATTAAGATTAAGAACTGTCTGCTGGAGAGTGTGTTCTCCATGTAACAAATACTTTTAAGAAGCTTTATTTTACTGGCGTCATTGGTTTCGGGTCATTACGCTCATCTTCAGATGGCTACACTTCTTTCATTATTTAAGAGTTGTCAGCGGCATGTCGTGCGCTCATTCACTCTAGTGATCAGTGTTTAGTCTTGTTTCGGTCCTTATGCATTTCTGGGAAGAAGCAAGAAGTGTTGCAGTCTGAACAATACGAACGTATTACAAAATCAGCTGTGGCACACGAACATTTCACAGTATTCTTAATGACAGTTTCAGTGTTAGACAAAACATCCAATACCGGGTTCTATAGAACAAATCACAGGAACAGATAACACACTGCTAATGATTCTGCTAGTGTAACAAAAAACACGTAGCCGTCTGAAGATGAGCATAATGCCCCGGAACCGGACATGTCAGTTAAAGCTTTTTACAAAAAAATATTTGTGGCCTTGTGTTCTCTGTTAGCAATTCTTAATTGAATAACAGGTACGGAGTTCAAGAAGATCCAGTAGGGACAAAATTATATAGTAATTATAATTTTTACTATATTTTCAGTTGTGTACGTTTCTGTTATGTTTTCTTTATTCGTTGGAGCCATTGGCTACCATTTTTTTACTCTCTTAAACTCAATCCAAAACTACTTTCAAGTGTCTTTGTTGGCTGTCCCCGCAACATATCCAAAAACCTATTTCGTCTTTTTCGTGTAATATCGAACATTTTTAATCGCCTACATTGATATCCTCTATGTTAAAAGGCCCTTTTATGATATTATCTACGCTAGTTAGAAACTTTTCGTCCTTTTTTTCTATATTTTTATTTGTCCTGATGACATTGAGAACACTGATTCTGGAGCGTAGATTTGCTACACTTACGAGTATTGTTCTCTTAATATCCACTGAGAGAGAATTTTTATTGTAGGTACTATTAATCATTTCGAATACCACTTACAGTTTCCTTCCTGTTGCTTCATTATTTATCTAACCCGTTGTTCTGTATAATTTCACCTAAATATTTTATTAACCTCATCATTTTTTTGGCAGAGCCGAAGAGAAGTACTTGTCGCCCTAGATTAGATTAGATTAGATTAATACTAGTTCCATGGATCATGAATACGATATTTCGTAATGATGTGGAACGAGTCAAATTTTCCAATACATGACATAATTAAGTTAATTTAACAACATACTTAAGTTAATATAACAACTTTTTTATTTTTTGTGTTTTTAATTTTTTAATTTTTTGTGTTTTTTATTTTTTTAATATTTTTGTTTTTTTTTTCTTTTTTCCCTTAATTTATACCTAAAAATTCCTCTATGGAGTAGAAGGAGTTGTCATTCAGAAATTCTTTCAATTTCTTCTTAAATACTTGTTGGTTATCTGTCAGACTTTTGATACTATTTGGTAAGTGACCAAAGACTTTAGTGCCAGTATAATTCACCCCTTTCTGTGCCAAAGTTAGATTTAATCTTGAATAGTGAAGATCATCCTTTCTCCTAGTTTTGTAGTTATGCACACTGCTATTACTTTTGAATTGGGTTTGGTTGTTAATAACAAATTTCATAAGAGAGTATATATACTGAGAAGGTACTATGAATATCCCTAGATCCTTACATAAATGTCTGCAGGATGATCTTGGGTGGACTCCAGCTATTATTCTGATTGCACACTTTTGTGCAATAAATACTTTATTCCTCAGTGATGAATTACCCCAAAATATGATGCCATATGAAAGCAATGAGTGAAAATAGGCATAGTAAGCTAATTTACTAAGATGTTTATCACCAAAATTTGCAATGACCCTTATTGCATAAGTAGCTGAACTCAAACGTTTCAGCAGATCATCAATGTGTTTCTCCAATTTAATCTCTCATCAATGGACACACCTAAAAATTTGGAATATTCTACCTTAGCTATATGCTTCTGATTAAGGTCTATATTTATTAATGGCGTCATACCATTCACTGTACGGAACTGTATGTACTGTGTCTTATCAAAATTCAGTGAGAGTCCGTTTACAAGGAACCACTTAGTAATTTTCTGAAAAACAGTATTGACAATTTCATCAGTTAATTCTTGTTTGTCAGGTGTGATTACTATACTTGTATCATCAGCAAAGAGAACTAGCTTTGCTTCTTCATGAATATAGAATGGCAAGTCATTAATATATATTAAGAACAACAAAGGACCCAAGACTGACCCTTGTGGAACCCCATTCTTGATAGTTCCCCAGTTTGAGGAATGTGCTGATCTTTTCAAATTATGAGAACTACTTATTTCAACTTTCTGCACTCTTCCAGTTAGGTACGAATTAAACCATTTGTGCACTGTCTCACTCATGCCACAATACTTGAGCTTGACTAGCAGAATTTCATGATTTACACAATCAAAAGTCTTTGAGAGATCACAAAAAATCCCAATGGGTGGTGTTCGGTTATTCAGATCATTCAAAATTTGATTGGTGAAAGCATATATGGCATTTTCTGCTGAAAAACCTTTCTGGAAACCAAACTGACATTTTGTTAGTACTTCATTTTTACAGATATGTGAAGCTACTCTTAAATACATTACTTTCTCAAAAATTTTGGATAAAGCTGTTAGAAGGGAGATTGGACGGTAATTGTTGACATCAGATCTATCCTCCTTTTTATGCAAAGGTATAACAATAGCATATTTCAGTCTATCAGGGAAAATGCCCTGCTCCAGAGAGCTATTACACAGGTGACTGAGAACCTTACTTATCTGTTGAGAACAAGCTTTTGGTATTTTGCTGGAAATGCCATCAATTCCATATGAATTTTTGCTTTTAAGCAAGTTTATTATTTTCCTAATTTCAGAGGGAGAAGTGGGTGAGATTTCAATTGTATCAAATTGCATAGGTATGGCCTCTTCCATTAACAGCCTAGCATCTTCTAATGAACACCTGGATCCTACTATATCCACAACATTTAGAAAATGATTATTAAAAATATTTTCAACTTCTGACTTTTTGTTCGTAAAGTTTTCATTCAATTTGATGGTAATACTGTCTTCCTGGGCTCTTGGTTGACCTGTTTCTCTTTTAATAATATTCCAAATTGTTTTAATTTTATTATCAGAGTTACTGATTTCAGACATGATACACATACTTCTGGATTTTTTAATAACTTTTCTTAATATAACACAGTAGTTTTTATAATGTTTGGTAGTTTCTGGGTCACTACTCTTTCTTACTGTCAGATACATTTCCCTTTTCCGGTTACAAGATATTTTTATACCCTTAGTAAGCCATGGTTTGTTACAAGGTTTCTTACGAGTATATTTAACTATTTTCTTGGGGAAGCAGTTTTCAAATGCATTTATTTACAAAAATGTCATGAAATAAATTATATTTTAAATTGGCATCAGGTTCACGGTACACCTCATCCCAGTCTAACTGCTGTAGGCTTTCCCTGAAATTTGCAATTGTTAAATCGTTGACTGAACGTACTACTTTGGAGGACTGTTTAGTGTTGCTGAATGGAGCTATGTCATATATTGTAACTAGCTGTGCACAATGATCAGAAAGACCATTCTCAACAGGCTGAGCATTTATCTGGTTAAACTTATCTTGGTCTATAAAGAAGTTATCTATCAGTGAGCTGCTATCCTTTACCACCCGAGTAGGAAAATCAATAACGGGTGTCAAATTGAAAGAACCGAGTAATACTTCAAGGTCATTTTTCCTATTACTCTCTTTCAGAGAATCTACATTGAAGTCCCCACAAATAATAATTTGCTTCCCCCTGTCTACCGTATTATACAGTACGACAGGTCATACGAGTCGAAGTTACAATACCGATTTTCACTCTTATCGAAAATCTTATAGTACCGCTATCAGCTGTGACAGAAATCCTTTATGATGGCTAACAGAAATCATAATCACGTACAGAAAGTTTTTCCATCACAATCTCCGTATGAATATATACACACATCAAAAAAAGTTTTGCATCACGCCGGTTTCCAGAACTCCTGATGATAGACGTTGACTGTGGATATTGTGTCACAGACACTGTTCAGAAATGTCGGCAAACCAGCCCAAAGATGTAAACAACCATGCATGAGCAGCGCCTATTAGACGGAGGGGGTCCGACAGCCGATCAGTTCCAGTCATTGCACCAGGAAGGAGGTACAAGGCTTGTGTTGTCTGTAATTCAACCATGCCTAGACGGTCAATACCACGGTTCGATCGCGTTCGAATTGTTACTTTGTGCCAGGAAGGGCTCTTAACAAGGGAAGTGTCTAAGCGTCTCGGAGTGAACCAAAGCGATGTTGTTTGGACATAGAGGAGATACAGAGAGACAGGAACTGTCGATGACATGCCTCGCTCAGGCCGCCCTGCTACTGCTACTACAGTAGATGACTGCTACCTACGGATTATGGCTCGGAGGAACCCTGACAGAAACACCACCATGTTGAATAATGCTCTTCTTGCAGCCACAGGAAGTCGTGTTACGACTTAAACTGTGCACGGTAGTCTGCATAATGAGCAGCTTCACTGCTAACCTCCATAGCGAGGTCTATCTTTGCAACCGCGACACCATGTAGCGCGGTACAGATGGGCCCAACAACATGCCGAATGGGCCGCTTGGGATTGGCATCACGTTCTCTTCACCGATGAGTGTCGCATATGCCTTCAACAAGACAATCGTCGGAGACGTTTTTGGAGGCAACCCAGTCAGGCTGAACGCCGTAGACACACTGTCCAGCGAGTGCAACAAGGTGGAGGTGTCCTGCTGTTTTGGAGTGGTATTATGTGGGTCCGACGTACGCCGCTGGTGGTCACGGAAGGCGCCTTAACGGCTGTACGATACGTGAATGCCGTCCTCCGACCGACAGTGCAACCATATCGGCAGCATACTGGCGAGGAATTCGTCTTCATGGACGACAATTCGGGCTCACATCGCGCACATCTTGTGAATGACATCCTTTTGGATAACGACACTGCTCGGCTAGAGGGGCCAGCATGTTCTCCAGACAGGAACCCAATCTAACATGCCTGGGATAGATTGAAAAGTGATGTTTATGGACGACGTGACCCATCAACCACTTTGAGGGTTCTACGCCGAATCGCCGTTGAGGAGTGGGACAATCTGGACCAACAGTGCCTTGGTGAACTTGTGGACAGTATGCCACTACGAATACAGGCATGCATCGATGCAAGAGGACGTGCTACTGGGTATTTGAGGTACCAGTGTGTACAGCAGTCTGGACCACCACCTCTGAAGGTCTCGCTGTATTCTGGTACAACATGCAATGTGTGGTTTTCATGAGCAATAAAATGGGCGGAAGTGATGTTTATGTTGATCTCTATTCCAATTTTCTGTGCAGGTAAGGGAACTCTCGGAAGTGACGTGATGCAAAACTTTTTTTTATGTATGTACACGACTTTCAATGTCACACTAATAACATCTACGAACACTTTAGAAGTACGCAGGGCTCGGATTCGTTGTACAATTACATTTATGGTACAATGGTTCTTCTCCCCAATGTTTCAACTTCATTGAGATGTTCAGTTTGCGTTTGGACGTTATTTATAGTGGCACTATGTACACTATCTGATCAACAGTTTCCGGACAGCCCTGTGTAATACGGAATTAGCCATCAGATGTCAACCGCAAATACAGAAGAAGTCGGAGATTGTCCTGTTGTTAGTAGAGAAGCAGTAACAGCAGAATGGATCAGTCAGGTCACTTCGAACGTAAACTATTCATTGGATGTCGCCTTAGTAACAGATACATGAGGGCCAATACAACCTTTCTAAATGGTTGCAAACATGAAGAAACAACCACATCTAAACCGAGACCAGGCAGACATCGTGTACTGACGGACAGGGATCGTCGAGCATTGCGGAGGGTGGACGCAAAAAATCAGCAGAAATGAGCGGAAGGTATCACTCGTGAGTTACAGAGTACTACCAGCAGGCCAGCTAGCACTGAGACTGTCAGTAGGGAATTGAAAATAATGGGGTGCAATGGTCGAGCGGCTTCTCATAAACCATACTCTTCTGTAGTCAATGCTAAGCGACGCTTGAGGTGGCGTAAAGAGCGCGCCACTGGGCAGTGGATGACTGCGAACGAGTGAAAATTGAAAATTGGAAATTTGTGGTACGCTCTTATGGGACCAAACTGCTGAGGTCATCGCTCCGTAAGCCTACACACTACTTAATCTACCTTAAACTAACTGACGCATGGACAACCACACACCCATGCCTGAGGGAAGACTCGAACCTCCGACGGGGGGAGCCGCACGGATCGTGACAGCCAGCCGGAGTGGCCATGCGGTTCTAGGCGCTACAGTCTGGAGATGGCGACCGCTACGGTCGCAGGTTCGAATCCTGCCTCAGGCGTGGCGTGGATGAGTGTGATGTCCTTAGGTTAGTTAGGTTTAATTAGTTCTAAGTTCTAGGCGACTGATCACCTCAGAAGTTAAGTCGCATAGTGCTCAGAGCCATTTGAACCATTCTTGGACCGTGACAAGGCGCCACAGACCGCGCGGCTACCCCGCGAGTTATTTGAAGTTATGAGTCACGCTGTGCCCTGTGGCAATCCAATAGAATGGTTTCGGTTTCGCGAATTCCTTGAGAATGTTACTTGCCTTCACGTGTAGTGCAAACAGAAAGTATGGAGATGGTGGTATTTTAGGGTGTGGACTCCTTTCCGAACTTAGACTTCACAGCTATATGTACTTAGTATAATAGAAGTACAGTTCAGAGACGATGATTTTGTAAACATGACAATGAACCCTGTCTGTGCGGCAATGGTTTGTGAACAATAACATTCCTCAAGTGGACTAGCCTGTCCGTAGTGCCGACCAGAACCCAATAGAACAACAGTAATATCAGAAAATTGAGTCCGCCTTGATACAAAACACCTTGTTATTTGTTTATTTCTTTATTCGCCCAAACGGTGACAAATATCACCATTATCAGTGGCGTTTTTTTAATCTTATTTATTGTATGTTACAGCATGTTTTAAGCCATTATTGTTCCAGTCTGCGACATATTTTCTTTGCGCTTTTTGTTTCTGTTAACCGTTTTTTATTTAGCGAACGTCATGTTCGTTGGGTGGTATGTGGCTGCTTTTATACACAGAAAAACAAAACTTTCGCACTCTGTTTCTGATCCAGAACAATAATTGCTTAAAACATGCTGTACCATACAAGAAATAAGATTAAAAAAACGCCACTGATGATGGTGATATTTGTCGCCGAAACTAGTTTGGGAGAATAAACAGTAAACAAATAACAAGATGTTTTGTATCAAGGAGGACTCAATTTTCTGATATTACTGTTTTCATATGCAGACACGGACCAAATGGAAGAGTTCCAAGATAAAATCATTGCCAATAGAACACTTTTGGTATAAGACAGAACGACTTCGTTCCAGCTCCCAGCCTCCAACATCACAACCTTCTCTGGTTTCGGCGGTTGAGGAATAATGGACTGCCACCCAGGGGAATTCAAGCTGTCACCAAAGGCGAGGGTGTACACACCTCATATTGAAAAAATGGAAATGAGTGTATGGTATCGTTGGTCGGGAGGCCCATACTCGGGGAAGTTTGCTGCCAAGTGCAAGTCTTATTTCATTGACGCCACATTGGGTGACTTGCAATGATGAAATGATGATGAGGACAATAGAACCCGGCCGGGAATTGAACCTGGGCCCGCTTGCATGGGAGGCGACCACGTTACCACCCGGCTAAGCAGGCAAACACCACCTAATAGTTGTGCGAATACTTTTGCATGTATCCAGACAGATACAGTGCTCGAAAAACTTTCTGTGCCTGATGATTATTTGTCGTAGCAGCACTGCAGATATTTATAGCAGCTGATGTGATTTTCGATAAGTATTTGCGAGCTATTGACTTCCATCTACCGAAAAAGGTTATCGGTCTGTTTCAAGAGTCCGTTCTTTGATTTGGGAATGTGGACAGAATAAGTTCGAGTGGTAATTTGTATGTTTATTGCATTGTTTCTTCCAGGTAATGAGTTTGTCGATTTACAGTCCTAAAAATGTTAACAAACCGTTTACGAATGACGAGCTGACGGGGCAGTAGTTTCTGCCCAGTAGTAACAGAAAAGTTTGTAAAAATTTTATTCTTTTTTTTATTTTAGTCATCAGTCTTCTACATCCTCAATTGTTTGTTCAATGTATCCCAATCTCTGTCTTTCTCTACAGGTTTTACCCTCTACAGGACTCTCTAGTACCATGGAAGTTATTCCCTGATGTCTTAACAGATGTCCTGTCATCCTGTCAGTTCTTGTCAACGTTTTCCATATATTCCTTTTGTTCGCCGATTCTCCAGAGAACCTCCTCATACCTTACTTTACCAGTCTACCTAATTTTCAACATTTTGTAGCACCGCCTCTCAAATGCTTCGATTCTCTTCTGTTCAGGTTTTGCCACTGTCGATGCCTCACTGCCATACATTGCTATGCTCCAAAGGTACAGTTTTAGAAATTTCCTGCTCAAATTAAGACCTATATTTGATACTAGCGGACACGAATGCCCTTTTTGCCAGTGCTAGTCTGCTTGCTCCGACATAGGTAATTTTACTGCCCAGGTAGAATTCCTCAAATTCACCCGCTTTGTTAATCACCAATTAGGACGTTAAGTTTCTCGCTGTTCTCATTTCTGCTGTTTCTCATTACTTTCGTCTTTCTTCGATTTATTGTCAGTCCATATTCCGTACTCATTAGACTGTTCATTCCATAAAGAACATTCTATAATTTTTCTTCACTTGCACTGAGGATAGAAATGTCATCAGAGAATCTTTATATTGATATCCTTTCACCTTGATTTTTAATTCCACGCTTGAACGTTTCTTTTATTTCCATCGGTGTTTCTTCGACGTATGGATTAAATAGCAGGGACGAAAGACTACATCCCTGTCTTACACCCTTTTTAATCCGAACACTTTGTTCTTGGTCTTCCGCTCTTATTGTGCGTTCTTGGTTCTTGTACCTACTGTGTATGACAGTCTTTCCGTATTTCTTACCCATATTTTTCTTAAGATTCCAACATCTTACACCATTTTAAATCGTCGATCGCTTTTTACAAGTCGACAGATCCTATGAACGTGTCTTGATTTTTCTTGAGTCTCGCTTCCATCATCAACCACAACGTCAGAACTGCCTCTCTGTTGCTTTTACCTTTCCTAAAGCCTAACTGATCGTCATCTAACAGATCCTCAATTTTCTTTTCCATTCTTCTGCACATTATTCTTGTCAGCAACTTGAATGCATGTGCTGTTGAGCTAATTGTGCGTGATTCTCGCTTTTATCGGATCTTGCAATCTTGGGAATTGTGTGGATGACATTTTCTCGAAAGTTTTATGGTGTATCGCCAGTCTCATAAACTCTACACACCAACGTGAATAATCGTTTTATGGCCACTTCCACCAATGATTTTAGAAATTCCGATGCAATGTTATCAACCCCTTTTGCCTTCTAAATCCTGATTCTAATATTCTGTCCCCTATCTCTACTCCATCGACATGTTTTTCTTCTTCTATCACGTCATCAGGTAAGTCCTCAGGCACTAGTAATTACATTATTGTAGACTCCTCTTGTTCCCCTTTTGAATCTTCACTAGGCGATGCTGGGCCCCCTGGTGAGAACACCGTTACCTTGTTTACAGCTGCAGTTTGGGCCGGCCTACAGCGGTTCTGCGGCAGATCTCCGTATAGCCGCCCGCCAGTCGGCGCTCGACGAGGCTCCGCCAGCAAGGCGCTACAGAGGCTCCCAGTCGACCGAGAACCTGCCCTACGCTGTTGAGCAGTCGCCGCCACTCAGGGTTGGTACTAATGCACTGTTGCTCGTGAAAAACATACGAAATCTTCTAACGCAGTTGACGTGAGAAAGTGACAGGAAAAAAGGAGAAATGGTGCATTTCTTTGGCCATATTATCCGCAGTTGCTGTATAGTTTTTGAAACTTCGTGAGGCGTTCAATAAGTAACTCAACTTTTTTTTCATGAAAGTAAATTGGTTTAATTCAAGTGTCCAATACACCATATTATCCCCCCCTCTTTCGACTATTTTTCAGCATAATATCCGTTTAATGCGACGGCCTTACGCCACCTTGCTTGGAGGGCTATGCCCGGATGGCACCACTCTATTGGTCAATGTCGAAGCCAACGTATTGCTACGTTAATAACCTCCCCGTCCTCTAGATGCTGCTTCCCGCGGAGGGTATCAAATGTTCATATGTGTGTGAATACCTGAGGGACCAAACTGCTGAGGTCATCGGTCCCTATACTACTTAAACTAACCCAGGCCCGAGAGAGGACTAGAATCTCCGGTGGGAGGGACCGCGCAATCTGTGACATGGCGCCTCTAACCTCGCGACCACTCCGTGCGGCGGAATGCATCCTTCACTGGTCCTAACAGATGGAAGTTGGAAGGTGCAAGATGTGGACTGTAGGGTGGATGAGAACGAACAGTCCAGTGAAGTTTTATGAGCTCTTCTCTGGTGCGCAGACTTCTGTGAGGCCTTGTGCTGCGAGGTGTTTGATTTTGATCCGTCGATCACCTCGAATGAAACCAGAATGAGATTTTCACTCTGCAGCGGATTGTGCGCTGATATGAAACTTCCTGGCAGATTAAAACTGTGTGCCGGACCAAGACTCGAGGTCCCGAGTTCGAGTGCCGGACCAAGACTCGAGGTCCCGAGTTCGAGTCTTGGTCCGGCACACAGTTTTAATCTGCCAGGAAGTTTCATATCAGCGCACACTCCGCTGCAGAGTGAAAATCTCATTCTGAAAACATCCCCTAGGATGTGGCTAAGCCGTGTCTCTGCATTATCCTTTCTTTCAGGAGTGCTAGTCCTGCATGGTTTGCAGGAGAGCTTCTGTAAAGTTTGGAAGGTAGGAGACGAGGTACTGGCGGAAGTAAAGCCGTGAGGACGGGCCGTGAGTCGTGCTTGGGTAGCTCAGGTGGTAGAGCACTTGCCCGCGAAAGGCATAGGTCCCGAGTTCGAGTCTCGGTCCGACACACAGTTTTGATCTGCCAGGAAGTTTCATATCAACGCACACTCCGCTGCAGAGTGAAAATCTCTTTCTGGAAACATCCCCTAGGCTGTGGCTAAACCATGTCTCCGCAATATCCTTTCTTTCAGGAGTGCTAGTCCTGCATGGCTTGCAGGAGAACGTCTGTAAAGTTTGGAAGGTAGGAGACGAGGTACTGGCGGAAGTAAAGCTGTGAGGACGGGCCGTGAGTCGTGCTTGGGTAGCTCAGGTGGTAGAGCACTTGCCCGCGAAAGGCGTAGGTCCCGAGTTCGAGTCTTGGTCCGACACACTGTTTTAATCTGCCAGGAAGTTCCACCTCGAATGAAAGTGTCTACACGTTCCAACATCGCAGGAGTCACAGCTGTGTGCTGCCGGCCGGCATGCGGAAGATCGGACAGGTTTGAGCAGCGTTGTTGCGATGATGGCAGACGCCTCGCCCAACGACTCAACGTGCTGTTGTTCGCCGCCAAGTCTCCTTAGATATTCTGAAAGCGCCCATGAATATCTGCGATGCTCTGGTCTTCCGCCGAAAAAAACTCACTGATTGGTCTCTGCTAGGAAGGCACTTTTATTACAGACGCCATTTTGGAATAACATTTCCGATTTTCGTTCACATCAGGAAACGCCGTCTGCTCGCACGTTTTTGATATATTCCATCGTTTGGCGATGTTGTTTCCCTATCCCACATTGCTGTAGGGAGTTATGCATTTCTTGAAGTAAAACACAGCACAGTGTAGGAAACAATAGTGGTGGTACACTGCGTTTTGGTTCACTTCAAGAAATGCAAAGTTCCACAAAGCAGTGTGGAAGTAGGCGAAGGATGGAATACCTCAAAAACGGGCGAGTAGATGACGTTTCCTGATGTGAACGAAAATCGGACACAAAATACCAGCACTAATGATGTTTTATTTCAAGAAAACAAAATGAGTTTTGCCACAAAAATACGCATTTTCTTGTAGTTAAAATAACTTTAATAAAGGAAGAATGGTGCTGAGTAAGTGTTGTGAATGTAATAACTGAATGCTACTATTAATTCGGCTCACACCCATGGTGAGAGAAAAATGTTTGCCAGGTACAATTCCTTTTAGGTAGCCATTGCACGTCATGATTATTTAACATTTTTCTGGCAGGGCACACTATAGCATAAATGTGGCAAAACAATAAGAAATCACCAATAACGTTTATTAAAAATATGTTACAAAATGGTACTCAACTTTGATACAATTTGATGTGTAGCACTAGATGTGTCAAACAGAATGGTATCCAAATAACTTTGCTGTCTCTTGGCAGTCTATAGTGTTTTCTCTGTTACTGATAATAATGTTGCAGTTATTCTTAATAGTCTAATTACTCTGTGAATATCGACTGCTAAATCGGAAGGCTGTCCTCAAGGAACTGCACATAGTGGACTGTAGGCTCTGAAATGAACTCTTTAAATGCTGGTCAGGAACTGTCTGAATGTCCGTGTACCGTGTTCTCATGCCTATTGGCAGAAGGATTCCCATGTCCCCCGTACAAAGCAGTCCGCTATAGCAGTCCATACAGCAGATGTCTACGCTATCGACGGACGTGTCCGATGCGCTGGAGGAAGTAGCAGGAAGAGGTCCGGGTTTGTGAGCGCCATCTGGAGGCTGCTGCGCAACACTGAGAGTTTCCAGAAGAGCGGTTGTGCCTGTGTGACGGCAGCCTCTCGCGGTATTTGTTGTGTAATACTTGCTTGGTACACAAAAATGAGAGAAGGAGACGCTGCAGATGAACCCTTTCTTAACTGCTATAATTATAGAAACGAAATATTCAAATTTCTTATGACACTTGATGGTGTATATGGCAGGCCATCTTCACTCTGCACTGTTTCCTTCTGTTTCCGCGCCATAACTGTAATCTCTCGTATCTCTGTAAGCTCCTTTCCTGTAACCTTCCGTCTCTGTTTACTTGTAGTTTATTTGTAGTTTTTCCATATTATTTTGAAATGTGCATTAGTTGATGCTTGTCTCAGCGGCTAAGTAGATACTTGCCAGACTACAAATCCATGTTAATCTGATCCAGTACGGATATTGCAGAACACGTGACTGCGTATTAATTGAATATAAATACAGATAACTGCAACCATTCAGTTTTGAAATATTTATTTCCGTGAAATAGTGTTCGAGCGTTTTCAGGCTCGTCTCCAGCTGGAGCAAGAAGGTAGGAAACATTTTCAGTTAACGCCAGAGCAACTAATTGTAAATATGGGAAATTGTATCGAGAGGCCAGCCTTGGTGGCCGAGCGGTTCTAGGCGCTTCAGTCCGGAACCGCGCGACTGCTACTGCCGCAGGTTCGAATCCTGCCTCGGGCCTGGATGTTGGTTGGTTGGTTGTTAGGAGAAGGAGACCAGACAGCGTGGTCATCGGTCTCATCGGATTAGGGAAGGATGGGGAAGGAAGTCGGCCGTGCCCTTTCAGAGGAACCATCCCGGCATTTGCCTGGAGTGATTTAGGGAAATCACGGAAAACCTAAATCAGGATGGCCGGACGCAGGATTGAACCGTCGTCCTCCCGAATGCGAGTCCAGTGTCTAACCACTGCGCCACCTCGCTCGGTCGCCTGGATGTGTGTGATGTCCTGAGGTTAGTTAGGTTTAAGTAGTTCTAAGTTCTAGGGGACTGATGACCTCAGAAGTCCTGTAGTGCTCATAGCCATTTGAACAATTTGAACCATTATTCGAATCCATGCCACGTCGTGTTGCGGCACTTCTGCGTGCAACCCTTCCGCAAATTGCTGCAGATTTCAGTGCCGGGCCATCAACAAGTATCATCGATATGGGCTTTCGGAGCCGATGGTCCACACGTTTACCCTTGATGACTGCACGACCCAAAGCTTTACGCCTTGCCTGGGCCCGTCAACACCGAAATTGGACTGTTAATGACTGGAACCATGTTTCCTGATCGGAAGAGTCTCGTTTCAAATTGTATCGAGCGGATGGACGTGTCCGGTTATGGAGACGAACTCATGAATCCATGGACCCTGGTTATCAGCAGGGGGACTGTCCAAGCTTGTGGAGGGTCTGTAATGGTGTGGGGCGTGTGCAGTTGGAGTGATATGGAAGCTCTAATACGTCTAGATACTACTCTGACAGGTGACACGTACGTAAACATCCAGTATGATCACCTGCATACATTGATATCCATCGTGCATTCCGACAGACTTGGGGAATTCCAGCAGGACAATATGACACCCCACATGTCCGGAATTGCTACAGAGTGGCTCCAGGAACAATCTTCTGAGTAAAAACACTTCGCTGTCCGACAGACTCCCCAGACATTGATCGCTCTGGGATGCTTTGCAACGTGCTGTTCAGAAGAGATCTCCATCTCTTCGTACTCTTACAGATTTATGGACAGCCCTTTAGGCTTCATGGTGTCAGTTCCCTCCAGACATTATTCGAGTCCGCCGGCCGAGTAGTCGAGTGGTTCTAGATGCTACAGTCTGGAACCGCGCGACCGCTATGGTCGCAGGTTCGAATCCTGCCTCGGGCATGGATGTGTGTGGTGTCCTTAAGTTAGGTTTAAGTAGTTCTAAGTTCTAGGAGACGGGTGACCTCAGATGTTGAGTCCCATAGTGCTCAGAGCCATTTGAACCATTTTTTGTATCGAGAAACGAATTTCTTTGTTTACTGTGGCAGTATGATGCAAAGCTGGAGTCCCAGCCTGTACTACGAAGTTTTCTCACATTTATCGCTTCCTCCACATCTTAATATGATTTGTTAATGTGAAAAATGTCAAACACGGTCATGGTTCTGAGTCCTTGTAAAATTGTAGGCCCCCTATAACTGGCTGGGTAAATCAGCTGAGAAATTATAGGGATGCAACACCATACCATCGCCTATAGAACCAGGCCTAGTAAAGCAATACGATGTTGATGGCAGCTTTACCTTTTTATCTTTCTTATAGATCGTGACTTAAATCCTTACAAGCACTTACTCGGATTATATGCACTGCCTGTTCCTAAACTATCGTGTCAAAATGACACAGGCGACAGAGTGGTATAAATTTTCACAAAATCAGTGCTCTAAGAAACAATAGCTTCCAGCAATTAAGTTTCTTCTCTCAAAATATACATTTTATAGCAGTTTGTGCCCCTATTTCATTTGTATCGTTTTGACAAGAAGCTTTATTGCAGAATTGAGATACACTGTCTAGCCTCATTAATGTGACCATCTGTCAAAAGCGTGAATAACAATATTTTGCAGCGTGGACCGCAGCGCGTCGTGCAGAAAGAGAGTCATTGAAGTTCTGGAAGGTACTGACAGGGATGTGCCGTAGCCAGCTGCGGTAGGCATCTCGGTTGACGATCCACAGCGCGAAAATTCCGATCGAGGTGGTCTCACAGATTCTCGATTACATTTAAATGTGGAGAGTCTGGTGGCCATGTAAGTACGCTAAACTCATCTTGGTGCTCTTCGAACCACGCACCAACACTGCAAGCTGTGTGATATGTTGCATTGACCTGCTCGTAGATGCTAACGTGCCGAGCGAAAACGAGTTGCATGTTGGGGTGGACATGGTACCCAAGGGCAGATGGGCACTTGTATTGATTCATTGTGCTTTCCAGAATGACGAGATCATCCAGGCAATCCCACGAAAACATTCCCCAGACCATAACGATCCGACGACTGTTGCAGAATGTTTGCTTTCAGACGTATCACGTCGCTCACTCCAACAGTCATCTGTCCGATGGAGCATAAAACGTGATTTATTTGAACAGACCGCCTGTGGATGTCCAGTTGTGGTAATGGCATGCAAATTCCAGCCTTCGTAGCTGATGAACAGCGGTTAACATGGGTATATGAACCATGTGTTTGGTGTGTGGTGTTCGATGAACGGTTGTTGACGAGACACTGTTGGTAGCCTCTTGGTTCATCGAGGCATGCAGTTGCCCGACAGTGGCACGTCTGTTCGCCCTTACACATCAAAAAAATGGTTCAGATGGCTCTGAGCACTATGGGACTTAACATCTGTGGTCATCAGTCCCCTAGAACTTAGAACTACTTAAACCTAACAAACCTAAGGACATCATACACATCCATGCCCGAGGCAGGATTCGAACCTGCGACCGTAGCAGTCGCGCGGTTCCGGACAGCGCCTAGAACCGCTCGGCCACGACGGCCTGCCTTACACATCACTGCAGCCTTCGTTCACCCCTGTCATCTCTGGCCCGTGGTGCGCCACAGTTCCCCCATCGCCAGTTTTGGATAGCGCCATTTTGCCATTCACGGTATACAGGGTGTCCCAAAAAGAATGACTCGATTTGAACTTGTAATAATATTGAGACAAATGTCACTAGGTAGCTGAAACAGCTTTAGATGTAATTGATACGGTCTAGAGTTTCAGAAAAAATCCGCTAGACTTCGCTGCGAGCGCTGACCTGGAGCGTGCAGCCAGTCTCTCGCAATATGGCGTCCGCGCAACAGAAGGCGTATTGTGTTATTGAATTTAGTCGTACTTGATCAGTGATCGCAGTTCAGCGGACGTTTCATATTCGATTTCGTGCTAAGCCACCATCACCAAAGAACATTCGACGGTGGTTTAAACCGTTTGAAGAAACAGGGTGCCTCTGTAAAGTCAAAAGTCTTGGCCAGCCACGCGTTCCTGATCAAACAGTGGAACAAATCCGATGAGCATTTGGGTGGAACTCCCGCAAGTATACGCGTCGTGCTAGCCGAGAACTTGCGTTACCGCGCATGACAGTGTGACGTGTGTTACGACGTCGTTTAGTCCTTAAACCATACCGAGTACAACTGGTACAAGCTCTTCGAGGTACTGACAAAGTGAAGCGAGTGGATAGCGAGACCAGGCTCTACACTCTTGGCCTCCTAGGTACCCTGAATTAACACCATGTGGTTTCTTCCTGTGGGCCGGCCGGTGTGGCAGAGCGGTTCTAGGTGCTTCAGTTTGGAACCGCGCGACCGCTACGGTTGCAGGTTCGAATCCTGCCTTGGCCATGGATGTGTGTGACGTCCTTAGGTTAGTTAGGTTTAGGTAGTTCTACGTTCTAGGGGACTGATGATCTCAGATGTTGACTCCTGTAGTGCTCAGAGCCATTTGAACCATTTTTTCTTCCTGTGGGGATATGTTAAAAGATGTGTTTGCGTTCCTCCCTTACCTCGTGACACTGATGAACTAAAAACCAGAATATCAGCTGCTGTATCTTCAGTGACAGAAGACACCTTATGCTCAGTTTGGGATGAATTCGGCTGTCGGCTAGATATCGTCCGTGCAGCCAATGGAGGACCTACTGAACATTTATGATTGGGTTTTATAAACTTCTGTCTTTTCTGAGTAATGTAGTATCCAATTTGTTTCTATTAAGCCCTTCTTCCTTGTAAATAATTCTATTTAAAATTGGGTCATTCTTTTTGGCACACCCTGTACTTCAACCACGGTGGCATGCGAACAGTTTACAAACTTATCTCTTTTGGAAATGGCCTTCATCCTTGGTTGAAAGCAATTGATATGCCCTTTTGGACGTCAGGTAAATCACTCCGTATTACGACAACGACTTCATTTTTTTCCACATCCATCCAACACACTTTATACGAGGGTCTCTCCAAAAGAAATGCACACTATTTTTTTTAAGATCCATCTTTTATTCTACATGTCTGAAAGTTTTACAGTGTGTAGATACATCCTTTAGGAACAATATTTTCATTTCTCCACATAATTTCCATCACTCCCAATTGCCTTACGCCATCTTGGAACCAGCGCCTGTATACCCACACGGTAAAATTCTGGACCAACCTATTGGAGCAACTGTTTGGCAGTGTGCACAAGGGAATCATCATCTTCAAACCTTGTTCCACGAAGAGAGTCTTTCAGTTTCCCAAAGAGATGATATTAACATGGAGCCAGGTCAGGGCTGTAAGGCAGGTGTTTCAGTGTTGTCCATCCGAGTTTTGTGATCGCTTCCAAGGTTTTTTGACTCACATGTGGCTGTGCATTGGTGTGCAACAGCAAAACATCCTGCTTTTGCCGATGCGGTCGAACACAACTCAGTCGAGCTTGAAGTTTCTTTAGTGTCGTCACATATGCATCAGAATTTATGGTGGTTCCACTGACATGATGTCCACAAGCAAGAGTCCTTCAGCATCGAAAAAACACTGTAGCCATAACTTTTCCAGCAGAACGTGTGGTTTTGAATTTTTTTTTCTTGGGTGAATTTGCATGATGCCACTCCATTGATTGCCTCTTCATCTCTGGTGAAAAATGATGGAGCCATGTTTCATGGCCTGTCACAATTCTTCCAAGAAATTCATCTCCACCATTCTAAAAAAAATGGTTCAAATGGCTCTGAGCACTATGGGACTCAACATCTTAGGTCATAAGTCCCCTAGAACTTAGAACTACTTAAACCTAACTAACCTAAGGACATCACACACACCCATGCCCGAGGCAGGATTCGAACCTGCGACCGCAGCAGTCCCGCGGTTCCGGACTGCAGCGCCAGAACCGCTAGACCACCGCGGCCGGCGCCACCATTCTCATATTGTTCCAAAAGTTCGCTGCATACCGTTTTTCTTGTTTCTTTGTGAGCCACTGTCAACATCCTGGGAACCCACCTGGCACAAACCTTTTTTTTAACGCCAACACTTTCAGTATTCTGCAAATACTTCCTTCCCCTATCCCAACGTAGCGTGACAATTCGTTCACTGTGATGCGTCTGCCAGCAGTCACCAATTCATTAACTCTCTGCACATTGTCTGGAGTGCGTGCAGAACGAGGCCTGCCGCTGCGAGGACAATCCTCAATATTGCCTGCTTGCCCACCGACTAACTGTACTGCGTTCGACAGCAGCATCTCCATACACCTTTTTCAACCTCTTGTGGATGTTTCCCACTGTCTCGTTTTCACAGCACAGGAATTCTATGACAGCACGTTGCTTCTGACGAACGTCAAGTGTAGCAGCCATCTTGAAGACATGCTGTGACGGCGCCACTCACGGAAACAGGTTGAACTAAGTTTGAAAACAAGCGGGAAGGATGTATCAACACACTGCAAGACTTTCACACATGCGGAATGAAAACTGTATTTTTACAAAAATAGTGTGCATTTCTTTTGAAGTGACTCTCGTATATCTTCCACAGCTGGTTTGGGCCACCTGCCATCTGTGAGTGGTTATTGCATGCTGACGTCTAACATAGGCGGTGGTCACATTTATTAACATAGGCGGTGGTCACATTTATGGGACTGTATCGTGTAGAATTCCACTGTGAAATGTCAGTGGTCTGTGGGTGATCTGAACCCTTTCCAGATACATCACGTGCCCTTCAACTGCAACCCTTGTCAGATTTTTTATATCCTATTGTTGATGAATAATTCTCTTAGCCATGGAAGAAGGTAATGTAGTCGCTGCTACGCTATGATATACTAATAAAGTCTCGTTTCTAATGAGATAACCGCCACTTTGTAAACAGATGTCACTGCAATTTTGCAGGCGGCAGCGCGTCGTTCCGACAGGGGGAACGTGGTGAGGCAGCACCGCTTCCACAGTGATGGCGACGTTCTAGAGGACGAGGTGAGTCTCTAACATGTCTATCACTTCGATTCATTCTTTGTCAACTTGGTTATCGCAATATAGAGAGACCTGAAACTCGAAATTCTTACTATCCCCGAAGCAGAATGGAAAACAAACGCAGTGTATACAGGCCGGTTAATGACAACACTTGCTTATTTTGTTGCAGATTAAAAAGTATTGAATAGTTCGTTAGGCCATTGTAGCGTGTCTGTCTTCTATCAACCTACTACATAATTCTTTCGTGTTTATGCTTCTGACATGTATAGAAACTGTTTCACTTCCCATATCTTCTTCCTTCCTTCCTAGGTTAAAGCTGTCTGCCCTGAGTCTGTCGCTCCATCTTCTTCTTGGAAGACCAAATACTTCTTTTACCAGTGGGTAATTTATTTTTTACGATTTCCACAATCCTTCGTTCATCCACCCTGTCTACGAGTTTGTTCCAGTCACGCTCACTCTTTTGTACCTACTCATTAATTGAGTCCACTTTACATTCTCGTCTATTGTTTCCATTTCTCTCATTATCTCGCAGTGTCTTCCTTGTAATCCTTCGCAGAATTTTCAATTCCGTGGTTTCCAAAAGTCTCTTTGTTTTTGCTGTTTCCGGTCTTGTCTCAGCTGTATATGTCATAATTGGTCTCACTTTTGTTTTGTACAGTCCTGCCTTTGCATATTTTCCTAAACGATGTTTTTTTCCAAATAGTATCATTTAAACACCCTGCCACTTAATTTGCTTTTGCTACTTGTCTTGTAACTTCCTTTCCTACATTTCCACTGCTGGACAGTCCAGCACCAAGATATTTAAAAGTCATTACCTCTTGAATAATTTCCCATCCATTTCCAGTTTGCATCTAATTGGTTTTACAGATGTGGTCATACACTTGCTTCTTTGACTGGATATGACCGTATTTAGGTTTTTGGCTGCCACGTTAAATATATGTAAAAGTTTCTGCAGATTATCTTCACCGTTTGCCAGTAAAACTGCAGCGCCAGCAAAAAAAAAAAAAAAAAAAAAAAAAAAAAAAAAAAATCATTTTTATTTCTTCGTCTCCAATTCTGCAACAGCTACCAGACTATACCTTCTTTATCATGTGGTCCATGACTAAATTCAAAAATAGCGGGCTCCAAGAGGCACCTTGTCTAGAATCTACTATGCAGTTAGATAACCGGGGACCAATTTTCGCCTGAACGTCGTTATTGGAATAGATGTGTTCAACTCTTTTTATTAAGCTGTAAGGAATCCCCCGATTGTAGAGCAGGTTCACCACATCTGGTAACTGAATCCTATCGGAAGCCTTCTGTAAACCAATAAAACAAAAATAAAGTGATTTGTTGTATTCAGTGGATTTCTCAACAACCTGTATGAGAATGAATACTGAATTTGTGTATGATCTACTGGAACTAAAGCCGTACTGCTCCTCTGCAAGGGTTGAAAAGATTTTTTGTTTAATTTCCTATTATTTTAGTTATGAGTTTAATAACTCAACTCAATAGAATTATCTCTCTGTAGTTGGGTGGGTCTTTCTTATCTCTCTTTTTGCACATGAGAGTTGTAATACTAGTTCCCCATTCGTAGGGAATTTTATTATCAGTTAGAACACTGTAAACCAACTTGGTTATCTCTTCAGGTAGTGGATAATATCCGTACTTCATTTATTCATTGGGGAGCCTATCTTGCCTGGAGACTTGCTATTTTTAACAGTCTTACAGCTTCTTCTTCCTCTGCATGTGAAACAGTTAAACCAACATTTACTTCTGTACCGATCTCTGATTTCTCTTCATTTCCTAGTGATTTTTTACTTTTATACAACTCTGTTAAAAATTTAACCCATGACTCCTCATTTATGTCGTTCACTTTCAAAATTTCATTTAATTCTTTTCTCCATTGCGTATCATTCTCCAAATTTGTTTCTGCTGCCCAAAGAAGTCGTTTCTAAGTTTTTAGAAAATATTTCCCAGTGTTCCTGTTTAAAACGATTGATTAGTGATTTTGTCTCATTACAAGTTCTTTTGTAATCTTTTTAAGACTCTTGTGTTGTGAGTGTTTTATATGTCAAATAGCTATATCTCTTTTTATATACATTTCTTTAATCTCTTCGCAGAACCATGGTGTTCTGTTTGTTTTCCTTTCTTGCCTTATGACGTGTGCCGATAGTGCTTCTTCAGCTGCTGCTTCAAAACTACCTTTAATTTTCTCCCAAGCCTGGTCTACGTTATCCTCTGCATCAATGTGTTTCTCTTTTAATTTCTCTGCTAATCGTTTCTGATGTAAAGTTTTTGTCGATTCATTCCATAATGACTCTATACTAAATTTTTCTTCTTTTAATAACAGTGTTACCAACAGGGGCCCTAAGTAAACTGTCTTCGTGCTCTCCTTCTCTTGAGATAAAAATTTTGACTACGCCATGATAATTATTCCTCAACCAGGTGTTGGCTCTCCAAAACATACACACAAAGAGTCAGTAACTGTACAACAAATATGGAGAGAGTTCATTAGCGATTGATTCACGTGTTTTCTCCGTACCAATCACTACAAGGTTCAACGCAAATAGAGGTCATCCCACTCCTTTTTAGACAATTCAGCTGCCCATTCCTTTAACTAGTAATGTGTTTTACCCACTTCCGTAGTAAAGATCGCTTATATATTCTAGAGCAATGTTACTCGATCCAGAAGTAGCTAATAGGATTCCTTACGCTGCTAGTGACTTCGTCATCATTTATACACATCAAAAAAAGTTTTGCATCACCGCGGTTCCCAGAACTCCTTAAGATAGACGTTGACTGTGGATATTGTATCACAGAGACAGTCCATTTGACTGTTCAGAGATGTCACTAAACCAACCCAAAGATGTAAACATCCATACTTGAGCAACGCCTATTAGACGGAGGGGGTCCGACAGTCGATCAGTTCCAGTCATTCCACCAGGAAGGAGGTACACGCCTGATGTTGTCTATAGTTCAACCATTCCTAGACGGTCCATACTGCAGTTCGATCGCGTCCGCATTGTTACTTTGTGCCAGGAAGGGCTCTCAACAAGGGAAGTGTCCAGGTGTCTCGAAGTGAACCAAAGCGATGTTGTTCGGACATGGAGGAGATACAGAGAGACAAGAACTGTCATACCTCGCTGAGGCCCCCAAGGGCTACTATTGCAGTGGATGACCGCTACCTACGGATTATGGCTCGGAGGAACCCTTGCAGCAACGCCACCATGTTGAATAACGCTTTTAGTGCAGCCACAGCACGTCGTGTTACTGCTCAAACTGTGCGCAATAGGCGGCACTTCTCTCCTAACGTCCGTGGCGAGCTCCATCTTTGCAACCAAGACACCATGCAGCGCGGTACAGATGGGCTCAACAACATGCGGAATGGACCGCTCAGGATTGGCATCATGTTTTCAACGATGAGTGTCAGATATGCCTTCAACCAGATAATCGTCGGAGACGTGTTTAGAGGCAACCCGGTCAGGCTGAACGCCTTAGACACATAAGTGCAGCAAAGTGGAAGTTTCCTGCTGTTTAGAGGTGTGACCAACGTACGCCGCTGGTGGTCATGGTAGGCGCCGTAATGGCTGTGCGATACGTAAATTCCAGCCTTCGACCGATAGTGCAATCATATCGGCAGAATACTGGCGAGGCATTCGTCAGCATGGAAGAAAATTCGCGCCCCCATCGTGCACGTCTTGTGAATGACTTCCTTCAGGATAATGACATCGCTCGACTAGAGAGGCCAGTGTGTTCTCCAGACATGAACGCTATCGAACATGCCTGGGATAGACTGAAAAGTGCTGTTTATGGACGACGTGAACCACCAACAACTCTGAGGGATCTACGCCGAATCGCCGTTGAGGAGTGGGACAATCTGGATCAACAATGCCTTGATAAACTTGTGGATAGTATGTCACGACGAATATAGGCATGCATCAATGTAAGAGAACGTCTGAACCACCACCTCTGAAGGTCTCGCTATATGGTGGTATAACATGCGATGTGTGGTTTTCATGAGCAATAAAGTGGGCGGAAATGATGTTTATGTTGACCTCTATTCTAATTTGCTGTACAGGTTCCGGAACTCTCGGAACCGGGGAGACACAAAACTTTTTTTGGTGTTTGTATTTCGTGGCAATTAAAGGAATGGTTTTTCTTCTTAATTCTCAGCCCCTGGTTATTCAGTCTTTTCCTACAATCACCTCCCTCTTGACAGCCGGAGATCCTATTGGGGAACTAATGCGTAATCTTTTTTCAGTGGAGAGATCATCGTGACACTTTTTCAAATAAAGGTCACATATGCCTTTATTACCGTGGTTTTCCTTCTACATCCTCTACGTCCTCATGACCCATTCTTCCGCCTTTTTGGGGTAGTTTCCTATCCGAAGACAAGAGGATGCCCCGAATTTCTGTTCTCTCCTCTGCCCTCTTTGACAAGGCCGTTGGCTGTATGAGGGTGACTCCTTATAATTGACCGGTTGGCTGCAGTTCTTTTTATTCATTCCTCTCTGTCCCTGTTAGTGTTTCACTTCCTCATAACAGCCTGCTCCTATCATCTCACATTTATCTAGATTGTCGCTGTCTGGATCTTCCTCTTCTTCTCGTGCCATGAATCAGTAATTCTTGTTCGCATTCTTGGTAGCAAAGATCTATTTTTCACCTATTCTTAAAAGAATTTCTTCATTTGTGGGATTTGGTGGCCACACGATCCTTTCCTGCCTCCCCCAGCTCCACATTTCAAAAGCTTTCAGTCGTCTCTTGTCGCACGAACTAGCAGTCTACGTGTTTGAGCCGTACAAGGCCACACTACCGACAAAGCTCCTAATAAATCTCTCTTTGGTGTCGACATTCAGGTTCCTTACATGGACAGCACCTCTTTGTGGAAATAGACTTGCGTTTCCTGTATAATTCTGCTCTTTACGTTTGATGCACTTTTGCCGTCTTGGGTGATATTACTTCCGCATGACTGTGCACTGTACCAATATGTTCCAAAAACCGCACATGAAAATGTAATTATTTCAGGGGGTCAATCGCGGATTTTATTGATCACAGTGATAAGGGGTCAAGTGTTTTGGATAGTCCTTGGCCTAGCGACCGTTTGTTTACCTATCGGAAGAAAAAATGGCTCAAATGGCTCTGAGCACTATGGGACTAACTTCTGAGGTCATCAGTCCCCTAGAACTTAGAACTACTTAAACCTAACTAACCTAAGGACATCACACACATCCATGCCCGAGGCAGGATTCGAACCTTGTAAGAGGTATGCGCTGCCTGCAATAGGCAAGGCATAGGAGAGTCTCTGACCAGAGAGCAGTATGTTGTTAGTTGTTGCTTGTCGCTAGTCTGCAGTAGTCTGCGTGTGTCTGTACTAGTCTGCAGTAGTCTGCGCGTGTCTGCGCTGGTCTGCAGTCTGCTCTGGTCGGGACTCTGGAGGATGAGTATTATTGTATAAGGTAAAGAAGCAGCCTTGCGCATATCTGGTAATGTATGTGAACTGTCATCCAATTTTTTTTAAAAAAAATGCCCTAATAATAATTTTTATAATATAAAGTAATTTTTTAAAAAAAGCATTCATTTCAATTTAAAGAATTTATCCAATGCATGATCATTCCTTTCACGAATCACAAATGTATAGGCCAGCATTGCACAGAGCTGTGCCACAAAAATACTGCTGTGGCTGAAGAACATTCGCCGTTGACGGCAACGTACAGGGTTCTATTATCTAAGAAGTCTTCAAGCCTCTCACATATTTGGAAACCTAACCCGTATGCACGAGCCTTCGTTAACAGTCTGTGGCAGGGCGCTGTATCTGTACTTCACTATTCTCTGGCAATTACGCCTACTAATATGGTCATCCTAAATACACTCATGCTCATAAATTAAGGATAATTGCAGAATGTGGTGTCACACAGCGTGGCACTACGCAAAACTGCCGCTAATAGCGTAGGCACATAGGGAACACACACGGCACAGGTCTGTAAGTCCACGGTATTGGTGATAAGTTGAGAAAACCGTCCCAAAACACATGTGCTACAAAACGCCAATGTTTCCTGCGCATGTACCCCGACATCAATATGGGACATGATCACCATACACAAACTCACAGGCCGCACAATGGTTGGCATACTCTGGATCAGGTGGTCGAGTAGTTGCTGGGGTATAGCCTTCCATTCTTGCACCAGTGCCTTTCGGAGCTCCTGAAGTGTCGTAGGGGTTTGATGACGTGCAGCGATACGACGACCGAGAGCATCCCAGACGCGCTGGAGAACAGGCAGGCCATTCAATTCGCCTGATGTCTTCTGTTTCAAGGTACTCCTCCACGATGGCAGCTTGGTGTAACCGTGCGTTATCATCCATCAAGAGGAAGGTGGGACCCACTGCATCCATGAAAAGGCGGACATACTGGTGCAAAATGACGCCCCGGTACAACTGACCTGTTACAGTTCCTCTGACAAAGACATACAGGGGTGTACGTTGTAACCTCCCCACAGAAATTATTTTATATTTATAATATGAACCATGCGTAACCTCCCAACAAAATTATTATAATTAAATGAAAATGAACCAAGCGTAAACTCCCCACAAAAATAATAATTAAATGAATTTTTTAATATTGTAACCTCTGAACAAAATTGGCTCCCATTTATAATCGGGTGTGCAGAAATGCATTCACATTTAATGTTCCCACAAAATTCTTTTCTCATTTAATGTTAAGTTCGAAACAGAAAAATTCCTAAACACCAAAATAATAAAAAAATTTAGTAACCTGGTAAATTTTATGACTACAGCCACGCTGCGCCTCGGCCCTGTATTCTGAATATAAAAAAAGGCAAAAATTCTTACCTCAATAAAAACTGCAAGTATATCTGCTCTTACATAAAAATTTTTGGCACAGCTCCGTGCAATGCTGGCCTATGCTTTGTGACTCGTGAAAGGAATTAATTATTCATTGGATAAAATCTTTAAATTGAAATGAATGCTTTTTTTTTTAAATTACTTTATATTATGAAATTATTATTGGGGCATTTTTTAAAGAAATTAAATGACAATTAATATACATTACTAGATATGCGCAAGGCTGCTTCTTTACCTTCTACAACAATACTCATCCTCCAGAGTCCTGACCAGAGTCCCGAGCAGAGCAGACAGCCGACACGTGCTGACTACCGCCGACTCACGCGGACTACTCAAGACTACTATTGACACGCGCAGACTAGCGACAAGCAACAACTAACGACATACTGCTCTCTGGTCAGAGACTCTCCTATGCCTTGCCTATTGCAGGCAGCGCATATAGCGCATACCTCACCTCTTACATAACCCTCCACTGGGGGGGGGGGGGGGGGGGGCAAAAATTTGGCAGCGATGGCGAGTCAATTGGACTTGCCATGAGCAACAAATTTTCCTAATTAACTAAGTTTACAACCACAGAATATATACATATATATAAGTCCAGAACATAAAATATAGTGCACATGACTGAGTACAGAACATATCAAGCAAAGACAAAATGTGTACACAGTGAGTACAAAACATATTAACAAATGAGAAAAAGTGCACACGCACTGTAGTACATAACATATGAGGAAATCACAAAATGTATAGGTAATCAATACAAGTCATATTAACAAATGACATAAAGTGCACACGCACTGTAGAAGTCTTTAGCATTTTTACATATCATGGAGTGAAATAAAGTGCACACGCACTGTATAAGTCTTTAGCATATTTATATAACATATCATGGAGTGAAATAAAGTGCACACGCACTGTATAAGTCTTTAGCATATTTACATAACATGTCATGGAGTGAAATAAAGGGCATACGCACTGTAGAAGTCTTTAGCATATTTAGGACAACTGATCATATTAACAAATGAAAATGAAGTGCACGCGCACTGTATATGTCATTATCATTTTACAAGAACTAGGAAAGGAATGGGAAGGATTGCATCATGGTTGTGGCACATTAGGTTGCACGCAGCTGCACTGAAAGTCCATATCTTTCTACAGAAGCACAACACCAAGTGAGACAATCTGAAGTTCTTTTCCCTGAAGTATTAATCAGTGTAGCCAAGACACTGAAATGTCGTATTAATATTCCATGTTATCATGTTGGTAGTACATTAGGTACACCAAACAGTGGGACCATAATAATATCTCCATCGCTCAAGGTGGTGGACAGCATGTTGTGTCAACACCACGTTCTTGTAAGGTACACCAACGTAGAATTAGTGCAAAAACCAAATATAGTGCTCCATGAGCATGAGGATAGACAGGACAAACGGATATTACAGTAATTTCTGGTAATTAGGTTAGAAGGTGAAGGACATTAAATCTTATGCCAGTCATCATTGATAATTACACTAGTCTATTAACTGATTTTTAGTAATTTGTGGCACTCATCGCTCAGTTACTGAAGATTTCTGTACCATGTATGAAGTATTACAGAACAATGTTCATAAGTTATCTGTTTACAGAGAACATTGGCACTCATTGGCCAGTTACAAATCATCAGAAGTCATCATTCAAACAGGAGCTAATTCATATATATGGCATGAAAGTGACATAATATAAATTTAAAGTATAAGAAACAGTGGCATTCGTTGGTCAGCAAGTATTGAATATTACAAAACATTTTTCATCATTCAAGTGAGATATGACATATTTAAAAATAATTATTGGCACTCATTGGCCAGTTACAAAGTAATCATATAGTTTTACAAAACATTATTCAGTATTATTCAGAAGTCATCATTCAAAACAAGAGTTAATTATTGGCATAGCATTTATGCATAAGTCATCATTCAGTATTACTCAGAATTCATCATTCAAGTGACATAGGACATATTTAAAATGTAACACACTGTAACTATTACTCAAGGTCTGTTGTCGACTAATACATAGACATAATGGATTCAATACAACAGAGAAATTTGTGTTACATTTAGAACTACAAATATATCTTAAACTGGTAGCATTATTTGGTTGTATACTGGTAATAGTTGGAACTGGTAATAATTTCTTTTTCTAGCAATGCATTGTGTTGGGATCGATAATTAATTGCTGGGGCATGAAAATATTTCCTTTTGACTTATTGCTGGAAATAAGGATTAATAACGTCATTCGTCATGAGTCAGCTGTAGCAAGGTTATGAAACAAAGGCAGTATATGTGATCACATTTATAAATGATACGACACAACTGGGTAAAAAAAAATGCAAGTACTAGAACAGGTTTAATAAGTAACAGGTTTAGTAAGTATCATGAAAAGCTTCTCCTGGAAAAAATACAAAATGGATTATTGAGCTGAAAGAAGAAATGCACGTTATGCTGAAAAGTAGTGAACTTCGAATTAACAGGTAATGAAACGTGTACTCAATATCTGTGTACTGTAGCTGTCTTTCCCAAAACATTCAGTCATTATACTATGCGACATAAGACATACTGTCAAAAGGAACTGCAACAAATACTTAAATAACTACATAGCATCTCTTAACTAATAGTAAATATATAAACTTCATCATTATTTTCATCTGCAAAGAAAAACTTCATTATCATTACTATCATCACCTGCAAAGAAAAACTTCATTATCCATATCGCCATAGCTCCATTATTATCATCACCTGTAAAGAAAAACTTCATTATCCATATTAAAATATTCTGCATCACTATTCATCATCATTCATTATCATTTGCAAAAAAATCACTTCATTATTCATTATACAACTATTCATAGTATCGAATTTCTTATTTCTAGCATATTTCATCACTAAAACTAAGATGTGTAGTTCTGTCTGACAGTCTGCACCAATCGCCTCGTATTCTGAAAGAAAAAAATTAGTTAACACTGCTATCATACGATGTGTATAATATATTCTTGTTAATGCTTGTTAATTCTGATCCATTTACTCTTCGTCACGAGGTATTGCATCTTCTTTCGGTCATTCCGAAGGTGAAATTCCCATTTCTGTTTAATGTATTTCTTTTACACGTTATTTCTTTCTGAAAATGATGAATAAGGATTAATATCTTGCATTTAAATCACATACTCATTAAATAAAAGCTGGTTTCTAGTGATATAATTGAGCATACAGCGTAGCATTACAGAAAACGTAATATGTCAAAAAACATAGACAGTGTTGAGATGCAAAAATGTACACAGAATATCACAATGTAGCGGCAAAAAAAAAAAAAAAAAAAATAAAAATAGTCACGATGTTGAGATATCATAAGGCAAAATGTCAAAGTCAACTGGTGTTTGTTATATCTTAAAGATTACATAGTGCATACAAACAAAACAGTAAAACAATCATACATACATAAAAAATGGAAAATGTACACGCTCTGATGTGTAACGACAAGAAATGCCTCTCTTTGTTCAGCTTATATGTTGTGTAGTTGATAGAGGCGAGAGTTGAAGACTTTAATGGAGAAAGAATTTGATAAAATTAATATGTCACTAGATAGAATCGTATAATTGGTCATAAAATGTGTAAGTTCATCTGGAAACAATGTGCACGGTCTAATGTATAACGACAAGAAAAGCGACCTGCTAACCTTACCTTGCCGGGCACTTGCCAAGAAAAAATACGATAATCATCAGTAAGTAGTCACATAAATATAATTGCATAATTGGTCATAAAATGTGTAAGTTTATTTGGAAAAAAATGCACGGTCTAATGTGTAACGACAAGAAAAGCGACCTGCTAACCTTACCTTGCCGGGCACTTGCCAAGAAAAAATACGATAATCATCAGTAAGTAGTCACATAAATATAACTGCATAATTGGTCATAAAATGTGTAAGTTTATTTGGAAAAAAATGCACGGTCTAATGCGTAACGACAAGAAAAGCGACCTGCTAACCTTACCTTGCCGGGCACTTGCCAAGAAAAAATACGATAATCATCAGTAAGTGTTCATGTGAATATAATTGCACACGTGGTCATAAAAAAAATCAGGAAATGGCATTACAGTGTGATAAATCATAAAGTATGTTCATTCAATAAAAGGTTTGACGTTGGAGACGTGATGGTTCCCTTTGGTTTTTCTGGTTCTCAAAGTTTCGACGTGTACTACATTGGGGTGAGGAATGCTGCGAATTCGATATGGACCTGCATATAGAAGCTCAAATTTACTACATCTACCTTTTCCTCTATTAAATAATGTGTGCGTACTAATATCTTCTGTCCAATATGAAAGTCACGGCATGTACAAACCTGTTTTTGCTGTCTTCTCCGGCGCTCTGCGGCACATTTGATGTTGTTCAGCGCAATGTCAATTATTTTATGGTGTCGTAGTCGACGAGATGTAGGAAAGGTTACTAATTCTTTAATTTTGTTAGGTGGTTCAACATTTTTCAGTATAACAGACGGAGATAGCATAGTAGATTCATTTGGTATGGAATTAATTACATCCTGGAATGAGAGTATGTGTGTGTCCCAATCAATATGTTTTTTATGGCAGTATATTCTACACAGTTTACCAATTTCTTTCATTAATCGTTCACAAGGGTTCGAAGAAGCATGGTACCTGGATATATAGATCGGAGAAATGTTTCTAGCTCGTAACATACGTGTCCATATAGCAGATCGAAACTGTGATCCATTGTCGGAAATTACTTTCAATACATGCCCTACATGAAATAGAAAATGTTTTACAAATGCTTTCGAAACAGTTTTAGCAGTAGCTTTGCGTAACGGAGTGAAGGTAACAAATTTTGAAGTGCGTTCAACAGCGACAAAGATGTAGCAAAAACCTCTATTAGTTCTGGGAATCGGACCAAAAATGTCTACAGTGGCCATGTGTCTCAATTTAACAGGTACAATGGGATGTAATGGAGGAATATGTGAAGTCGTGTCTGATTTAGCTTTCTGGCAGATTTTACATAACGCTAAAACTCGTCGAATACGTTTCTCCATGTTGGTAAAATAACAGTTCTGTCTCAGTATAAGAAAACATTTTCTGGCTCCGTAATGTGCGTAACTTAAATGAGTATACCAGATTAATTTGTTAACAAATTCGTCAGGAATGCATAATAACCAATTGTTGCTGTCAGGGTGAGAGCGGCAAAACAGAATGTTATTGCGTACAGTGTAATGGTTTCTAATGGTAACACTATTCCTATCTTGCCAAAGGTGTTTAATTTCTTTCCATACGTTGTCTTTACTTTGCTCTTGTGCTATGTCTTGTAATGACGACGAAATGAAATTCTCAAATGCAACTTGTTGAATGTACATGACGCTGAAATTTGCTTTGCAGGAGTTGTTTGCGATGTCTTGCTGATTGTTGCTGAGAGAACGGGATAGTGCGTCTGCTATAATATTTTGTGTATCGGGAATGTGAACAATTGTAAAATTAAATTCCTGCAAATAAAGTTTCCATCTACTTAATCTGTCGTGTGTAAATTTAGCCGAAAGTAAAAACTGTGTCGCTCTATGATCTGTGTAAACGGTAGTGTGTCTTCCATAAAGAAAATGCCGAAATCTCGTAAATGCCCATACAACACATAATGTTTCAAGTTCTGTAACAGAATAATTGCGTTCAGCAGGTGACAGAATGCGACTCGCAAAGGCTATGTGTTTAATTACTGTAGTCCCATCTTCTTCAATTTCCTGAAAAATGTGTACGCCTAAAGCGGTGTTAGAACTGTCGGTGGCAATGGAAAAATTTCTAGTAAGATCTGGGTGCGATAAAAGTGGTGCATTCAACAAAGCTTGTTTCAGGTTCACAAATTTAGAATGTGCTTGCTTATCCCAGGACCAAATAGTGTTTTTCCCGTCAATTGACATAATCTAGGGGTGTCTAAAGCAGAATAGTGAATAAATTTACGAAAAAAGTTAATTAAACCCAAAAAGCCACGTAGTTGTTTCTTCGTCGTAGGAACAGTAATGTCACGTAAAGCTTGAAGTTTTTCCGGGTCAGGCACAATGCCTTCTGCTGAAATTACATGTCCAAGAAATTTTATAAAAGTTTTACCAAAGTGCGATTTACTGAGATTAACTGTGAGTCCTTGTGCACGAAAAGTTCGTAACAGTTGTTCAAGAATTAGATTGTGTTCAGACCAGTTAGCTTCTGCAATAAGAATGTCGTTTACATACGTTGTGATTCTGTCTTTCATGCAAAAGTGTATGTCGGATGTCGTCAAAAGTAATAACATTTTCGCGAACATGATTCTGCGTGTCAAAAGTATTGCTAACGTTGCTGGAAGATGCAACCTGTACAAGATCTAGTCAAATTCTATCTGACGTGCTATTATTTTCGGGAGGATGCTGTGGCATTTCAACTATTTGTACTGTTCTGTTATTTCTTCCTGACGTATTACGTTCGGGATGATACACTCCTGGAAATTGAAATAAGAACACCATGAATTCATTGTCCCAGGAAGGGGAAACTTTATTGACACATTCCTGGGGTCAGATACATCACATGATCACACTGACAGAACCACAGGCACATAGACACAGGCAACAGAGCATGCACAATGTCGGCACTAGTACAGTGTATATCCACCTTTCGCAGCAATGCAGGCTGCTATTCTCCCATGGAGACGATCGTAGAGATGCTGGATGTAGTCCTGTGGAACGGCTTGCCATGCCATTTCCACCTGGCGCCTCAGTTGGACCAGCGTTCGTGCTGGACGTGCAGACCGCGTGAGACGACGCTTCATCCAGTCCCAAACATGCTCAATGGGGGACAGATCCGGAGATCTTGCTGGCCAGGGTAGTTGACTTACACCTTCTAGAGCACGTTGGGTGGCACGGGATACATGCGGACGTGCATTGTCCTGTTGGAACAGCAAGTTCCCTTGCCGGTCTAGGAATGGTAGAACGATGGGTTCGATGACGGTTTGGATGTACCGTGCACTATTCAGTGTCCCCTCGACGATCACCAGTGGTGTACGGCCAGTGTAGGAGATCGCTCCCCACACCATGATGCCGGGTGTTGGCCCTGTGTGCCTCGGTCGTATGCAGTCCTGATTGTGGCGCTCACCTGCACGGCGCCAAACACGCATACGACCATCATTGGCACCAAGGCAGAAGCGACTCTCATCGCTGAAGACGACACGTCTCCATTCGTCCCTCCATTCACGCATGTCGCGTCACCACTGGAGGCGGGCTGCACGTTGTTGGGGCGTGAGCGGAAGACGGCCTAACGGTGTGCGGGACCGTAGCCCAGCTTCATGGAGACGGTTGCGAATGGTCCTCGCCGATACCCCAGGAGCAACAGTGTCCCTAATTTGCTGGGAAGTGGCGGTGCGGTCCCCTACGGCACTGCGTAGGATCCTACGGTCTTGGCGTGCATCCGTGCGTCGCTGCGGTCCGGTCCCAGGTCGACGGGCACGTGCACCTTCCGCCGACCACTGGCGACAACATCGATGTAGTGTGGAGACTTCACGCCCCACGTGTTGAGCAATTCGGCGGTACGTCCACCCAGCCTCCCGCATGCCCACTATACGCCCTCGCTCAAAGTCCGTCAACTGCACATACGGTTCACGTCCACGCTGTCGCGGCATGCTACCAGTGTTAAAGACTGCGATGGAGCTCCGTATGCCACGGCAAACTGGCTGACACTGACGGCGGCGGTGCACAAATGCTGCGCAGCTAGCGCCATTCGACGGCCAACACCGCGGATCCTGGTGTGTCCGCTGTGCCGTGCGTGTGATCATTGCTTGTACAGCCCTCTCGCAGTGTCCGGAGCAAGTATGGTGGGTCTGACACACCGATGTCAATGTGTTCTTTTTTCCATTTCCAGGAGTGTATCTACTGTCTGGTTCATTTATGATAATTTGCTGTTGCGGATGATTCTGCTGCTGGTAAGACCGACTGTTATTAAACGTACGCTGAAAATTGTGCTCATTACTTTTACGTCTGTCATGATAGTCATTGCTATATAGCGTGATGCGATAGGAATTGAAATGATGTGTTTTCTGTACGTACTGATTCCCTTGTTGCTGTGCGTTACTATTTGTTGGAGCTGATGCTATACGTGCACGCGGCGAAACATTAACGCTTGGTTGACCTTGTACATTGCATTGTTGGTTATGTATGCTAACCGGTTGGCTTTCATGCTGTTGCGGAGAAAAACGTCTATTGTTACCAAATTGTGTTTGCGACTGCTGAAAATTTTGTACATACTGATGATTAAAATTTTCTCTGATATTAAAATTACGCTGGTAGTTGTCACTTCGGGAATGTCTAAAGAGAACTGTCACTTTCGGTAAAATTTGTCATATCAGGTTTTCTTTACTCATTCTTAATTCTAGATAGACCGATAGTTGAAGAGCTGCTTTAATAGATATAAAGGATAGTAGAAGAGAAGGCAGCAGTGCAGAAAACTAAAGATGAAATAGCACTACTATGGCTCGGGGCCCTGTGCACGCTACGGCACATATTCATCAAAGCGTAATGAATCCCCTGAGGTCTATTACGCGCTACAAATAAATTTTAGTTTCTGCGTCACAGGTAATGCCGGTGAAAGTACAAAAATAAATTGTCGTATCCAGTTTAAAGCGTGTATCTGTGCTCTGTCATTTTTAAATACCTTAGATTTTTTTACGGATAAAAATTGCTCGTAATCAACGTTATCGTCTCTGAATGTGTGAACAGGTTCAGGATTGCATGAGAATCTGTGTCTGTTCGGAATCTAACTCACGTACTCTCTGTAAATTACCTAAATTATACTGGCTGTGTGAGTGTGACAAATGCTCGGAATGTGCCGTATGCTGTGACGTGTTATTGACTGAAATATTTTTTATCTCTGTCACTTCTTGCTGTAAAGTTGACAATTTTCTACGTAATGTATTATTGGACGAATCTATCTCACTGATCGTCTGCTGTAAATTTTGGAATTCAGGTGTTTGACTAAACGAAATCGGTGAAGTATCGTCTGATTTGCTGTCATTATTACTTTCGATAACATCAATACGACTGGCCAATTCATCATATTTTTCAGTCAGTATTTTTACCTGTTCATCGTTTCTAGTGTCACAATCATTAATTTGTTTTTGTATTTTACGTGTGCTTTCGTTCAATTTTTTAATGTCTGCTTTGATGACATCGGGATCCTGTATTAGTTCTAATTGTTCAAGTCTGTCGGTCACTGTCTGAAAGTCTACTGTGTGTGTATCTGTTTTTGATTTAAGATCGGAAATTTCATCACGCAATTCGGTGTTCAACTGTTTGATAGTATTAATTTCGTCTGCTACTGTAGCAATATTGTTGTCTACGTATGTTTTTGCTTTCGTAAACAATTTACGTTTATCTTCCTGTCTCTGTGCAGTAATTGTTCCCATGACTTGTCGTTTTACTTTATTTTGTTCCTGTATGAATTTACGGTAACGCGTTTCACTGTTTTGTAGGTGGTGATTAAAACGTTCGTCAATTTGGCTGTTCTGTTGTTCAAATTTCGCGTCTACCTTTGCATCTAGTGCGCGCGAAAGTTCTGCTGACATTAATTTAAACTCGTCGCGTAACTGTGTTGCGTTTTCAGAGCATTGTTTACCGACTGCACTAATTTCCTCTCTAAGTGATTCTGTTGTAGCTGCTTGCGTATTCCTTAATTCTTGAGCAACAGATATAATTTCTTCACTACTTTTCCTAGCACAAGCCTTAATTTCCTCACGTACTTGTTCTTTAGTATCATGACATTGCGCGGCAACGGCTGTAATCTGTTCACTAAGCTGTCTGGAATTGTTGTCTAATTTTTCATTCAACTGTTTGGAATTGTTGTCTTGTTTTTCATTAATTTGTAGCAATACTGCCATAATTTGATCCAAGCCAAAATTAGCGACTCTATTTTCTATGCTGTGTGCTGGTGTATCTGCATTTGTCACGTTTTCTGTAACCATTTGGTCATTCTGTGATTCTCGAAAAGGTTTCCCAAGCGGATGTGCACTGTTAGTCACTACCTCGGAATCAAATAAATCTATCGTACTTTGAGTACACTGTTCATTTTCGTTAGAGAAATTTATCTGTTCACAATTCAAATTTTGCAAATCGGGTGTGTTAAACTGGGCTGCGTTCATTGTAACAGAACGTCCCGCCTCATCAATTGTCGTTAAATTAACAGAGGACACAACTGAATTTGTTTGCTCATCATTAGCATTAAAATCATTACTAGTGGTCGGTACGCACTGATTGTCTGTAAATGAAGGATTGTCATCATTACACTGAGTGTCGCAAATATTATGGGTCAAATTATTAGAGTCGGGTATTTCACTCATTACACATCGCGATGTACTGTTAACAGTTTTTCGCGGCGTTTTTCACAAATCAGAATTAAGCACAAATGAAACAAGGACAATGCAAAATGCAACAAACACAATTACAACAAAGAGCAACAAATTGCCGATGATCTGTGAAAGAAAGAGTGACAAATTAGTAAATGCGTTGCGCCAGATGCAAACTACATTTAAGTAAATAAGAGCAGATATATGACTACTTATCAGAAGATTCACAAAGAAATACGATCCTGGCAGGAGGTCGCCACGTGTAACCTCACCACAGAATTTTTTTTATATGTTTATAATATGAACCATGCGTAACCTCCCAACAAAATTATTATAATTAAATGAAAATGAACCAAGCGTAAACTCCCTACAAAAATAATAATTAAATGAATTTTTTAATATTGTAACCTCTGAACAAAATTGGCTCCCATTTATAATCTGTGTGCGGAAATGCATTCACATTCAATGTTCCCACAAAATTCTTTTCTCATTTAATGTTAAGTTCGAAACAGAAAAATTCCTAAACACCAAAATAATAAAAAAATTTAGTAACCTGGTAAATTTCATGACTACAGCCACGCTGCGCCTCGGCCCTGTATTCTGAATAAAAAAAAGGCAAAAATTCTTACCTCAATAAAAACTGCAAGTATATCTGCTCTTACATAAAAATTTTCGGCACAGCTCCGTGCAATGCTGGCCTTTGCTTTGTGACTCGTGAAAGGAATTAATTATTCATTGGATAAAATCTTTAAATTGAAATGAATGCTTTTTTTTTAAAAAAAAAATACTTTATATTATGAAATTATTATTGGGGCATTTTTTTAAAGAAATTAAATGACAATTAATATACATTACTAGATATGCGCAAGGCTGCTTCTTTACCTTCTACAACAATACTCATCCTCCAGAGTCCTGACCAGAGTCCCGAGCAGAGCAGACAGCCGACACGTGCCGACTACCGCCGACTCACGCGGACTACTCAAGACTACTGTCGACACGCGCAGACAAGCGCAGACTAGCGACAAGCAACAACTAACGGCATACTGCTCTCTGATGCCTTGCATATTGCAGGCAGCGCATATTGCGCATACCTCACCTCTTACAACGTGCACCAATCATAATCCCACCCCACACCATCAAACTATGACCTCCACGCAGGTGGACATGAAGGGGTTGGTATCTTGTTCCTCGTTCACGCCAGATGAAAACCCGGAGAGAATCACTGTTCAGACTATACCTGGACTCGTCTATGAACGTAACCTGTGACCACTGTTCCAATGACCATGTACCGTGTTTTTGACACCAGGCTTTACGGGCTCTCCTGTGACCAGAGATCAGTGGAATGCACCTTGCAGGTCTCCGGGCGAATAAACCATGTCTGTTCAGTCGTCTGTAGACTGTGTGCCTGGAGACAACTGTTCCAGTGACTGCGGTAAGATCCAGAGCAAGGCTTCCTGCAGTACTCCGTGGCCGTCTGCGGGCAGTGATGGTGAGATATCGGTCTCTTGTAGTGTTGTACACTGTGAACGTCCCGTACTGTAGCGACAGGACACGTTTCCTGTCTGCTGGAATCGTTGTCAAGATTGAGATCACACTTTGTGGCACACGGAGGGTCCGTGCTACGACTTGCTGTGTTTGACCAGCCTCCTGTCGCCCTAGTATTCTACCCCTCATAACGTCAACAATATGTGTTCTTTGAGCCATTTTCAACACACAGTCACCATTAGCACGCCTGAAAACGTCTGCACACTTACTCCCTGCACCGTACTCTGAACTGCACCAACACACCTCTGCGTATGTGGACTGCTGTCAGCGTCACCGTGCGACCGACCGCAGGTCAAATGCACCGCATGGTCATACCCCGACCATGTACCAGCATTATCCTTAATTTACGAGCATGAGTGTAGGTGTGTTCTTTTTTCGTTTTCCATAAGTACGTAATCGTTAGCAACTGTAAGAGCTGGACTTACTGATCTTCCAAATTTTCATTAAGAGATCGTGATAGCCATCACTTTTCCTCCCAACCACTTCTCCCCCCTCCCTCCCTCCAGCACCGCCACCTTTTCCATTCTTCTCTCTGTACCCCTCAGCCCACCACCGACTTCTATTCGTACCTTCATTATCTGGTGTCAGTTTTCCCTTTGTTATAAAAAATGTTAGTCATATGAAAGGAAGTTGTTATCGAGAGAATTAGCTGATCATCATCTTGGTTGCAGCTTCGATACGGCGCGCTGTCTAGAAGCGCAACGGAGGGTTACCAACCACCACCCTTACAACGACAAATGAGCGAGGACATGCTGTGTGCCAGGTGCTACAGGGACCCCCAATCAAACAGCAATCAACCGTTTCCTGACGACGAACAACTGCGGCAAAAGAAGGTTTGTTTATGCCTTTAACAATCTCACAATTTTTGAAGCAATCGTCTTCCACCATCAAAATGTGGGTACGTAGGACCCAAGTACTTCGATTTCATTTTAATTTCATGGTCCATCATATTTTTATAACTTCAGATATCGAATTTTTTATTATTACCAATTCCTCCTACCCACAATATCTTCATCTTCATTGCAATTTCATTGTGTGACTTCGTACATGTTCGTTTCAGGCTAGATTTCCTGCATTTGTATCGAGTTTCACAAGGCACTGTTGTTTTTTGTGACAATTTTTCCCCAAGTACTCATTCTTTCTCTCTAGTTAGGTTGCAGATATTTCTCAGACAAATTCTACAGGCGCCTATTTACAGGATCTATCGTTTTCATCGTATTAACATAGTGGTAAAGCAGATAACTGTTTTCGAAAGCCATCCGTTGCACAGTTTCAAAACCGCTTTATTGGTCATTGACTCAAATGGTGTATCCAGCACACACATTTATTTAAGTTTTTGTAGAATTTGTCAACCTCAGAAGGCAGATCTTAAAACTATTTTACAACCCGTGACAGATTCGTGAATTCCCGACGCAGGAAAAGAGCTTTATATTAAACAGAAAAACGCGCAATAGTTTGCTGGATGAATAACTAAATTAAATGCAACATACTACGTGTTCTTATAGGTTCTTATATGTGGTAGATATTTCTTTATCTTAAAAGGCGAACGTGGTTTACCAAGCAAGTGCGAGCGCACCGAGGTAGCAGTTTTTCATACTCCTACTCACGACCAACATTCCCATTTTCCAAGTTTCAATTATATGTCACACCTTTTGATTCGTGAATGTATGAGTAAGAAACAAGCTGTCAAAGCTGTTTTTGCTATGAAATGGCATGTATTGGTTCTGATAGTTCGATTTTGCATTTTCTAGCAGGGGCGGTTCTTGAAGTCGGTCGAACGGGGGGGGGGGGGGGGGGGAGGTTGGGGAATGGAATATCGCTTACCAAAAGGAGAGTTGGGGTCCTCCACTGACAAATCGGTAAAATTTGGTTTTGCTTAAAGTAGTTTTTGGTAACTGTTATGGAGTTCAGGGTAAGAAATGTGTATTAATAAATAATAAGACGTCCATTTTAAGTTAAATGATATTTATTGGTTTGGATAGTAAGGTATTTTCCGCTCATTGCAACCTATATTGCTACATAATTATTAAAATGATTGAATCTGTTGGAGTAATATATTCATTGAGTTCTGAAGTCATTTTGTCCAGTGTAATATGACACTCCATTTGGGGGGAGGAGGCTACAGACCCATAGCCCCTCCCCCCCCCCCCCCCCCCCCTCTTGCCACCGCCCCTGCATTCTAGTTAATGTTTGGGTTTCAAAAGATGTATAACTAATAATTTGTTATATTGTTTACACCAGGAAATCTGATAATGGGCAGAGCCCGAAAAATGTCACTTGGAATAAATGTACCAAAAAACATCTAGTACCTGTTTCTTTGCGACTACTCATCTTTTCTAAAATCCAGTCAATTATGTTATTTCAGTTACTACAAAAGCGAGTCAAATTTACAAAAAACTCGGAAGTACCTGCCCACTAATCAGTATTATTGATGCATGAATGCGTGTTCTGCTTCGGTTGGGAAAGCTCTCATGAAGCCATTATATCCTCTCCTTGGGCAAGCTGAACCAGTAGTGTTGGACTTTGTTCTTGATATCCAGGATACTGGCACTGCGACGGAGTCGACATCCGAGTAGTCTCATACGTGTTCCATCGGAAACACATATGGGAAACTGCTTGCCCACGGGAACAGCTCAATGTCACGCAGAGAGTTCATATACACACATGTCATACGTGGAGCAACATTATCCTCTTGAAAAATGGTACAACGATACTGTCGTATGAAAGTAACACATAAGGATGCAGGATGTCCGTTATAGTTCTCTCAGTCACCACCAGCCGTGACATGAAGTCATCCTCGACGGCTCCGCACGCCTGGAGAAACAACGCCATGGCCCTCCAAGGTATCAGAAGACCAGGACCTCTCCCCAGGTCGCCAACATACTCGCCAACAGTGGTCATGCGGAGTAAAGTAGTACCACGATACATTGCCGAACACAATGCGACGTCATTCATCAGCAGTCCGTGCTTCCTGTTCACACCACCATACCACAAGCAGCGGTTTAGTGTTGAGGTGTTAGCGTCAGCATATAGATAGAACGGTAATTCGTCCGTGTGGCTGATACTACTTTCCGACTAATGAGAAAGAATGATACAGAACGTTGCAGGGAGTACATTACTCGTTCTCGTGAGACAAGCGCAGATGTGAAGGGGTTATGATGTGCTTGGTGCACCATACAGCGATCCTTCCCTGTGGTGGTCAAATGTGGCCAACCAGAACCTTGACGACGAGTATGTATGCTGCCCAGCATCAGGCCAGTGTCACATCCGAATGCCCCACAACTCTGGATATTACACGACTCGACCAGCCAGCATAATTGAAACTCACAATGAGGTCCATTTCGAACCATGTCAGATGCTGATAACGCTGTCTCACACGGATTCGCGGCCTCACCGTGTCCTTCACAGTGATGATTCAACATCTGACGCTATTCACGCTCCTTGTATAGCCTACGAGTCCTGGGAATAGCACTAAACACGAATCATACTAATGCACTCTCGTGGCCGTTCTACCTGTCGCAGAGACTAACAATTCTGATCATTTAAATACCGGACAATGGTGCATACGTGCATGAACTTACTTTGACATCCATGTCTTCCCCTTAGCACTGTATTTAATTATAAAGTACTCATCCATGGGTACATAGTCAGTTACATGAAGCGCAGCTAAAATTAATGGCCAGGAAAGGAGTATGCTTATCAGATGCCACAGCTGACGTAAATAAACCGATGTCGAAAACTAAAGCAATAAACGGACTTTTTGCAAGGCTGTGTTTATTTTGCCACAAAACAGTATAAACACGTGATAGTAAAGTAGAAAGAATGTAAAGCATACAGAACCTAAATAGCTGCAACATGCGTAACGTTAGACAAAAATGTTCTTATAGTTACTATTAAAATCAATCTTGATCACAGATTTATTTATTCTGAATAAATAAATCTGTGATCAAGACTGATTTTAATAGTAACTATTAGTAATAACATTGATCACTGTCTGCTCCCACAATGTATTCAAAAGTAAATAAAAATGTTCTTCGTTTTTTTTAACTTAACGGATTTACACACGCATTACAATATAGGCCTGATAACGACGGGGCATGGCGTGAATGATTTCATCGGTCTCACGTTGAGACAATAACGCCCATTCTTCCTACAGAGCTGGTCGGTCTTGGAGAGTGGTTGTTGGATGCTGACGTGATGTAAGCCATCTCCCTAGTGCATCCCAGACATACCCTATGGGATTCAAATAGGGAGAGCGAGCAAGCCATGTCATGCGTGCAGTATCTTCCGTTTCCAAGAAATCATCAATCACCTGTGTTCTATGAGGTCGAGCATTATCGAGCATCAGTACGAAGTCTGGGGCCACAGCATCTCGCAACAACCGCAAATGAGGCCCCAAGTCCTCGTCACAATACCTGACAGCAGTTAAACCGTGTCGATTCACTCGTACAATTTCATGAAGAGGGGTTCGAGTGGTCAACATAATCCCTGCCCACACCATTAGAGATCCTCTTCGATATCGGTGTCTTTCTACAATTTTGGTTCCCATAATCGTGTCCCATGTTCCCTCCACATACGAATCCACAGAGAATCACTCTCCACACGAAATCGACACTCATCTGTGGAAACAACATTGGTTCACTGTTCGAACGCCCAGGTGGTGTGTTCATGACCCCACTCTAGACGTTCCCTTCTGTGAAGACGCGTCAGAGGTAGACATACAGCAGGACTCCGACAGTAAAGGCCACTCTGCCGAAGCTTTCTGCACGTCGTTTGCCTCGATACAACACATCCATTGGATGCTGCGAGCTCAGATGCCAGTTGCCGTGCGTTACTAAGGTGGTATTGTCGTGCCCTTACAGCCAAATAACAGTCCTTCCTTTCTGTTGTCACACGTGATCGTCCCTGCCCTGGTCTTCGGGATACACTTTTGGTCTTTATAAACTGTCGCCATATCCAAGAAACAACAGAACGATTCACATTAAGCCATCGGACCACATCAGTTTGCGACTGTCCTGCTTCCTTTCTTTCTATGGCCCTCCACCGCAGAGACTTTGGTAGGCATCTTCTCTGTGCCATACCGCATCGTCTGTGACTGCGAGCCGGCCGTTGCGGCCGAGCGGTTGTAGGCGATTCAGTCCGGAACCGCGCTGGTGCTACGTACGCAGGTTCGAATCCTGCCTAGGGCATGGATGTGTATGATGTCCTTAGGTTAGTTAGGTTTAAGTAGTTCTAAGTCTAGGGACTGATGACCTCAGATGTTAAGTCCCATAGTGCTCAGAACCATTTGAACCATTTGTGACAGCGTACACAACAATTGTGAATAGGGGGGCTAGACGGCAAACCCTATCGCGTTTCATAGGTGACCTGACGTCATAGTTGGTGTGGTTGTCCGTTAACCGGAATGCCATCTTCCGTGCAAAACACGATCGTACCGACATCTGGTTGACGGTTTGTACTATTATAACGTGAATTAGACACGGGACGAGGAAATAGCGGTTTGTTGCTTTAATTTTGGACACCAGTGTACCTTAGGCAGAAGGCGAACCAGTGGATGACGAGCAGGCTTATATACGGTATGACGACAGCATCACGGAGCTCATTTTAAAATTTACTTTTAACATCTTCTCGGCGATGATTGGTAGCTGTTATCATTATCGGCGATTTAATGTCGGTCTTTCCACTTGTACATACTGTATCCTTAGGCTTATGATCGCCGATAACCATAAGTTTTCGTTGAAACGTATGGTTGAATTTCATATCAATTGTCGGGGGAAAATTGTGATATGTCTAAAGAAATTTTTGTTCCTCTCTCCCAAATATTTTGGTAGTTACAGAGTTTATTGACAATTAGCAGAAATTTAATGCATTACCTACCTAAATTGTGAATCTACACGGCACATGTTATATAAGACAACAATGGGCGGTACGTGGTTGCCTGAACGCTGTCTGGTTGCTACAGGTGGTGTACCACCTCCCGGAGAGACTGGACGCAGCTAGACACCATCGCTTCCACAGCGCGGGCGATATCCTCGAAGAAGAGGTGAGTGACTGAAACGAGCTATCTTTGTTATGAATTAGGTCGTCTTTCGCACATCGCTACTTCTACAGAGTGTTGAAGAAGTCCTTGTATCCCTCTGACACTGCATTGTTGGTGAACTAAAGTTGTTTCATTGATATCCCTTCTTTGTAACTGACCAGTTTTGCATTGGTACTTCCAGTACTGAGTTGCTTCAGTTGTGAAGCCATGGCTGATGTGAGTGAACACAGTAACACTTGTGGAAAGCAATTAGTAGCGTATGTCTGGTGTACGGCCGTCCACAGACAGGTAATGAGTGCGTTTAAAGATCGCTTTGGGAAGTCCCCACCTCGTAAAGCAAACCTGCTTGATTGGCAGTAACGTGCTTCTGTTTCAGGCAGTGACAAAGACAGGCTGCGTAGCGGATATAAGTGTATGCAAGGGCAAACTCTGTCGCCTTCGCTCAACCGACTGAGCAATCTCCAGTGCAATTCATTCGTAAGAGATCAGCTAGACGTCAAGTAGCGCTGTCAGTAATTCATGACCACATTAAAAAATAAAAATTGAAAATGAAAGCATTTACTTAAATGTTTGTGAATGAATTGTGTGACTACGGCATGGAGCAGCGAGTTGCAGCCTGCCCAAATATCATGTCTCGCTTGAGAGTGTTATTTTCATTACACACAGGAGAAATTGAGTTTTCTGGTCTTAAGAAAATCCCCAGCATGTGCAAGAGCTGGAAAGGAATCTGTTTCCATGTTATGATTACGGCCAGAGTGTCACTACGAAATCTCTTGGGGCTATATCTTTTTGAAGGGAACATGAATGGAAATTCTTATATGGACATGTTGCAAACGTGGTTAATAGCTCAGCTCGAAGAAGTCCAGCACACTTTGCCATTCTGGTGCTTGAGTTCCATGGTTTAAAATTTCAAGGCCGTTGGATTGGGCATGGTTGAGTAACATCGTTACCCCCAATGAAACGGCCGCCACGAAGCCCGGACCTTACCACGACAGACAACCGATTACGGGGTGAAATCAGGTCCCATGTGGCTCAACGTCGGAACAAGACTAAGAACGGAGCTATTCGAAACATAATTTCTGAGATGCTCCGCAAGTTGCAAAGGAGGACATGGAGACCCCTTAGACCTCTGTGTAAGGCTCGATGGTGTACATACAGATCCGCTGGGTACATAGTTTTTTATAAGAAAGTACTTCAAAATGCAGGGTAGTCTCCAAAACAGAACCAGCAGGATAAACAGATGTTTAAAGTCAAGCAGTAAGAGACTGGAGAAGGGGAAAAGATATGAGGCTGTTTCCAGCATGTTGGCCATTTTTGGAAGCCACCATCTTGGATGTAGCTAATAATTTTTAGATGGAGAGGGGCTCATCTTCCTCTCAGCTGACACGAGAGCTGAAGGCGTTAACACAAGCCAAATGAATTGAGATCATTCTGGTATCAGGAGAGAGGAGTACACGTGTTACTGTAGAGAATTTCGAGCAACGCCAGCCAGCCAGACCACCCATTACCCACAGTGTCGCGGTGAAACTGCTCTAGAAATTCCGCGAGACTAGCTACGGGAGAAGCAACACAATCTGTTGTGCTGGCATCATTCAGTAAGAGTCCACAGCACAGTACTCGCCGCGTCTCGCTGGAAACTGGATCACCATACATCAGTGATGAGAACATTGGCCACACATTAATGTCACCCTTACAAAATCCAAACAGAACAACATCCCACTGAGGGCGAATCAGATCGTCGAGTTACTTTGTAGAATGGATGACACAGAAGCTGGACGAAAACCGTTATTTTCTGTGTGATTTACTGGTTACAGATGAAGATAATTACTTTGTGGCGGAGAGATAAATGAAAAGAATCACATATACCGCTCACTAGACGGGTCAATCGAACGTATCTGACGCATCAAGAGTGTAGTTTACATGTCTGGAGTGATACACCGTTCTTTGTAGAAACTCTGGACAGTCCGCGATAATAAAACACCAAATCGGACAGCTTCATTCACGATGTGGTCATGGGCAAGTCCAAGAGTGATAGCTACTATCTGCCACTCTGTCACATTTTCATGTCGTTCCATCTCAGCCGGCCGTTGTGACCGAGTGGTTCTAGGCGCTTCAGTCTGGAACCGCCGACCGTTCGAATCCTGCCTCGGGCATGGATGTGTGTGATGTCCTTAGGTTAGTTAGGTTTAAGTAGTACTAAGTTCTAGGGGACTGATGACCTCAGATGTTAAGTCCCATAGTGCTCAGAGACATTTGAACCATTTGATCCATCTCACTGCGCTGATGGCATACAAACTACTGGAACAAACACACCAGCTCGCTGCCAAGGTCACACGACCATGAAAACATGTATCACCATCTACAACGTTTTACCGTTATTGTTAATTTCGTTGTTTCTCTCTGCCGCAGCCCGTGGTACAACTGAGGCGAAAATTGCGGCAGGCTGAGCAGCTGGAACGGACGTCTTCACTCTCGCGAAACGTCAACGGCTACCGTGGCAGTCTTCCTCCGCAGCGAACTTCGTCATCCAGGGTGAGTGACTGAACCAACCAAGCACGCGTACCTCGCACAGATGGTGCAACCTTTTACTGGTTTGGTGGGGGGGGGGGGCGTCACGGAAGGAGAAGGATGGTTATAATTATTCAACCCAGTTTTTCTTCTTTGTCGTTCGTCACTGAATTAAACTAGCCAACTCTCCGTTCACCAACATACTTCCATGAAACCCAGATAAGCAATCTTCTGATTCATCTGCATTACGTTATACAGGGTGTGTCACTAACTACACTACTGGCCATTAAAATTACTACACCAAGAAGAAATGCAGATGATAAACGGGTATTCATTGGACAAATATATTATACTAGAACTGACATGTGATCACATTTTCACGCAATTTGGGTGCATAGATACTGAGAAATCAGTACCCAAAACAACCATCTCTGGCCGTAATAACGGCCCCGATACGCCTGGGCATTGAGTCAAACATAGCTTGGATGGCGTGTACAGGTACAGCTGCCATGCAGCTTCAACACGATACCACAGTTCATCAAGAGTAGTGACTGGCGTATTGTGACGAGCCAGTTGCTCGGCCACCATTGACCAGACGTTTTCAATTGGTGAGAGATGTGGTGAATATGCTGGCCAGAGCAGCATTCGAACATTTTCTGTGTCCAGAAAGGCCCGTGCAGGACCTGCAACATGCAGTCGTGCATTATCATGCTTAAATGTAAGGTTTCGCAGGGATCGAATGAAGGATAAAGCCACGGGTCGTAATACATCTGAAATGTAACGCCCACTGTTCAAAGTGCCGTCAATGCGAACAAGAGTTGACCGAGACGTGTAACCAATGGCACCCCATACCATCACGCCGGGTGATACGCCAGTATGGCGATGACGAATACACGCTTCCAATGTGCGTTCACCGCGATGTCACCAAACACGGATGCGACCATAATGATGCTGTAAACAGAACCTGGATTCGTCCGAAAAAATGACGTTTTGCCATTCGTGCACCCAGGTTCGTCGTTGAGTACACCATCGCAGGCGCTTCTGCCTGTGATGCAGCGTCAAGGGTAACCGCAGCCATGTTCTCTGAGCCGATGGTCCATGCTGCTGCAAACGTCGTCGAACTGTTCGTGCAGATGGTTGTTGTCTTGTGAATGTCCCCATCTGTTGAGTCAGGAATCGAGACGTGGCTACACGATCCGTTACAGGCATGCGGATAAGATGCCTGTCATCTCGACTGCTAGTGATACGAAGCCGTTGGGATCCAGCACGGCGTTCCGTATTACCCTCCTGAACCCACCGATTCCGGAAATATTCTGCTAACAGTTATTGGATCTCGACCAACGCGAGCAGCAATATCGCGATAGGATAAGCGGCAATCGCGATAGGCTACAATCCGAGTTTTATCAAAGTCGGAAACGTGATGGTACGCATTTCTCCTCCTTACACGAGGCATCACAACAACGTTTCACCCGGCAACGCCGGTCGACTGCTGTTTGTGTATGAGAAATCGGTTGGAAACGTTCCTCGTGTCAGCACGTTGTAGGTGTCGCCACCGGCGCCAAACTTGTGTGAATGCTCTGAAAAGCTAATCATTTGCATATCACAGCATCTTCTTCCTGAGGTTAAATTTCGTGTCTGTAGCACGTCATCTTCGTGGTGTAGCAATTTTAATGGCCAGTAGTGTATTACCACCAAGAATAACTCCGAAAGTATGATAGGAGCTGAAAAGTTTGTGGGGCAAATATTGCTTGGGACAACGGGGGCCGTAATATGATGTTGGTTTTTTGTTGCTGGGTGGGGTCGATTCAGAGATATGAAGGTGAACTTTTTTTTTTAATGGGATGCTATATTTGGGTACTTATTTGCTGATAGCGGCTATGGAGACGAATCCAATGACGTGTAACAGTAAGGTCTTTGAAGGTCAACCAAGGTCACAAAGGTGATGACCATTGGTATCAATGCAGTGCTACAATCTTCTTATCATGGACTGAGTGGTATTCCTTATCACTTCGGCACTTATCGAAGCACATACTCTGCCAATTCTCTCTCGTATATAGTGCAAACAGTAAATATTCGCCGAATACGGCGTATCTATCTAACGTGCCGTTGACATGTAAACATCATTCGATGGTTTCGCAACCCAACACGAATAGGAACTGTAAGACTAGTATCGTCAAATCAAGTGAATGTGAATGATGTATTCCTTCGAAGAACAAGTCGATATGCTTTTCATTTACAGAGATTGCCGACGAAACACAGTGAGAGCTAGAGACCTATACGCTGAAAGGTCCTCAGCGTACTCACCCTACACGTCGTACATTTAAATATGTGTATGATAAATTGAGAACAATTGGATCTGTAACGCATCGGAAACATATCCAGCAAAGGAAAGTTACTAACGAGGAAACGGAAATTGGTACTCTTGCCAATGTGGTTCGAGATCCTTGTCTTAGTTCGCGTCACATCGCAAGAGAATCTGGCATGAGCCAGAGTAGTGTTGTTCATGTTCTGCACCGCCATAAATATCATCCTTACCATATCAGTCTCCACCAAGAACTAAATGGTACGGTTTGCATGCGTCGCATTGAATTCTACCAATGGGCTCAACTTCAGATTCAGAGGGACGACACATTTATTAATTTGATTTTATTTACTGACGAGTATAAATTCATGAACCATGGAAATGTTAATTTGCATAACATGCATTAGGCGGTAGTGTTATGGTGTGGTCGTGTATTTCGCCGGCCGGGGTGGCAGAGCGGTTCTAGGCGCTACAAATGGTTCAAATGGCTCTGAGCACTATGCGACTTAACTTCTGAGATCATTAGTCGCCTAGAACTTAGAACTACTTAAACCTAACACCGTTACGGTCGCAGGTTCGAATCCTGCCTCGGGCATGGATGTGTGTGATGTCCTTAGGTTAGTTAGGTTTAAGTAGTTCTAAGTTCTAGGGGACTGATGACCTCAGAAGTTAAGTAACATAGTGCTCAGAGCCATTTGAACCATTTGGTCGTGTATTTCATGGAGGGGGCTTGTTGTTTTGCGTGGCACTATCACAGCACAGGCCTACATTGATGTTTTAAGCACCTTCTTGCTTTCCACTGTTGAAGAACAATTCGGGGATGGCGATTGCATCTTTCAACACAATCGAACACCTGTTCATAATGCACAGCCTGTGACGGAGTGGTTACATGACAATAACATCCCTGTAATTGGCTGGCCTGCACTGAGTCCTGACCTGAATCCTATAGAACACCTTCGGGATGTTTTGGGACGCCGACTTCGTACCAGGCCTCACCGACCGACATCGATACCTCTCCTCAGTGCAGCACTCCGTGAAGAATGGGCTGCCATTCCACAAGAAACCTTCCAGCACTTGAGTGAACGTATTCCTGCGAGAGTGGAAGCTCTCATCAAGACTAAGGTTGGGCCAACACCATATTGAATTCCAGCATTATCGATGGAGGGCGCCACGAACTTGTAAGTTGCTTTCAGTCAGAAGTCCCGATACTTTCGATCACATAGTGTATTTCATACATATTTACATATTTCACTCATATTTGTACACATATTTCATCTGTGTCTCTAGTTTATTTCGCCCTGCAGTTTCGTTTTCACGCAGCTCGATGTTTATGATGTTATATCTCCTGAACTACGCGTCGTATAGTAATACGATTTTGCAGGTTCATTCAGCGACACATGTGAATACTGTCTACGAAATGTATTGAGAATAGAGTTAATAGAAAAGAAGTAATAAATTAAAGCGTCATGGATAATGCGGCAGTTTTTTCACTCATCCCATTGTTTATGACGTCACATCTTCCGAAGTACGAGTCATACAATGACATAATTTTGGTGATGCATTCAGCAGCATAAGCGAATACTGTCTGAGAAATGTGTTGAGAATACAGTTACTGGTAAAGAAGTAAAAAATAAAAAAGTAATATCTGATGCGACGGTTTTACTGCATGTACAGCATCGTTTCATCATTTCGAGGGGGGATGTAAGCGACACAAATTTTCATAAAGGTTTGAAATTAGGTGTCAAGTTTGTTGGAAGGGACTAAGTGCTCTCATTCTCAAATACTGGATGAATAAAGTCTGGCTGTTTGCGCGTCGTGGATTACAATTCTTTTTCATTCCCGCCCCTGTGACAGGTAGGTGGCTCTTACCTCCGTAGTACATATTTCCAGACAGTAAATAATATGTGTACCAAGTTTGCTTCAAATCTATCCCCTAGTTTGGAAAGAGATGTGGAACATACACACATACATACATTTTTTTAATATTTATGGATTTTCGTGTTGTCGATACCGTGGATATATTACTGTGGATAACGTTTTTTAATTAGTCCCTAGGATAGCCTAGCTCATCGAGACCACAATGTTTGTCAAATTGCGATACCATGAAGAGTGATAGGGAAAGCTCGAAACCTTGACCTCTAATGGTTTTTGTTACCATTGCGTTTGTTTTGCAAAGCCGCCTTGTGCTGCAATACATCAAAGAAATGAAGGAAAGAAAGCTTCTTCTCTTGAACTAATCCTTAATAACACAAAGTGCAACTCTGATTTCTGAATTTTGATTGATTGGTGCGGGCTGTATACAGTTTAGTGACCTCGAAGAACACTTGATTGATAGCTTTATGTTTATACTGCTCTCTCTCACGTCGTGCTTAACTGACAGGCCTAATAATGAATTCGCGATCCTTAATACCACAACAGAATAAAGTGGCTGCAGATATTCTTCAAGTCCATTGACGACTTAAAGCACTTATTTTCCTTTTTCTGTAGAATTCTTCTGTCCGAGATGTTGCAGATGTTTGTCACTGAATCAGATAAGCTTACGTAATCTTATTTTAAATACAGATTTGAGATCTAAATTGAAAGCGGCCTCGGAGTCTGAATATATTACGTGAACAGCATTTAATCTGTTTTACGAACAAACTTCTGCTTACAGAATCTAAAGTCAATTGCTCTAAAGCTCTTCTATTTCCAATTGGTTGTTGCAATTTAATACACAAAATATTTTGCACAAGCTCCTTCTGGAATCGGTAACGACGCTACCATATCATTGCAGCCCATACTACAGTACCTAACACAACGAGGAAGATTTTATGGAAAAACGTAGTGTGTACTAAGCAAGGAGAATTGACTACACCATCAATTTTGAACAGAACTACTTTGATTCCAAACACTCGAGCAGTAATCAAAAATGGTCAATACTAGTGTTGTATACGCAATCTCCTTCATAGATGAGTTACATTTTCCAAAAATTGTCCCAATAAACTAACTGCCCCTACATTCTCGTTCCATTTCATATCGCTTTGTAACGTTATGCCAGATATTTAATCGTCATGGCTGTGTCAAGCAGCACACCGCCAACTATTTAGACATCACAGGGTTGTTTTTCCTACTCATCGGCATTACCTTAAATTTTTCTACGTTTAGAGCAACTGCCATTCATTACACCAACTAGAAATTCTGTCTAAATCGTCATTTAACCTCCTACAGTCACACGACGACGATACTTTCCCATACACTCCATCGTTTGTCTCTGATCAAATCTCGCCGTCCAGGACAACGTACGGGGTTTATTATTTAAGAAGTCTTCGAACCACTCATATACCTGGGAACCTAACCTTAGGCTCGGATCTTCATTAACAGTCTGCAGTACGGCAGTGTCAAACGCTTCCCGAAAATTTGAAAACTGCCAGCTGCCCTTCATCCATGGTTCGCAGGATATAGTGTGGAAAAAAAACATCAATCTGAGTTTCTCACGCGCAATGCTTTCTAGAACCGATCTGATTTAGTGGCAGCCGATTTCCTGTCTCAAAGAAATTGACTATAGTAGAACTTACAATATGCTCAACAATCATGCAACAAACCGATGTTAAGGTTGCTCTTATTAAGTACAGGAGTAACTTGAGCGCTTTTCCAAATTCTTTGGGACATGTGTTCGCTCTTGGTATAATTTGGGAATGATTTCCGTTGCCAATGACCATTCCAAATTCAACGTGTCCTCCTGTTAGGGGACGAGGGACTTGAGTTTTGACGTGTGTGTAGATTGCGTGATATATCGTTGTTTTCGATCTCGAAAGAAGAAACAGACGTTCACCTTAGCGATTGTAGAAGGGCAGAAAATGTAGCCACGTTTGCCCATTGCTAGTTAATGGGACGTTCGGATTCGATTTGCGGTGAAAATACCAGACGTAAAAGAGCTGCACGTTTCTTGCTAAATTTTTCTTACTAAACATCGTCTTTGCCGCTGAGCGAAATGTGTTCTGGAGCTAAAGTTCAAACTCAGACCCAACGAGGGTAACCAGTTTCCATCGAAGACGATTGTGGCTGTCATGGGTACTGTAAGGGATTCCGCGTACTTGAGGAGTGAAAACATTATCCTGTTGGGTTGGGTTGGATTGTTTGGGGAAGGAGACCAGACAGCGAGGCCATCGGTCTCATCGGTTTAGGGAATGACTGGGAAGGAAGTCGGCCGTGCCCTTTGAAAAGAACCATCCTGGCTTTTGCCTGGAGTGATTTAGGGAAATCGCGGAAAACCTAAATCAGGATGGCCCGACGCGGGATTGAACCGTCGTCCTCCCGAATGCGAGTCCAGTGTGCCATTGTAGTTATGCCAGCTGATAAGGGTAACTCCACGGTCATCTTAAACAAGTTGGAGTATGATAGGAAGGTGCAACAACTTCTGGAAGACACTGCTTACAAACCACTAGATGGTGACCCCACTGACAAGGTGGACAAGAAGCCCCGGAAGTTGCTGAAGGAGACAAGTCTACCTGAATAGGTCACCAAGAAGCTTTATCCGAAAGCACCTGTACCACCCAGACTCTATGGACTCCCCAAGGTCCATAAGGAAGGGGTCCCTCTTCGACCTATTGTCAGTAACATCGGCGCAGCGACATACCTCACTGCACAATACCTGAAGAAGATATTGGCACCATATGTGGACAAATGTGCGCACCACATTCGGAACTTGGAGGACTTCCTGCAATGGCTAAGGCAGCTACACATCGTGGACTCTGACATCATGGTCAGTTTCGATGTGGTGTCGCTCTTCACACGAGTGCCACTCACCGATTCACTCAATATCATTGGAGAGAAGTTCGATGGTGCCCTGCTCGACCTGTTCAAGCATGTACTGACCTCAACATATTTTCTTTATGGGGGTCAATTTTATGAGCAAACGGAAGGAGTGGCAATGGGCAACCCTGTATCACCAGTGGTAGCCAACCTTTTCATGGAAAGGTACGAAGAGGAGGCACTTGCATCAGCCACTTACCAACCCAAGTGCTTTCTTAGGTATGTTGATGAAACTTTTGTCATTTGGCCCCATGGTAGGGAGAAGCTAGATGACTTTTTGGAACATCTAAATTCACGCCATCCAAGTATAAAACTTACTATGGAGCTAGAGAAGGATGGACAACTCCCATTCCTGGAGGTCCTGGTCAAGAGGAAGGCAGATAGCACCTTGGGGCACAGTGTGTATCGTAAGCCCACCCACACTGACTTATATCTTCAAGCCAGTAGCTGCCACCACCCGGCACACAAGAATGGAGTCTTGAAAACATTAGTTCACAGGGCTCGAGCTCTGTCAGATACGGAAAGTCTGGCCACAGAGATAGAACATCTACAGCTGGTGTTCAGCAGAAATGGATACTCCTCCATAGACATCCAAAGGGCACTTTGTACTACCAGTCAACCACAGGGTACACAAGAGGAGCCAGAGGAGGTGAAGAAGGTGGCATACCTGCCATATGCTGGACCTATTTCTGCAAAGATCAGCAGAATTCTTTCAAAATATGATATAAAGAGTATCTTCTGTCCACCCTCCAAAATTGGGACCATGCTAGGGAGTGTGAAGGACTACCTGGGACTACGTAAACCAGGCATTTACAACATTCCGTGCCAGTGTTGAAAGTCATACATTCGCCAGACAACCAGGATGGTGGACGTCAGGTGCAAAGAACACCAGAGGCACACCAGACTCGGACAGGCAACAAAATCTGCCATAGCGGAGCACTGTCTGGAGCTCGGCCACTCAATGGACTATAACAACACCAAAATTGTGACACAGACGCCAAGATTTTGGGACAGTGTCATAAAGGAGGCAATCGAGATCAAGGTCACAGACAACCTAATAAACCGAGACAGCGGTTACCAGCTCAGACCGGCGTGGAGTCCGGCTCTGGAGTTTATCAGGGCTCAACGAAATGAACCAACAAACTCCTCAAGAAGTAGTAACACTGCAGGAGTAGCGCCAGGCGGGTGCGGACCGCGAATGCAACTCCCGACGCAGGACGGGCCTCTGACAGCCGCCACGACCGCAGATGATGGACAAGCCGAGCACGGACGACCGTCGGAGCACCAGGGAAGTGCCAACATCGCAGGATCAGCGCCAGGCGGGCGCGGACCGCGAACAGAGCCCCCGACGCGAGACGGGCCTCAGGCAGCTGCCACAACTGCAGATGGTGGACTAGGCGGGCCCGGACGTCCGTCGGAGCACCAGGGAAGTGCCAACACTTCGGGAGCAGCGCCAAGCGGGCGCGGACCACGAACGGAACGCCACATGCGGGTCCGGCCCCAGACAACTGCTACGACCACAGATGGTGGACGAGCCGGGCGCGGACGTCCGTGGGAGCACCAGGGAGGGGTAAAAACCTCAAGAGCAGCACCTGGCGGGCGCGGACCGCGAACGGAACGCCCGACACAGGACAGGCCTCAAGGAGCTGCCACAGATGGCGCCCAAGTCGGGCGCGGACGTCCGAGGGAACACCGGGGAAGAGAGAACACATTACAAGCAGCGCCAGGCGGGCGCGGACGGCAAAGAGAGCACCCAGCGCCCTCTGGGCATAAATACTGGACAAGATCCTCCAACACGGCAGTCTCAGGTAGCACCTGAAGAAGGCAACGAGTTACGTGGCCGAAATATTGTGCCAGAGCGACACAAACATCCGGCAGTAGACCCGATTTTTCCACATGTCAAGATCTCGCCGGGAAAGCCTGAAGAGTTACAACAAAGGTCGTGTTACCGGAACCGACTAGACATGTATCATCTACATCTACATCCATACTCCGCAAGCCACCTGACGGTGTGTGGCTGAGGGTAGTTTGAGTACCTCTATCGGTTCTCCCTTCTGTTCCAGTCTCGTATTGTTCGTGGAAAGAAAGATTGTCGGTATGCCTCTGTGTGGGCTCTAATCTCTCTGATTTGGTCCTCACGGTCTCTTCGCGAGATATACGTAGGAGGGAGCAATATACTGCTTGACTCCTCTTTTAAGGTACGTTCTCGAAGCTTCAATAAAAGTCCGTACCGAGCTACTGAGCGTCTCTCCTGCAGAGTCTTCCACTGGAGTTTATCTATCATCTCCGTAACGCTTTCGCGATTACTAAATGATCCTGTAACGAAGTGCACTGCTCTCCGTTGAATCTTCTCTATCTCTTCTATCAACCCTATCGAGTACGGATCCCACACTGGTGAGCAATATTCAAGCAGTGGGCGAACAAGTGTACTGTAACCTACTTCCTTTGTCTTCAGATTGCATTTCCTTAGGATTCTTCCAATGAATCTCAGTCTGGCATCTGCTTTACCGGCGATCAACCTTATGTGATCATTCCATTTTAAATCACTCCTAATGTGTACTCCCAGATAATTTATGGAATTAACTGCTTCCAGTTGCTGACCTGCTTTATTGTAGCTAAATGATAAGGGATCTTTCGTTCTATGTATTTGCAGCACATTACACTTGTCTACATTGAGATTCAATTGCCATTCCCTGCACCATGCGTCAATTCGTTGCAGATCCTCCTGCATTTCAGTACAATTTTCCATTGTTACAACCTCTGTCCTACGACACTCCCCTGCGGCACACCTGAAATCACTCTTACTTCGAAAGACTTCTCTCCATTGAGAATGACATGCTGCGTTCTGTTATCTAGGAACTCTTCAATCCAATCACACAATTGGTCTGATAGTCCATATGATCTTACTTCGTTCATTAAACGACTGTGGGGAACTTTATCGAACGCCTTGCGGATGTCAAGAAACACAGCATCTACCTGGGAACCCGTATCTAAGGCCCTCTGAGTCTCGTGGACGAATAGCGCGAGCTGGCTTTCACACGGTCGTCTTTTTCGAAACCCATGCTGATTCCTGCAGAGTAGATTTCTAGTCTCCAGAAAAGTCATTATACTCGAAATTAATACTAGCCGCTAACCTTCCCTTGAGTTACAGCTAATACGGTAGATGCAAAACATCGTTACAAAGAGCATGTCTTTCATTGTTGATTAACAATTATATCAAATTATCATGCAGCAGCTTTTACGTCACACTTCGGCGATTAAGAGTCAGGTGAAACGAAGCATACAGCTCCGTGTGCTTTTAATGAAAACTGTCTTCGTTGTGACGTTCATTGCCAACACTGAGCAACTAGACGAACTTTCGTTTTATCAAAAATTCGCTGTCAATGACAGTAAGTTATTCAATCAGAATACTCGATGAGCATAGTGGACATTTCCCGGCCGGCCGGTGTCGCCGATCGGTTCTAGGCGCTACAGTTTGGAACCGCGCGGCCGCTACGGTCGCAGGTTCGAATCCTGCCTCGGGCATGGATGTGTGTGATGTCCTTAGGTTAGTTAGGTTTAAGTAGTTCTAAGTTCTAGGGGACTGATGACCTCAGAAGTTAAGTCCCATAGTGCTCAGAGCCATTTGAACCATTTGACATTTCCTGTAGAGCTTTGAATTGCTTTACGAACCTGTATTCCAGGTGTGATACCGATTACTTGCCAAGTAAGTGTGATGTACTACTTTAACGTCGAAAAGAGGAAGTACGGTCTCAAAATCTGACACAATGCAACTTGTGATATCATTAGATAAGCAAACGTGAGTCATTCAGGGATATAGATACCGAACACTATCAAAAATAACTGCAAAAATATCCTTTTGTAAACAGGGACATTGTCTCATCCAACAATATGGATTTTCATCAAGAATCATTAACTTACTTTCCGGGATACGGTGATAAGGAGTAAAGACTCGAGAATCTGTCAGCTCACTCCTGTTACCTGTTTTTCTCTGGGTACTGTACACAGTTTTCCTGAATAAAGAGGAACTTAGAGTGGAGTAGCTTGAGTCGAAACTCTGTTCAAACGAGATCGTTCGAAACACACTTGAGTAGTGCATAGAACGCAACTTTTGGTCGTTCCTGCCAAAACCTAGAGAGGTAGCGTTGCGAATAAGAAACTAGACTCCAATTTGGGAAAAGTGCACTTCAAATCCACGACAGAGGCAATCGCCTCCTCCTGGAACTGGGATACATACATTTTATCCATTACAGAAGTGTCACACATTTGTAGATATAATTATCTGTGCATATATCACTCCCATAGAGCTAGCTTTGCTGAGTGCGAGGTAACTACAGAATGGCAGCCGCGCAGGGTAGCCGTGCGGTCTCAGGTGCCTTGTCACGGTTCGCGGAGCTCACCCCCCCCCCCCCCCCCCCGTCGGAGATTCGAGTCCTCCCTCGGGCATGGTTGTGTGTGTGTTGTCACTAGCGTAAGTTAGATTAAGTAGTGCGTAATCCTAGGGACCGATAACCACAGCAGTTTGGTCCCATAGTCCTTACCACAAATTTCCAAAAATACTGAATGGTGCATGACATGTGTCACCATTTGTTTCATACAATAGATATCCTTTTGAGCATCTCAACAGCAGTAGCAGTAGAGCTTGGAGAAACAAATGAGTTACGAAATGATTCGTAATTCACGACACCGTCGCTAGTGTTTAAAACATGGCCGACAATGAACGAGTAACAATGCAGCAGCAGTGATCGACTGTTGTTTTAACTTTTTAACAGAACGAAAAGACCCGTTGCGAGTCAGAGTCAGGGTTACCAACTGTCCGGTTTTAGACCGAACAGTCCGGTTTTTAAATAAAAACTGTGGTGTCTGGTCGAACGACCCCACTAGACGTCAAACGTCCAGTTTTCGGGCCCCTTTAAATTAGACTAAATTTGTATTTACACATTCATTTTTAAAATTTTTTACAGAAGCCAAATAATGAAAATGGAGTTTTTCAATTTTATTATTCTTTAGTTTCAATACGTTGTATCCGATTGTTTCACAAGCTGGAAGCATTGTGGATTTGTCGCAACGAATTCCAATATATTTTAATATAAGTTGGTGCTGTCATTTGTTCGAAATATCGTGTCAAAGAGGCTTTGTATTTTTAATACACCGTGGTATCCATTGTCGTCATGCCATTTGAAGACCATCCCAATAAGAACGAACCAGGAAGACAAGCCTATTATGGCTTGTATTTTCTTATGACAGCTCATGTCGCTTCCACGTGGATAATAAAGCAGATTTACAATATCAGTTTATGTCTATTTGTTCTTCTGCATGGTTATATTATACGTATAGAGGGAAAAAAACGAAACAAGCCGTGACATGTCGCATTTTCATTTTATTATCTGTAATTGCAGTAAAGACTTACTAATTTTAAAACGAATACTGCCGTTGAACAAATGTACGCGCCATTGTTGCATGCAGCTGATTGGTGCAGTGAAGTACGGGGTGCGACGATGAAGTAATGAGACTGATGTGAAAAAAAGTTGCGTACCATTTTAGTCAAGTTAAGTGTTGTCTCCTTCAAAGTAGTTCCCTTCTGATTGTACATACTTTTTCCAGCGCTTTTGTCATTGATGGTGTGGTGTCACAGCCAGACACCACACTTGCTAGGTGGTAGCTTAAATCGGCCGCGGTCCATTAGTACTTGTCGGACCCGCGTGTCGCCACTGTGTGATCGCAGACCGAGCGCCACCACACGGCAGGTCTCGAGAGACGTACGAGAACTCGCCCAGTTGTACGACGACGTTGCTAGCAACTATACGGACGAAGCCTTTGCTCTCATTTGCCGAGAGACAGAATAGCCTTCAGCTAAGTTAATGGCTACGACTTAGCAAGGCGCCATTAGCCTTACATAGTTTGATAGTTATCGTATGAAATGTCTCATCAAGAATGCTGTATTCACAACAAGGATAAATAAAAGTTAAGTATTAGAGGATCTGCATACTTTTCTTATTAGAATTCACTACTTATCCTGTTCCAGAATTCACGCCCGTCTGCGTCAGATAGCGTGCATTTCGGCCTCCTCTATCTACAAGGTGTTGGCACATTCACCAACACATCAGATGGTAACATTTCTGTAACTCATCTTCTGTAATATCCTCCAAGACCCTCGTCACAGCTTTTTGAACATCTTGTGTTGTTTGAAAATGGTGTCCCTTGACCGCCGTTTTGCCTCTTGGAAATAGAAAAAAGTCGTATGGAGCGATATCTGGTGAATAAGGTGGCTGTGGTAGTACTGAAATTTGTTTTGAGGTTAAAAAAAAATTGCTATAGTGACAGAGCTGTATGGGATGGCGCATTATCGTGATGCAGAATCCAATTATTATTAGACAAACCATTTCTCGATTGATGTTCAGTTCTTCTGCAATCACTTTCACGGATAATCTTCGATCAGATCGTACAAGTCACGCACCCTGGCCAAGTTGACATCCGTCCGTGAGGTTGATGGTCGTCTTCAACATTGGTTCTGCCTTCACTAAACATTTTATGCCAATGAAAAACTTGAGCTCTTGACATACGAGGTGCATTTAAGTTCTAAGGCCTCCAATTTTTTTTTCTCCGGACTGGAAAGAGATAGAAACGTGCGCATTGTTTTAAAATGAGGCCGCGTTCATTGTCAATACGTCCCAGAGATGGCAGCACCGTACGGCAGGTGGAATTTTACCGCCAGTGGTGAGAATGAGAACTGTTTTAAATACTTAAAATGGCGACGTTTTCCTTACTTGAACAGCGTGCAATCATTCGTTTTCTGAATTTGCGTGGTGTGAAACCAATTGAAATTCATCGACAGTTGAAGGAGACATGTGGTGATGGAGTTATGGATGTGTCGAAAGTGCGCTCGTGGGTGCGACAGTTTAATGAAGGCAGAACATCATGTGACAACAAACCGAAACCACCTCGGGCTCGCACAAGCTGGCCTGACGACATGATCAAGAAAGTGGAGAGAATTGTTGAACAGATCGCCTCCAGAGTTGGCATTTCTGTGGGTTCTGTGCACACAATCCTGCATGACGACCTGAAAATGCGAAAAGTGTCATCCAGGTGGGTGCCACGAATGCTGACGGACGACCACATGGCTGCCCGTGTGGCATGTTGCCAAGCAATGTTGACACGCAACGACAGCATGAATGGGACTTTCTTTTCGTCGGTTGTGACAATGGATGAGACGTGGATGCCATTTTTCAATCCTGAAACAAAGCGCCAGTCAGCTCAATGGAAGCACACGGATTCACCGCCACCAAAAAAATTTCGGGTAACCGCCAGTGCTGAAAAAATGATGGTGTCCATGTTCTGGGACAGCGAGGGCGTAATCCTTACCCATTGCGTTCCAAAGGGTACTACTGTAACAGGTGCATCCTACGAAAATGTTTTGAAGAACAAATTCCTTCCTGCACTGCAACAAAAACGTCCGGGAAGGGCTGCGCGTGTGCTGTTTCACCAAGACAACGCACCCGCACATCGAGCTAACATTACGCAACAGTTTCTTCGTGATAATAACTTTGAAGTGATTCCTCATGCTCCCTACTCACCTGACCTGGCTCCTAGTGACTTTTGGCTTTTTCCAACAATGAAAGACACTCTCCATGGCCGCACATTCACCAGCCGTGCTGCTATTGCCTCAGCGATTTTCCAGTGGTCAAAACAGACTCCTAAAGAAGCCCTCGCGGCTGCCATGGAATCATGGCGTCAGCATTGTGAAAAATGTGTACGTCTGCAGGGCGATTACGTCGAGAAGTAACGCCAGTTTCATCGATACGGGTGAGTAGTTAATTAGCAAAAAAATCGGAGGCCTTAGAACTTGAATGCACCTCGTAGCCTCCTCTCCAAAAGCCTTCTGAAGCTTACCGTAAGTTGTCGCGTTTTCACCCAATTTAACGCAAAAAGAAATGGCATACCGTTGCGCAATATTATGTGGTTCCATTTCCGTGACGAGAGATACAAACACTTGTTAACTTTTTACAGCACAACTCATGACTGAGCAGTTGCATCCACGTGCCACTTGGACTAGAAGCAGCTTACAGACCAAGGTCAAAGACACTGCCTGCAGGGCTGCCACATCTTGCAAAGAAAATCAGTCTCATTACTTTATTGTCGCACCTCCTATTTTGTTGTGGTTGTACTACGTGAACCGTACACAGCATACATTTAGTTTAAAATTGATGTGTCTAAGAATGGCATCGTAATGGCTGAGTGTACGTGTATAACATCGTATAGAGTAAGCTCCTCAAATGTAGCAGGCTAAAAAAAAATAATAAGAATAAAAAAAATAAAACAGCGCCTAGAGTGTTATTTCATTGATAAATGGCTACAATAAACAGACTTCTCCGGGTAACTTTCGAAACAAGATCAATATACCGGACATTGTAAAACATGCTGTGATAAGCATTACAGTGAAATACGACTCAGTGAAAGAGATAAAGCATCATGCCAGTAGCACGACTCATATTGATAAGGTCCGGTATTTGTTAAAAAACCGCGCTGTTCAGAGGTATTTCGTGCCAGCGGGACCTAGTCAAGAAAAGGAAGTGTCAGCAACGGAACTAGTGTTGACATATCATGGACTGGAACATCATCACAGTTACCTTTCACAAGACTGTGGGGCATGTTCTCCTATCTTACTTTTTGTTTCAAGATTCGAAGCGATCATTCATAATTCACAGTGGACGGACTAAAGCTGAAGTTATAGCAAGTTATAGCAGAGAATGTATTGATTCCATATTCTCTCCAACAAATTCTGTAAAAAGTTAGTACTCGACTGCATGTGATGCTTCGAATAAAGGAAACATGAAATTATTTCCAGGTGCTATCCGGTACTTCGACCAAGAAATGGAAGCGACTTCAGCTGTTATAGATTCTTACGAAGACGCTGACGAAACGTCGGACTGGTGTTTCAGGATCGCAACTAGTTGCGTACGGTGCGGATCACTGTTCCTTTAATTACGAGAAAAACGAATCTGTTTTCGTGGCTAGTTGAAAAAAATGTTTGAAGCACCGCAGCTTATTGCAGGACATTGTGAGAAATATGGACTAAAACTACTGTCATATGATGTTGAATCGTTGGTGGTTAAGATATTTAATGAGTTTTCTTCAAGCGCGAAGAAGGTGAGTGAGCTGAAGAACTGTTTTTTGTTCCTGCAGTAAGAGTACGCCACACTACTACAGCATGTCCCTATACGCTTTTTGACTCTTTTTTTTCTGCTGTAGATTGATTGCTCCAGAACTAGTCATTGTCGAGGTGTTATTTTCTAAGCCAGGATGAAGACAATACTGCCTAACTTACTTGGAAATTCGTAGCACATGAAAACGACACTGAAGTGGACGATGAAGTAACACTCTCAAAAATTTACATTTTTTTCAACAGTGTTGTGCATTTATTTAATACAGCCACAAAACACGTGGAAAGTGATTATATACAGATAATTGAAATGTATTCTGTATTCCTGACGTTACATACAGAAAATATCAATAGACAAAGAAATAATGTCTTCTGATTCAAGATATTACAAGAGCTGAAATAATATCCGAAATATGAACAAGCAAAATTTGTCAGAGAAGCTCAGAAAGCCTGTATTAGGATTCTGGAATATCTAGAATAATGGTTTGACTTTGGTGAATATTCAAGTTTCGAACTTAGCTCTCAGTTAAATCTTGAAGAGCCACTTATAATGGAGAACTTGATGCGATTTATATATTATTTCAACATAAATATAAACTGTCGCGAGCTATTTCACGAGATACGTGCACTATATAACATCTTGCTATTCATTAAGAATTTACCAGACCCAAACATTTCAAACAAATGGATGACATTTTTTAAGAGGTACAAAGGACATAATTTGCTGATAGTTGTTCAACATGTGCTAGCAGTGTCACCGTCCATTGCGTTTGTAGAGTGGATGCTAAATATATGGAGCAATGAAAGGAAAAGACTGAAAGTGGAAACGGTGAAAGCCGAACTATTTGTGAATTTTAGCTACCGTATGAAATGCGCTGAATTTGTTAAATTTGTCAAATCCGAAACGGGAAAGAACTTGTTAAAGCTGTGAAGTCAGGAAAGTAGTATAACTTCAAAATATGACTAGCAAAGAAACTAGAGGCTCGCAGAAATGGCTGGATTCGCAGTATTAACAGTGAGTAACTTGTTCAATAAGTGCATGCTTCCTATTGTAGCAGCTATAATGTATGTATTGTGTAAAGTGTTGTGAATAATAATAATAACAGTACTATAATAGTAATAGTAATAATAATAATACATTTTTCAGTTGTCCAGTTTTGACAAACCTAGTCAGAAGTGGTTTCGCAAACAGTTTTAACACACGGTGGGCCCCTTGCAAGAGAATCATTCTCATGCTGTATAATCAATTTGTACGCGAAGGATCAATATTAGAAGCGAAGCGACCTCTGTCGAAGTCTGTTCGCGGGAGAAAACTGAAGCGGTACAAAGTGCTCTACAGAGAACCTTTCGGAAAATCGCGCAGAAAGGCGGCAGTGCAACTAGGCATATCCAGACGCTGTGTTCAATGGATTCTCAAAAGTGACCTACGTTTGCACATGTACAAGTTGACCTCTGTTCAGAAGCTCATTGCAGAACAAACAGGGCAGAGGCTACTGTTTGGCCAAGGGCAGAGAATAGACAACAAACTCTCAACAAGGTTTGGTTTTCAGACGAGGTGTGGTGAACAAACAATATGTACGTTTGTGGGCTACTGAAAATCCGGAAGTGCTTCATGAACGACAACATCATGCTCCGAGGATTACAGTGTAGGTAGGAATTTCCAGTCACGGTATTATTCGACCTTCTTTCTTTTAAAAAACTGAAAAAGCTGAAAATTCGGAAGTGCTTCATGAACGACAACATCATGCTCCGAGGATTACAGTGTAGGTAGGAATTTCCAGTCACGGTATTATTCGACCTTTTTTCTTTTAAAATACTGAATAGTGCGCGTTATTTGAGCATGCTCCGCAATAACTTCGTTCCACAGCTCCTTGCTATGGCGTTCCCTTCAACACGCGGTAGTTCTTGCAAGATGGAGCAAGGCCATATACGGGGTGTTCAAAAAGTCTCTCCGTAGTGCTGTATGATTGTTACCCGCGCGTGCCGTATGCCGCAGTGAATATACCGAAATGAAGCTCAGTGAAATACAAGGTATTAATTTATTGAATATTCATTTTTACTTCCAAATTTTCACTTTAAATGTTGAAAGTGTCCCCCCTGTTGTTGAATACAATGCAGTCTCTTGCCATGACCAGTATTTTTCAGTTCTTGCACGACTGTCACTTTGTATAGGAAAAGTTCTAATTTTTGCCTTACAGCTGTGTGGGCCGTTCCGCCAGTAACATTGATTTCCTGGGAGAGTTTTCTTACTGACTTGTGCGGACTCATGGATATTTTATCGGAAATATCGAGTAGTTTATCCTCAGGCCAAACGCTAGGACGACCACTTCTCGGTGCATCTGTCACTGAACCCGTACTTCGAAATTTGTTAATCAAATCTCGCACAGTATCGCGATGTGGAAGTGTTGTCTTTGGGAAAACTGAATTAAATGTTTGACGAACTGAAACTGTGTATTTACCGCCAGCTTTGAACACTTGTTCGACTAAAAACACACGTTCTTCAATGGTTAGCATTTTAACAGAGACAAAAACGAAACAAACGAACAAAGGAACTAAACTTAAACGTTCACGTCAACGGCTAACGACACACACCAACGATACTACTGACGCTGGCTGAGATAAACGAAAAACAGTGGAATGTTGGGAGAGTCCACTTGAAGGGAAGTAACCCAGGCAGGCGAACAATGATACGGCATGCGAGGCTAACAATCATACGGCACTACTGAGAGACTTTTTGAACATCCCGTACTTCAAACACGGTGTAGGGTTTCATGTACGTGTGTTTCGACATAAGGATCACTTCACTTCCAAGGCAAACCCCATCGCACCCCACTCTCAGAATTAGTGAAAATGGCCCAGTGGATTGCTCATCAAAAACTGAACACAAATCAAGCATGAAAATAGGAAGAAGGGATATTGGACTGTGAAAAAAAAAAGCAAAATAGAAACAGTGAATGGTCCAAGCTTAAGGAGTGCAACATCGAGCTACGTGGCTGAGCAATGGTATCGTGGTTAGGCTGGTGCGGTAACTCAGTGTTTTCGGCGAATGGGTTAACGAAATGAATGGTTAAAAAAAATGGCTCTGAGCACTATGGGACTTAACTTCTGAGGTCATCAGTCCCCTAGAACTTAGAACTACGTAAACCTAACTAACCTAAGGACATCACACACATCCATGCCCGAGGCAGGATTCGAATCTGTGACCGTAGCGGTCGCGCAGCTCCAGACTGTAGCGCCTAGAACCGCTCGGCCACTCCGGCCGGCAACAAAATGAATGGATCAACGATGAAGTTGAACGGGAGTCATGGAACGTCCACCCCGAACAAATGCTACGAACATTAATGAACAAAATGAGATAAAAAAAAGAGGACAAGCGGTGTTCAAAACTCCCTCGTGCCAACTTCTTTTTCACAAAATTATGAACTGTCCGTTAGGTTATTGAAATGCTTGTTCTCTTTCTGTAGTTCTGGCAATTGTCATACTATACGTTGGTTATAGAATATGAGTCACGTGTTAAGAATACGGTACCGTCGCAAATAAATGTAATGAATAGTGACAGCAGGCGAGATATCACAAAGCCATCTCACAGAAATGAACCCAATAAATAAACCGCTGTGAACTATGTTACAACAAAGGAATTCGAGAGTCAAAAGTTCCAAAACGGAACGCAATTTGAAAATGTTAAAAACATATGTTTTGATAGAGCATAAGGAAGACTGTGATGTGAAACTGTTGCGCTCATTTGTTGCAGCTTATGTAACAAACTACAGGTTGACACAGAAAAACGGGAACATTTCCACAACCCAATAAGTGATCAAAGAAAGAAATTGCATTCATAGTAATGGAAACCTTACAACTTTGCAACTTACGAAACATTGGTGGAATTAACTACTTTTTAAAAATTACGTCCTTTAGATGACGTCCTTCTGTACGAATATATTCGTGAAATCTGCTGTTGAGATTCCTCATTGACCGCCGCAACATCTCAGCTGGGATACTGTAAATTGCATCCCGAATTCTCTGTTTTAACTCATACATGGTTCTGGGTCGAGTCGTATAGACTTTGCTCTTGAGGCAGCCCCACAAGAAAAAAACACAAACGGATAAATATGGTGATCTAGGGGCCAGGGAATATTACGGAATCGTGAGATCACACGGTTGCCAAACAATTCTCGCACATATGTCATTGACTGCCGTGGAGTGTGTGATGTCCCTCCGGCCTGTTGAAACCAAGCTTCTTGAACGTTTGGAAAGTTGTTCAACGCAAGTGTAACGGAAGTTCATAACATCTCCATGTAACGATCGGCATTGACAGTTATTGTGTTTCCCTGTTGATCCGCGAAAAATACGGTCCGATAATCCGATGTAATGAAACACCACACCATACTGTCACTTTGCTAGCGTGTAAAGCGCGCTCATGAACGTCATTAGTATTTCTGTTTGCCCAGTAACGTAGTTCTGTTTATTCTCATAACCTGTGAGATGAAAATGTGCCTCATCTGATATCCACAACTTGTTTATAAATTCATCGTTCCTGTTTATTTTTTTGTTATCGTTGTTGGCATAATCCAAATAGTAACCGGTAATCGTTGTCCTTCAATTGTTGCACCATCTGTAGTTTGTAAGAATGAAATTTTAAATCAAGATGAAGAATTCTACGAACTCTCCCGGGACATTCTAACCACTCCTGCTTGCTTACGAACTGAACGCCGTGGGCTCCGTAAGACAGACTCGCGTACATCACTGTTCGCTGGAGAACGCACACTTCTCGGTTGTCCTGCTGGTTTCTTCTTGAGGGCAGATCCAGTCTCTTCAAAGTTATTAATCCAACATTTATCGCGTGTTTCAACGGAACGGCATCATGACGTCCTAAATTATACAATCGTCGAAACATTTTTATGGCTAATGCACGCTGTTGTCCGTTCCACTGATCCATGATTAGGGCCTACCGAAATGGCGGACTGTTTACTCGCTCTCACGAACCCCCAGTGCTGCCTCCTGCTCGTGGCTACCGCTACTCATTTCAAACATTCCCGTTATTCTGTGTCACTCTGTATTAATTTACATCATTTCTTTGGGAGTGATCACATTCACTGTCATACAAATGCCTAAATCAGGCAAGGAGGCTTAGCTCACTCACTCAGTAGGCGTAAAAGTTAGGTGCGTCGATAAGAGATTCCTATGATAACACGTACTGTCACTAACGTCGTGTGTGACGGTGGTGGATTCGGTTGGCCTGTCGCCTTGTCATCAAACGTTTGCGGTTCCCATTCGAAAGCCTCTTCCTTTCGGCTGCTAATAGAATAGTTGTACAGAATCAACATTCATTGTAGGTCCCTTCCTTACGCTTTGCTGTTGCAAACGGACAATACATCACGACACAGGCAAAAATTTGAATACAGAGAACAGACACGGCAATGGCTGGACGGACAGTTCATAAATTTGTGGGGAAAACGAAGTGCCACGAGGGAACTTTGACACCGCTCGCCCGCTCAGCCACCCAACATGGTGACCACTCAACCACGCCGTCATTGCTCTTCCACCTTCGCTCAGTGTTACACTTCTTGAACTTGGATCGTTCACTGTTTCTATTTTGCTTTTTTTTCACACTTCAGTACACCTTCTTCCTATTTTCATGCTTGATCTGTGTTCAGTTTTTGATGGGTTGTCCAATGGGACTTCTTACCACTAATCTGAGAGAGTGGGGGTGGGTTGAGGGAGGTGCAATGGGGAGTTTCCCTTGTCAAATTTCCATGGCGCTTCTATGACAGACAATTTCCCCCCTCCCCCCCCCCCCCCAAATAGTTCAGACCTCAACCCATGTGACTTTTTTCTCTGGGGATACCTATGGGAAACAACCTCCCAGAAACGTCCACATGATTTAATGCAACTTAGACGCCTTATTCTTCAGTGAAATCACAAAATTATCGCTAATATCAGTGCTCAAGTGAAGGAAATGAGGAATCAAAATGGTGAACATATTGAGCATGTGCTGAGTTGGAAGAATTCTCCACAAAGTGTTTTCAGGGTAGTATAGGTTCCTTTAACTTTTTCTTGCCAGAGAAAAGGGATAATGGCCTGCGTGTTCACCTTAAAAGAAAAACCTGCTGTATTGTTCGGGAGAGGCCCAGCATACGCATTTTTTGACAGACCTAGTGTGCAGTTTCAGGGTTCTCACAGGTGGACAGTAAACGCCTAACGCAGATGCTATATATTTCTGGATTGGTCGGCTTAAACGGAGCGCCATTCTCCCATTTGTAAGAGTAACGCTGATTGGCGGATTATTTTTGACGCAGTGAGCCAGAGGAGTGAGGGAAAGAAAGCAGATGATATACCCTTTCGCTTTTTGCGTCGAGAGGGGTCGTTCCAGTGACGCTCTTGAAGCGGGAACACGTAGCGGGAGCGAGTGCGCTTGTGCGTGTACGCAGAGAGCAAGGAACAAAGTCTCTACTCAGTACTGCTCTGAGAGAACACCTCTGTCGCAAGCGAATCGGAGTGATACTCTATTTTGAGTCACTCATGATTAAGCATTTGTACACTGTGTTGGCCGCAACACTTTATGTGCGGTGTGAACACATACAGAGTATTAGTCAGCATCTGCGATCAAACATTGAGTGGCATCACTGTGTACTGGTTATCTGACCGGTGTACCACGCCAATAGTTAGACTAGGAGCAGATAGGAGTCTTTGACTTCATCAAGGCTTAGTGAGAGTTCTATTGAGGAAGGTCAATCCAGATAGAAAGAGATAGTTTTGTTATTTTTCAGTGGTGAACGACGCAGGCAGCAGTCGTCGCAGCTCACGCTATTGTGCACTACAGTGTAGGCAAGCCCCATCTTTCCTCCATTAGAAATAACATACTTCATTAAGGTCACTCCATTACATTTGTCACGTGACAGCCTCGACCGTACCTAGAAAAATTCAATCGGATAATTATTCAAGTTGAGTAGGCGCGGCTCCCAGCCATTCTGCCGAGTAAATAACATTCTTAACGAAAAGGGATACAAGAGCTTTCGCACACTTTGTATATAAATTTCATGAACAGGATTCCTATCCATAAGAGGTAACCTCCTATTCTGAAAAAAACCGGAAATTTGTGTATCAGTTTATAAATAAAAGTTTCACTTGATTTTCTCAGATTTTGCAATAAATAATATTTTACGTTCATTTAATGTTTTTCTTACACTAACTAGCAATACTCCAGTACCCAAGTATCCCACTAGTTACATAAGAAAATAGAATATTTTTGTGTCTTTTCCTTTCAGCGGACGACTCCAGAAGATATTTATTGCTGAAAGTTTTTCAGGCATTTCTTTTTGGTACGTTAGGAGCGTCTGTCTGACTTCTGTAGCAGTGTGGGGTGGAAATTGCTCCTTGCAGGAGCCAAAGGGTACTTGTCAGATCAATCCGTTGCGCAACTCGTCAACTTAACACCCACACACTTACAATGTGAACAAAATATGTTTTGTGGATATTTGCAGGTTTATTTTAGAACTCACTGGTTGTTCTGGATACGATCACAGGGGGGGGGGGGGGGGTTAATTTCAGATAGTTAAATCGAAAAATGGTTCAAATGGCTCTGAGCACTATGGGACTCAACTGCTGAGGTCATTAGTCCCCTAGAACTTAGAACTAGTTAAACCTAACTAACCTAAGGACATCACAAACATCCATGCCCGAGGCAGGATTCGAACCTGCGACCGTAGCGGTCTTGCGGTTCCAGACTGCAGCGCCTTTAACCGCACGGCCACTTCGGCCGGCTTAAATCGAAAAGGTGGAATTTATATTTATATTAATAACAGCAAAAGATATACTTTGGATATATGAATGAAGTACGCTTACCTTTTAGGCATGAAAGTAATCTTCCTTAAGACTACTAGCAGTCGTTTGCTATGAAATACGTTTGTTGTACTTCCTGTCACATTTAGTTCTGGATAGGACCGCCTGGAGAACTTTTTTCAACATAGAGACTTATCATTTAGTGCCTCCTCCCCCCCTAAACCACCCATGTCTGTTTTCGCTACTAATTGTAATACGCACCTGGCCTCCCCCAACATTCCTCTGAGCTTGGTGCCCTAAGCGGCCGCTACTAGTTGTGATACGTCCTGTACAGGAATAACAGTTTACGCTCCTGTGGAATCACTCTGAACTAGACACACCAAGCAGTGGCTTGTGTCGCTTGGGCATTAAACCGCCTCTGGATCTGGGGTACACTTTCTCAAACTCATCCAATCACTTATATAAAAACTGGCCAGATGCGAGCAGGGCTAGCGCACTGAGAGTTCTGTACAAGCTTTACTATGTTTAGATAGTTACTCATTCTTGGAATCGAGAATCTCGACCACTTTTGCTTGTTAACGACATCGATACTGGCAAGATATCAGTCCCAAGGATTCCAAGATTTTTGAGAATGTTTTCATTGCAATAATGTAAATGTGACATAAAATCATACATTATTATAATCACCAGTTCTACATTCAAGCTGACTGGGTCGCAATGACGAGAGTCAAACAAACATCAGGCAAGGAATGCCTTTATTCCTCGTATGACGTGTTTCGGAATTTATCCATCATCAGATATCCAGGAGTAAGTACTAAAAAATGGCTCTGAGCACTATGGGACTCAACTGCTGTGGTCATCAGTCCCCTAGAACTTAGAACTACTTAAACCTAACTAACCTAAGGACATCACACACAGCCATGCCCGAGGCAGGATTCGAACCTGCGACCGTAGCAGTCGCACGGTTGAGTAAGTACTGCACGTAGACTAGTCTGTGATTGTTTGTTTTACATACAACTTGAAACGCCGTATCTGCGTGCAGTAATCGCTCCTGGGTGGATGATGGATAAATTGCGAAACATTTCATATGAGCAACAAAGTCATTCCCTGCATGATGTCTGACTTTTATCATTGTGATTGTGATTCAGTTAGCCCGAATGCAGAACTGCTGATTTGTTTTAATTTCAAGTTTGGCACTGGATAACCTTTCTTTTTTTTTCCACCAAATTTCACGATTCTAGCCTAACGGGAAATACCCTATAGATTTTGATGAGTGAGTTTCCAAGTATAAAAAAAATATGACATAAATGGCTGCACATTTTGACTGCATTGACTGAGAAGCTTCAGTTTTTTACACCACCAAGGGATCATATAGACGACTACACGCTGCGTCTACCCGTTACTGAGAAAAGAGGTTTTTGAACAGTCTGACAGACAGAGAGACAACAAAGTGATCTTATAAGAGTTCCGTTTTCACCGACTGAGGCGCAGAACCCTAAATTTGGCAGTTTTGGAATATTGGCTCTCCTGGATACATTTCTGGGGGATTCCTATGCGCTCCAGGCAAAGGCGGGGATCGTTACTTAATCTGGCCACGTTTGCTTCAGTCTCCCTTAACTGACGTAGTCTCTGTCTCTAATGACTTCGACGAGAATAAGGTGCGTGAGGGGTCGACATAAAGGACATCCGGCCGCCCTCTACTACTAATGTTGCCAAATCCGTAAATGAACATGTTCACGCCTCGTAGGTGCGGGAAAAAGGCCAAGGAAAAGAAGGAGAAGAAAGGAGTAACTGAGACCATCAGAACCGCTCCTATCTGAGACAAGATTCTTGCTTTTTCTACGTTTAAAGCTTTAAAACTATGTACTATGTTGTGTTATAAACAATATCAAATTTATGCACTTAATTAGCCATTTTTCGTGAATAGGAGCCAAAAGATTTCGACGACATTCACATAAAATAAATTCTTTTTCCGTCGCCGCCTCTCCGTGAATCAAAACAGGAACGCACGCTCTTCGAACAGAAAGGTGTTTTTTGTACTGGTTAATCCTCTGATTCGATCCACAAAAAGCTTCCGCTGTGCTCCACTACAGACTTTCAATACAAAGTGCTATGTTACTTTCTTTCTTACACACAGTCGCAGTCTAAATGTATGTACCAGACAAAAACCATTTCCGAAACAGTACCCTCTCAAGGTAAACGCTTTTACTCAGCTTGGTGCGATGAACTACCGATGTCAGGTTCGCGTTGCACTCGGGAACTAAATTCATTTAGGTTACGACAAAGTTTCCGTGGATGATAACTTGAAATTTCGCTAAAACTTTCATTCGGAGCTCACTGAATGTTTCCATCTTATTTATAGATCTATATATCTCACGATAATCTTCTATATCTACACTCCTGGAAATGGAAAAAAGAACACATTGACACCGGTGTGTCAGACCCACCATACTTGCTCCGGACACTGCGAGAGGGCTGTACAAGCAATGATCACACGCACGGCACAGCGGACACACCAGGAACCGCGGTGTTGGCCGTCGAATGGCGCTAGCTGCGCAGCATTTGTGCACCGCCGCCGTCAGTGTCAGCCAGTTTGCCGTGGCATACGGAGCTCCATCGCAGTCTTTAACACTGGTAGCATGCCGCGACAGCGTGGACGTGAACCGTATGTGCAGTTGACGGACTTTGAGCGAGGGCGTATAGTGGGCATGCGGGAGGCCGGGTGGACGTACCGCCGAATTGCTCAACACGTGGGGCGTGAGGTCTCCACAGTACATCGATGTTGTCGCCAGTGGTCGGCGGAAGGTGCACGTGCCCGTCGACCTGGGACCGGACCGCAGCGACGCACGGATGCACGCCAAGACCGTAGGATCCTACGCAGTGCCGTAGGGGACCGCACCGCCACTTCCCAGCAAATTAGGGACACTGTTGCTCCTGGGGTATCGGCGAGGACCATTCGCAACCGTCTCCATGAAGCTGGGCTACGGTCCCGCACACCGTTAGGCCGTCTTCCGCTCACGCCCCAACATCGTGCAGCCCGCCTCCAGTGGTGTCGCGACAGGCGTGAATGGAGGGACGAATGGAGACGTGTCGTCTTCAGCGATGAGAGTCGCTTCTGCCTTGGTGCCAATGATGGTCGTATGCGTGTTTGACGCCGTGCAGGTGAGCGCCACAATCAGGACTGCATACGACCGAGGCACACAGGGCCAACACCCGGCATCATGGTGTGGGGAGCGATCTCCTACACTGGCCGTACACCACTGGTGATCGTCGAGGGGACACTGAATAGTGCACGGTACATCCAAACCGTCATCGAACCCATCGTTCTACCATTCCTAGACCGGCAAGAGAACTTGCTGTTCCAACAGGACAATGCACGTCCGCATGTATCCCGTGCCACCCAACGTGCTCTAGAAGGTGTAAGTCAACTACCCTGGCCAGCAAGATCTCCGGATCTGTCCCCCATTGAGCATGTTTGGGACTGGATGAAGCGTCGTCTCACGCGGTCTGCACGTCCAGCACGAACGCTGGTCCAACTGAGGCGCCAGGTAGAAATGGCATGGCAAGCCGTTCCACAGGACTACATCCAGCATCTCTACGATCGTCTCCATGGGAGAATAGCAGCCTGCATTGCTGCGAAAGGTGGATATAAACTGTACTAGTGCCGACATTGTGCATGCTCTGTTGCCTGTGTCTATGTGCCTGTGGTTACGTCAGTGTGATCATGTGATGTATCTGACCCCAGGAATGTGTCAATAAAGTTTCCCCTTCCTGGGACAATGAATTCACGGTGTTCTTATTTCAATTTCCAGGAGTGTATTTGAAGAATGTTGAACTCATTCACAGTTTCACTTTGTATACTCTCCTGGATAAGTTTCAGCTGTAGGAATAAATACTGACGAGGGCGGAACAGGGTTCTGGAACTGATGTTTGATTCTAGAGTAGAGAGCAGTGATCATGCACTCATGATTTAGGTGCCAGGTTGTCGTTCACATGTTCATCATCTAGACTCCATTAAGTTGGTTTCCTATTGGAAGTTGATTTCTTGTTGAGGTGAGGCAGCAACCAATGTATAAAAGTGATGAAGTAAGAAAGTTAACAACCGTTTGTCTAAATTCACTTGCTGGAAGCATTGCAGTCACTGTAGAAAGGCCTGGAGTGCAACGACGTAACATTTTTTAGTCGAGCAGACCTTAAGACTTTGTCTGCGTCCCTTGCCACCAATTTAGTGCCTTTCTATACTTGGATACTGGCTTCCTGCCAACTTACCAACGTGGAGATCTGAACGAAATTTATGCTATAAATTCTGATGCTCAGGAAGGTTATGAATAGAAAAGACAGTATGCAGCATTTACTTACTCGCCAGAAATCTAAAACCAGACAATGAGTTCTCTGGAAATCAGCAGCTGATAACACACTGGACTCGTTTTCTGGAAGAGCTTCTTCGGCCATACTGATTTAAGTGTTTGTCAGTGTCCTTAAATCACTTTCAGTGAATATCGGAATAATTCCGTTAAAATAGCCGCATCCAATTTGCTGCCTCATCCTTCACTAATCCTATCTCGTACTCCATTAAACACTTCGTTGTCCACAGAGCGCTCAACCCCAATATTAATTTCTTTCCAAATTCTCTTTTTTTCCCGCATCATAAAATATACGATCCTGGTAATACTGCTGTAAAATAATATTAGCAAATAGACTGCCACAAAACATTTTTGGGTTAGTAAGCGGCGTAACGATATAGTCGACACAGACGAAGCGCGACTTGAGCAGTTTTTTTTTTTTATGGAATGTATTGGCGACATCAAAAAACTGGACTCAGGATTGCAAAGCTTGTGAAAAAATGATCTCGGTAATCAGTGGGAAACATGGGCGTCTGCAGAAATTTTTTCATGAGGGGGGGAAATTCTGAAACACAATTTTTTATGTAATCGATTCGATGAGCTGGAAAACGTGTTATGCTGGAGGAACTGTATTTGATAAGAAAAACACAAAACTTATAATACTTTTAACGATTCATAGTTATCCAATTAATATTTTAAAGATATATTAGCTACTTTGATATTTTAAAGGTAAGCGTAAACAATTTTATAAGCAACGTACAACTGTCATGGTATTAACATGAATATGGATTCCACATTTTTAATTCAACGATCTCAAATTGCATCCTCATGATTCAACCCCGCATGTCCATCGAATTACGAAATACAGCTTGAAAATATTTACAAACAATTCACTTGCAGTCCTATACTGTGGTATTAAATGAAAATTAAAAATCTGAAGCAGAAAAAGAGTCAGAACGATTGAGAAAATCCTGTTAAATATCAATAAACATAACCAATATTAATACTCCTCGAACTGGAGGGACAGGTTGTAAACTGAAAAACAAACTTTCTTAGATTTGATATCATCTTCGACACTTTCTTTGCTTACAAAACACATCTGAACACATTAATGGCTTTACTTCATCACTTTCACGATTTCCGTTTTTTAATACTGACTAGTATTACTAAAACGGAACTGTATTTTGAAAATTACATATTTTTGGCTTGTTGACGTAATTCTAACTAGGGCCCACACACTGAACGGCGTAATTCGTAGCTCTGGGAAAGCAACTGGCCCTGTGTAATACTCCATAGAATTGACCAGCTTCCATTTCCTGGAGAGGACATCTTTACTACCTTGACAATGTACACTTTTTTTCCTCTCTTCTAGAGCATTAAATGGGATTTTCTGTTTCGGCTGAAGCTTGTGGACTTACAGGTTAAGCACAGGCGTCTGTGTTCTTCACAGTCTACCGCACTAGCTCTGCCATGTGAAACTAAGTGTAGAATTTGCATACCTTCACGGATCTCCTTAGTACTCAGACAAACGGTAAACCGCCGTTGGGATTCCATTGGGTCGCAAGAGGACAGGGCGTTTTTAAGGAAGCTGGGGACGTTTGTTTTGATGGAAACCGCGCTGCAAGGTAATGGAACGGTCCCTTTCTGCGGATGGAAAAGAGCTGTACGAGGAAGAAACAGAGGAAAGATTGGTGAAACTATTTCAGCATTGTTCTGTAAAGGTTCATATACTTCGTGACTACGGAATAGCGCCGAATCTGTCACCACGAAAAGCAATCATCACAATTTCTCGTGAACGGCGTGAAAACAAAAAAAAAATCCCAAGACTGGTAGTCATCGCTAAAGTCAGTGTTTCCAGTCACACCAGGCTATATAATCTGCAGTTTGTTAGCGTCGCAGACAGTGGTTGCTATGAATTCGAGAGAATTCTGTAACGAATAAAAGTGTGTACGCAGATTCTAGGAGGGGCTAAGCGCCCCTCCCTTCACATCCTACCCGTCAGCCCCTCCACCTGCCTCCCCAACCCCCCTTCATAGGTATGTGAAACAATCAAGGGGAAAGACAGGAGACATAGGTAAGAAGACTACGAAGAACGCAGATTCTAACCAGGTGCTACTAAATGCTGTTTCCCTAACATTTCTAGTTTTCTATAGTCAGTGACGTGAAAACTTTTATTTTTTCCGAAGTGTGCTTCTTAGCTTTTCGTCGCTGTTACCCAGTTATGGATTGCGTAATAAATCAACGGCTAGTAGCTGATTATTCCGAGCTACGTACCAAATTTCTAATTGACTTTGATGATAACGTGAAATGTTAACAGTAATGGCAGCAAAATAAACAGTTTCTTTCATCTTGGCCATTCATTTCCGGAACACGTATATCCGAAATTACTTCCCGTCTTTCCGTCGAAATTATGCTTTTTAGACTTGATTAGTCTATTGATTGCTGTAATTAGCCGTCTATCATAGGGACATAACGCCTCGATAAAAACTAAAGTAAAGGGAGCGAATAAGCTAAGATTTCTGCCACACATAAAATTTCGCCATGGACGTGCACGCGGAAGTACACCCGCACCGATGGGTGACGTCTATCAGTGATACACACGACGCGGTGATATCAGGACGCAGTATCAGACATAGGACATGTTGCTCCCGCTTCTGCCTCCTGTGCGCATTATTCTCTGGAAACCAGTGTGGTACCTTCCGATTCCTCACTCTGTGTCGTTTGACCAGACAGGTACAACGTCACTTGAGCAGCTGCGATAAAACTGTTTGTAATCTACATTGCTGACTGTTGGAAGGAGCTGAGTCAAGAGACTGCGTATTCGTGAGGTGTCCATGTCATCCACAAATGTACAAGGATAACTTACCGTCCTAAGACTCTGGGTTTTCGACTAAAATATGAGCTCCTTTTTTCAGCTCTGTCACTTCTTCATTTTTAAAATGTTATAGCTACAATTCCTATACAGTCGCTCAGGTTACGGAGATGAGGAACGACATAAATGCGGCCCAGTTTAAAGATGTATTTTGTTATTATTCTCGCGTGAGATAGGTGAACTACAATAGATTTACATTAGCGTGCACGCCAATGGCTCAGTTTTACAAATTTAGTTCTTGGGGATGACATCCGATTTTCTTCTATAAACATGCTGACAGCTGACGCGTGGTACTTTGTTGCCCGTACGCTGTCGTGAATGATCTAACTTATTATTTTTCTTTACGTGGTGTCATCTAATCCTTCTCTGTGTGTAGACACATGGAATTTAAAGTTTAGGTATTATCTACTTCAGGAGATTAAATGGTACGCACGTCTGTACAACTGTCGAGCAATATAAACGAAGCAGAAAGCGATAGCCATTCTTTCCACTTGGTTTCTTCACATATTTCGATTTATCAAGAATTCCGGAAAAGTGAAACGTTGACTCTTTTTTATGAAGTAGATTCAGTACTCGGAGTTCACTTAGTACTCTGCCATTTCTCTTCTTTACAATGACATCTTTAATATCATGTTGAATGCCTATCCAACTGATTCTTACGATTTACCAGATACATTGTTAAAAACACCGGTGAGCCAAACCACATGGTTACTATAAATGATTCATTTGTTATCGAGGTATTTTCCAAAGTATTAAGTGTACAAATATGACTGATGCGTAAATAGAACCGTATGCTCAGAGAGTTTGCACTATGATCACCAGTTGGCGTTACGAGCGCAGTTCCTCGACAAAAGGCGACAAAGCATCAAAATAGTTTTGTGTGTTTGAATATGCAAGATGTTTCTCAGTTACAAAGGGAGCAGCGTGCAAGTATGTGTGTGTGTTTGGAATTCACGGGCACTCAACGGTGAGGTTATCAGAGCCCTTACGAATACTGAAAAAGTCGAATGTTGGGTCAACGCGAGGAGTAACCCACTAAATGACACTCACTCACTCCCACCTCACTCTCGTTGACACACGCAATCACTCCAGCACACACATCAAAGGCAGCGGAGAAAGAGTTAAAGGTGCTACATATAGGATTAAAACATAAGAAACCTACAGCGGAGCTAAAATAACAGCACAGAGAAATATGACTGGCTGACCACTTACAAGAAACATGGGTGAGTCAGTCACCCTGTTCATAGTTTAAGAACATATCCCAAAAATTTTGGAAACAAGTTGGACATATCACAAAACCTTAAAACTCTAACCACATTTGTTTCAATGTCATTTAAAATACGGGACAGATATAGTGGCAAATCTGCTGCTGCCCTCTAGTCTGAAAATAAAACAGTCTGTTAAAATATGGCACACAATGATCTGTACACCACAAGCACCGCACATTGCAGGGTCCTCTCGCCAGAGCAAGAAGCCATATGTCATAGGGCTGTGTCCTTTCAAAAGTAAGGAGGACCGCACCTGAGGGCTGGAAGAAGGTATGCTATGGCCATGTTGTGGACTTCAATAGACACAGCTTATCATCTGCACATCCAGCCACTCTCTTTCCCATGGACGAGTGACTCTGTACCTCAACTCGCTGTTGATGGCATGCAGGCAGATGACACATTGAACTACTGAGAATCACGACATGCCTCCTTGGCTACTACATCCGCCATTTTGTTCCCTGCAGTAACCATGTCCTGTGGCAACCAGCAGAAAGATACCTCCATCCCCAGCCTTTGTAAGTGGAGAAGGGCGTCCTGGATATCCTGAACTACTTTATCGGTTGCATACATGCTTTGCAAAGACTGAAGGTTACTCTGGGAGTTGGAAAAGACGAGGACTTTAGCAGGCGTGGTGCATCTCATCTGCTCCAACATCGTCAAGATCGCAAATAATTCGGCAGACCCATCCCTGGATACAGCTACATAGTTGTGGGGTAATTTAAAATGTCGGAAAATGTCGTCTTAACAGCATAAGCAGGAGTGCAATCTCTCCTGTACTGCACTAAATCTAAAATCACGCATGGCCTCTGCAGTAACAAGGGCGACGGTTAGAACTAGGTATTTGAGCCTGTACATGACCCACACCAGGAAATTCCAGTACACACTTCATAGGATCCCAAATGGCCTCATTGCCTGTGGACGATTGCTAAAGAGGCGTTTCATAGCTCGACGAGCAATGGTGTGGTATGCTGGAGAACTAGGAGTAGTGAGGAACTTACACAGCTGATGCACCACGAGGAGTTGTCACCGGATGGTAAGTGGCACTTCACCAGCCTCAGCACAGAGAATGGCTATGGGCTGGTCCTGTAAGCGCCCATGGGCAACCTGATCTCGTTATAACATCAATGATCATCAGTTAAGAAGGCTTCACTGACCTATACACTGTCCACCAATAGTCGATTAGTGACAGCACGAAGGACCTACAAAACTGGAGCAAATGAGCCCTGTCTGCCACCCAGGATCTATTCAGTGTTGACCACATCGCCTTCCACCTTTTTCGTAATATTCTGCGCATTAAAAATGCCTTCTTGGGCCGACTCAACTTCTTCTTTGGGAATGTCCACCAGATGCCTGCACGTCATAGTGGTGTGTAACGAAGTCTCAACACAATGCTCCCCAAGGCTTTTCGCTTTCTGCAGATTGGCCGGCAGAAGTGGCCGAGCGGTTCTTGGCGCTTCAGTCTGGAACCGCGCGACCGTTACGGTCGCAGGTTCGAATCCTGCCTCGGGCATGGATGTGTGTGATGTCCTAGGTTAGTTAGGTTTAAGTAGTTCTAAGTTCTAGAAGACTGATGACCAAAGAAGTTAAGTCCCATAGTGCTCAGAGCCATTTGAACCATTTTTTCTGCAGATTTGTCACTTATTGGGAACTAGAGGGATCGACCAACAGCACCCCACTGCACAATGACTTGACAGAGCTTAATGTACCTGCTATGCCCTCTAAACCGTTTCGAATTTAAAAAGGTGACACTTTCTCAGAGCTTCCCTCTCTTCTTTTATCAAATACGCCTTCTGATCTTAAGCATGCATTCTGTTAATAAAAACCGAACTAATCTGAAAAAATCCACAGTCAGGAGGACTTGTCTAACCTGAAAAAATCCAGTCAGGAGGACTTGTCACTTGACGCCTGTCGAGGGTTCCTACCAGTGGGCCTCCCATTCCGCTGGGGGGATGAGGAGAAAATTTCGAGAGTTCCACCTTGCTTCTATGGGCAGTTAGGGAAATAAGAGTCCACTCAGGTAGAACCCCATTTGTCTGAGTAATCCTTTTACAACTGAAGCACGGCAGTTTCTGCAGAAGTTACCCACTAATGACTGTTTCACCTCAACTGTCATGCATCTCATTGGCATGCAGCACACCTAGAGATTCAGGTTTTTTTTTTTACTTACTTTTTTTTAGAGGCTTTTACCTTCCTCACGATCTGGGCAGTCAAGCCAAGAGCTCCGTTCCTTGCGACAATGTTCCACTGCTGTGCCTGCCCCCAGAGCTTACAGTGACAGAGGACTGACAGCACTTACAAGTCTCCAGCTCAGGAACTCCGGAATCGCCAGTCCAATATGATGCAAATGAATGCTGAGTCCCTGAGGGTAGCAGTGTGTGGAAAAGTAACAGAGCATTGCGCGTTAGTATCAGTATTGCCAATTGTGTCTAATTTTATCATTCCATTACAGGGTGCCAAGACATTCAATAATAATGCATAATATTGTGCAATATTATTGATCTTCTCCCTAGACTGCTTAATATTACTGTGCAATAATAGTTCTAATCTGTTGCAAGAAGGAAAAAAATGGTTCAGGAAGTGTCAAAATTAACTCACGAAAACTTTATGATGGAAACAAAAATGACTATCGTAACTTTTTATATGATGAAGGTCCAACATTTGACACATTACTGGAAAATATTCACCCCATGTTGATATCGTCATACATAGGTCCTTGCCAACACCCCCCCCCCTTCCCATCCACCTCTTTGATAGATTTCTGAGGACACTCATAGCCCCATGATTAAAAAGACAAAATAATGCAATTAGAGACGCAATTCCACCGATGGTTATCTATTATGCTATGATACCTTGCTACTGGCAATTATTGTGAAGACATGAAATTTAAAAGAGCAGTATTTGAGACATAATTGTGGAAATGTATCTTGCAATAATACATGTTCTAAAGGATTACATTCAGGCAAGTAATGTATACACAGAGATAAATATCTACATATAACTTTATTCATAAATCTACATTAATTAAATTGTTTTAAAAACACCTTCCTTTATGGCTATTCGCTGTATTTTCTGAGCAACAAAACAAACAATTCATCATTGCAAATTATCTGTTACTGTCCTCACCTGCCCTAACATCCCCTAATTCTGACAATGATTGATACATTTTGATGGACTCTGATAATAATGCACTTTTATATTTTGTTACATTCATGACAGTAATAACCTTGCGACTTCAGCATTCAAATAAGGTCATAACAAAATGAAAAAAGCAAAATCACACAATTCTGTGAATGAATTTTTACCAGTTGCATCTTCATACTGTGTAATCTGTGACCAAAATTCTAAAGAGTTCTCTAACTCGCTCCCTACTGTATAAAGTTTACAATGTTCCATTGCATTTCTATAACTGATATTTCGTTATTTGAGTATTGGAAATGGGATACTAGGGGAATTAAAGATTATTTGTGAACCTTCAGCACATTTTTATAAGACAGCAAATTATTTTTTCTGAAGCACTTCAATATTATCAGGTACTGAACTCTGGAACAACCACAAAAATTATATTGTCATTATCAAATGATGCTGAAAATGCATTTGGTTTATATTATTGATTGCAAGTGCTATACTATTTTAACTCAAATGGAGCTGATGTATTGCATTTATTATAAATTTAATGTGTTGTTGATGAAGTTCACGTACAGCTTGCTCAGTTATCAAATTTCTTCTTTTCAGTTGTCTTATCTTCTATTCAAATCTGTAACCTTATTGTTAGGGGATCAGTGTCCAGATGTGGTATGACCACTCCAGAGACCAAGGCGTAGGGCATAAAAATGAAAATAAAGTCAAATCGCTTTCTCCTTTGTTCATACACTGAGGTGACTAAAGTCATGATATACCTCCTAATATTGTGTTGGACCTCCTTTTGCCCAGTGTAATGCAGCAACTCGATGTGGCATGGGCTCAACAAGTCGTTGGAAGTCCCCTGCAGAAGTATTGAGTCATGCTACCTCTATTGCCATTCATAATTGCGAAATTGTCGCCAGTGCAGGATTTTGTGAATGAACTGACCTCTCGATTATATGGCACGGGCTTCATGTTGGTCGATCTGGGTGGAAAATTGTCCAGAATGCTCTTCAAACCAATTGAGAAAAATTGTGGCCAGTGACATGGTGCATTGTCATCCATAAAAATTCCATTATTATTTAGGAGCAATAAGTTCATGAATGGCTACAGATGGTCTCCAAGTAGACGAACACAAACATTTCAGGTCAACAATTGGTCAGGTGGGCCAGAGGACCTGGTCCATTCCATATAAACACAGCCACCACTAGCTTGCACATGCCTTGTTGACAACTTGGGCCCATAGCTTTGTGGGGTCTGCACCACACTCAAACCCTACCATCAGCTCTTGCCAACTAAAATCGGGACTCATCTGACCAGGCCTCAGTTTTCTAGTCGTGTAAGCTCCAACTGAAAAGGTCATGAGCTCAGGAGAGCACTGCAAGCGATGTTGTGCTGTTAGAAAAAGCACATACATTGGTTGTCTACTGCCAGAGCCCATTAACGTCAAATTTTGCCACACTGTCCTGACAGATACATTCGTCGTATGTCACATATTGATTTCTGTGGTTGTTTCATGCAGTGTTGCTGCACTGACAATGCTACATAGCTACTTTCGGTCATTAAGTGAAGGATGTCAGCCACTGCATTGTCCATGGTGAGAGATATTGCCTGAATTGGTGTTTTCAGCACACTCTTGACACAGTGGGCCTCAGAATACTGAATTCCCTAATGATTTCTGCAATTGAATGTCCCATATGTCTGGTTCCAGCTACCATTTCATGTTCAAAGTCTGTTAATACCCCTTGTGCAGTATAATCATGTTGGAAACTTTTTCACATGAATCATTTAAGTGAAAATGATAGCTGCATCAATGCACTGCCCTTTTATACCTCATGTACATGATACTACTGCCATCTATATTTGTGAAAATCGCTATCCCATGACTTTTGTCTCCTCAGTGTATTATATAATAATGCAGTGGTACAGTTTTGGTGTGGTATCTCAAAATGTGTCTTCAGTTCATTCCACTGGTTTAATACCCTGTCTACAGTGGAATATACTGACAGCCACTGCGGTTCACAAGCTCTACCGATGTTTCATCAGTCATGAAGTTCATTAATCATTCTGTACAGTTCTTTATACCCAAATGCCAAACTGATGATTGAACGAACCTCTTATATGTTTTGGAAGCCATAAATTGTATATTCCTTGGCATTGTCCCTTCTGCAGTGTGAGAGATGGCAAGCTGATTGGGATGACACCCACGTCGAACATGAGCCTTGGAGTGTCTTTTTTTTCAGTTTTCCATGTACATCATTATTTACTCTCATCATAGCACTAGCATTATCTGTTCCAATCCCAATAATATTTTTGTAGTACAAACCTTTGTACAAGGTGTGTTTAGAGGCTCCGTAAATGATCAAACATGTTTGATAAAATCACTCTTATCTACCCACGAATTTACCGAGCAAGCCCATACATGTTGAGACTACATTCATCAGTTTAATCTCACACTGAAGCAGTTGCTGTTCATGTTTATGAATATTTTGACAGTAATAAGAATGGCCACAAATGCAGTAAAGTACTCCTGGCATTGACATTGGCACTATGTTTAAAGAAGAAGAGCTTATTTATTGTTTCTTTATATGTAGATATTTTTTTATTTTTTTTTATTTGTGCCAGAAGTTTGCTACACAATTTTGCATCTTGAATGTTTTTTTTTGTTTGTATGCAATAGCCATGATTACTCTTTTTACACGAATATATCATTGCACATTCTTGTATTATATGACTGCAGATTTGAGCAGTTTTTCGATTTTCAGTGCACCTTCTTATGTTAATTACACTTTTTTGTGTGTAAAAACGTGCACTGAAAATTTCAAAACCAACTCAGATCTGCATTCATATGATACAAGAAAGCTTATTGATTTAACTTTACTTTTGAAGCAGACATTTTTTGTGCAAGCTGTATTTTGGCATTAGTGAGAATGGCTGCAAATGCAGATAGTGCATTTCTAGCACTGCCTCTGGTACTGTGTTTAAAGAAGAAGAAAACAAGATACTGGGCCAGGAAATGGCTTATCAAAGATGTAGCATTATTCATTACAGGAACTTGCAGACATCTGCTTAATATAACTATGATGAAGCAGCATGTAATACCATACTGAGAAAGCCAAATGAGTGTACAGGAAAAAGTTTTCCCATCAAGTGCCATCTTCATTAAAAGAAATTCAGGTCAATATTTACGAAAAACTAAATCATTAATGCTACAGAGACCTAAACAACGTTCATGATGAAGAATTATTCACATAGTAGGATTTGAGGAGCCATCTCGGGACATGTAGGAGAAGATTTTTCAGTAACTACCTGCCAACATGCCAGTGAAATCCACATTTTGAAGAACACAGTGTGAAGAGTACTGTTGAAACAGTAGCTGCAGCTATGTCATAAACAATGTGTGCAAACAGGGGAACCAAAAGATTTTGAACATAGAATTCAGTTGTACCATTGGACAGTAACTAGTGCATTACTAGAGTGTGGAACTTAGAACAGTTTGTATTGTTCATAAATTAGATCTGTTTCAGTCTTGATGGCATCTTCGACTATTGCAACTGCAATATCTTATGTTATTGTCATCTTGGCTCACTATCATTTAGTCTCTATAAATTTTTGGGTGGTGATTGTACAAGATCAGCTAACAGGACCTTATTTTCTGCCATTCTGTTTGAAAGGTGCACATTCAAGGGCACTCATACAACAGTTTGTTGGTGATCTTGCGGCTATGGAGTATTTTTAATATTTTGGAAGGTGAATGGCACGTGTTAGCCATAAAAAGTTCCAGTTCTGACCATGTAAAACCTGTGTAATATCAACTTTTAAATCATTTTCGTGGAAGAAAAACACCTGACTACACCGTATTTTTCCCTTTGCCCCCTCTCCACTTGCCTCAGGGTACACGAGTTCTTGTGCACATTACATCTACATTTACATCTACACCTACACTCTGCAGACCACCATGAAGTGCAAGGCAGAGGGTGTGCCCCATTGTACCAGTTATTAGGATTTCTTCCCATTCCATTCACATATGGAGTGGGAGAAGAGTGATTGTTTGAGTGCCTCTGTGCCTACTGTAACTATTCTAATCTTATCCTTACAATTCCTATGTGAGAGATACGTAGGGGATTGTATTATATTCCTAGAGCCATCATTTGCAGCTGGTTCTTGGAACTTTGTTAGTAGACTTTCTCAGAATAGTTTATATCTATCTTCAAGAGCCTGCCAGTTCAGTTCTTTCAACATGTCAGTGACATTTTCCCGTGGCTCAAATAAACCTGTGACCATTTGTGCTGCCCTTCTCTGTATATTTATCCCCTTTCAGTCCTATTTGGTATGGGTCCCACATACTTGAGCAGTATTCTAGAATGGAAGTCATTCAAGTGATTTTCAAGCAATCTCCTTTATATAATTTTATAATTTTTCCCGAGGACATGCAGCTTTACTGTATGATTAAATGATGATGGCGTCCTCTTGGGTAAAATATTCCGGAGGTAAAATAGTCCCCCATTCGGATCTCCGGGCGGGGACTACTCATGAGGACGTCGTTATCAGGAGAAAGAAAACTGGCATTCTACGGATCGGAGCGTGGAATGTCAGATCCCTTAATCGGGCAGGTAGGTTAGAAAATTTAAAAAGGGAAATGGATAGGTTAAAGTTAGATATAGTGGGAATTAGTGAAGTTCGGTGGCAGGAGGAAGAAGACTTTTGGTCAGGTGATTACAGGGTTATAAATACAAAATCAAATAGGGGTAATGTAGGAGTAGGTTTAATAATGAATAAAAAAATAGGAGTGCGGGTTAGCTACTACAAACAGCATAGTGAACGCATTATTGTGGCCAAGATAGACACAAAGCCCATGCCTACTACAGTAGTACAAGTTTATATGCCAACTAGCTCTGCAGATGATGAAGAAATTGATGAAATGTATGATGAGATAAAAGAAATTATTCAGGTAGTGAAGGGCGACGAAAATTTAATAGTCACGGGTGACTGGAATTCGTCAGTAGGAAAAGGGAGAGAAGGAAACATAGTAGGTGAATATGGATTGGGGGGAAGAAATGAAAGAGGAAGCCGCCTTGTAGAATTTTGCACAGAGCATAACTTAATCATAGCTAACACTTGGTTCAAGAATCATAAAAGAAGGTTGTATACCTGGAAGAATCCTGGAGATACTAATAGGTATCAAATAGATTATATAATGGTAAGACAGAGATTTAGGAACCAGGTTTTAAATTGTAAGACATTTCCAGGGGCAGATGTGGATTCTGACCACAATCTATTGGTTATGAACTGCAGATTGAAACTGAAGACATTGCAAAAAGGTGGGAATTTAAGGAGATGGGACCTGGATAAACTGAAAGAACCAGAGGTTGTACAGAGTTTCAGGGAGAGCATAAGGGAACAATTGACAGGAATGGGGGAAAGAAATACAGTAGAAGAAGATTGGGTAGCTCTGAGGGATGCAGTAGTGAAGGCAGCAGAGGATCAAGTAGGTAAAAAGACGAGGGCTAATAGAAATCCTTGGGTAACAGAAGAAATATTGAATTTAATTGATGAAAGGAGAAAATATAAAAATGCAGTAAATGAAGCAGGCAAAAGGGAATACAAACGTCTCAAAAATGAGATCGACAGAAAGTGCAAAATGGCTAAGCAGGGATGGCTAGAGGACAAATGTAAGGATGTAGAGGCTTGTCTCACTAGGGGTAAGATAGATACTGCCTACAGGAAAATTAAAGAGACCTTTGGAGAGAAGAAAACCACTTGTATGAATATCAAGAGCTCAGATGGCAACCCAGTTCTAAGCAAAGAAGGGAAGGCAGAAAGGTAGAAGGAGTATATAGAGGGTTTATACAAGGGCGATGTACTTGAGGACAATATTATGGAAATGGAAGAGGATGTAAATGAAGATGAAATGGGAGATAAGATACTGCGTGAAGAGTTTGACAGAGCACTGAAAGACCTGAGTCGAAACAAGGCCCCGGGAGTAGACAACATTCCATTAGAACTACTGATGGCCTTGGGAGAGCCAGTCCTGACAAAACTCTACCATCTGGTGAGCAAAATGTATGAGACAGGCGAAATACCCTCAGACTTCAAGAAGAATATAATAATTCCAATACCAAAGAAAGCAGGTGTTGACAGATGTGAAAATTACCGAACTATCAGTTTAATAAGTCACAGCTGCAAAATACTAACGCGAATTCTTTACACACGAATGGAAAAACTGGTAGAAGCGGATCTCGGGGAAGATCAGTTTGGATTCCGTAGAAATGTTGGAACACGTGAGGCAATACTAACCTTATGACTTATCTTAGAAGAAAGATTAAGAAAAGGCAAACCTACGTTTCTAGCATTTGTAGACTTAGAGAAAGCTTTTGACAACGTTAACTGGAATACTCTCTATCAAATTCTGAAGGTGGCAGGGGTAAAATACAGGGAGCGAAAGGCTATTTACAATTTGTACCGAAACCAGATGGCAGTTATAAGAGTCGAGGGGCATGAAAGGGAAGCAGTGGTTGGGAAAGGAGTGAGACAGGGTTGTAGCCTCTCCCCGATGTTATTCAATCTGTATATTGAGCAAGCAGTAAAGGAAACAAAAGAAAAATTCGGAGTAGGTATTAAAATTCACGGAGAAGAATTAAAAACTTTGAGGTTCGCCGATGACATCGTAATTCTGTCAGAGACAGCAAAGGACTTGGAAGAGCAGTTGAACGGAATGGACAGTGTCTTGAAAGGAGGATATAAGATGAACATCAACAAAAGCAAAACGAGGATAATGGAATGTAGTCAAATTAAATCGGGTGATGCTGAGGGGATTAGATTAGGAAATGAGACACTTAAAGTAGTAAAGGAGTTTTGCTATTTAGGGAGTAAAATAACTGATGATGGTCGATGTAGAGAGGATATAAAATGTAGACTGGCAATGGCAAGGAAATCGTTTCTGAAGAAGAGAAATTTGTTAACATCGAGTATAGATTTAAGTGTGAGGAAGTCGTTTCTGAAAGTATTTGTATGGAGTGTAGCCATGTATGGAAGTGAATCATGGACGATAACCAGTTTGGACAAGAAGAGAATAGAAGCTTTCGAAATGTGGTGCTACAGAAGAATGCTGAAGATAAGGTGGGTAGATCACGTAACTAATGAGGAGGTATTGAATAGGATTGGGGAGAAGAGAAGTTTGTGGCACAACTTGACTAGAAGAAGGGATCGATTGGTAGGACATGTTTTGAGGCATCAAGGGATCACAAATTTAGCATTGGAGGGCAGCGTGGAGGGTAAAAATCGTAGAGGGAGACCAAGAGATCAATACACTAAGCAGATTCAGAAGGATGTAGGTTGCAGTAGGTACTGTGAGATGAAGAAGCTTGCACAGGATAGAGTAGCATGGAGAGCTGCATCAAACCAGTCTCAGGACTGAAGACCACAACAACAACAACATACTGACTGCACTTCACCCACTATTCTACCAATAAACTGAAGTCTACAATCTGCTTTACCCATGGTTAAGCCTATGTGATCATTCAATTTCATATTCTTACAAAGTGTTAAACCCAGGTATTTGTATGCGATGGTCGAGTCCAACAGTGATTCACTATGTTTCTTCATTTTGTGAAGTCCACAATTTTACAGTTTTGAGCATTTAAAGCGAGTTGCCAATCTTTGCTATATCAAGATCTGGCTAAATATTTATGCTGCTTCTTTCAGACAGTACTTCATTACAGATAGCTGTATCTTCTGTAAAAAGTCTGAGATTATTATTAATATTGTCTACAAGGTCATTAATATGCAACATTACCTGGTATTAATTCAAGAGGTTCCGATGCAGTCATTGGAAATGTATCTCTTGTCTATTAGATGAAGTTGGTGCAACATGACAGTGTACTGTCCCATTTTAATATTAAGGTCTGTGAAAACCTAATGACTGAAACCTTCTTTTTTCGATTGAAACAAGTCATGTTGAATGGTCAGTGCAGTCACTGGCTCCCATCAGGTGTGTGGCTCCAGATACACTGAGAATTAATGAAGTTATTCAGCATTTACACAGTGATTTGAAAAATATGTGTGAACTATTTAGAACACTATGAAGTAAAAGCAATTCATTAAGAGATGATTAAGTAATAACTATATATGTAGAGGAATTGAGGTATCATATGTCAATGTGATACTTAAAATATTTAATTAACATTCATTTTGGTAAGTTTATTTGATGAGATGAGTGAAAAACAGTGATTGCTTATATATTTAGTATCCAGTACAAGTACGGTACTAATGAAATAAATTATTAAACTCCAATATGTCAGTGAAATGTACTGATGTTATTGATGTATAAATACTGTAATATCAACATATGAATAATGATATTATTTCTATAAAATATTGATATTTCTGGTATATCATTGTCATCTCTATGGGCAATCAGTAACACTACTTATGAAACTGTGCAGAAAATATTGCTTCAGAAGAAAGACCCATGACACACTGAGCTAAACAGGCCATGCAATGCAAATCTGCCTAAATTTCATTTCTTCTCATCCTGTTGAATGTTATGTGATTTATGGGAAGATCTGCGCACTGTGATGTCCCTTTGAAAGGCACCATAGATTTCATATCTTGTTTGCTTGAAAACAATAATGGCTCTCTGATGGTTCTAGTCTGAAAGAAAATATGCTGCAGTGCAAACTTAACAGGCATTTTCCTTTTTGATCTACTTTCTCTTAGTGATAAGATATTAGCTATCCAAATAGGTTCTGTCATTTTATTAGAATAAATCACATTGATTAGTCCATTCACATAATTGTTTTTATGTGTTTGTCATTTACTTTGCAGGTCTCTAGCATTGGTGACAAGATGGTGCTGCAAATGGCACTGCCACAAAGAATCACACAACAGTCACGACCCAACAGTCTGCCCGTCTCTGTTGATTCTTGTAAGTATGGAAAGATCACCCAATTAGCTTGTCCATTTTACCTTCAAGGATTAATGATAAAAGATTGAAATAACTATCAGACTTTTAGCCATATGTATCATCATCATCATCAGCAGCAGCAGCAGCAGCAGCAGCAGAAGCAGCATATTTAACATCCACTGCTGGATAAAAGTCACTTCTGGGCTTCTCCATGCATTACAATCTTTAGCTATACACATCCATGTTGCTCCTACATATTTCATGCCATCTGTCCGCCTTTCCCCTAATCATTGCCTCAGTCTTTCAATCTGTTGGAAACCAGCAAAATGTTTTTTTATTGTACACTCCTGGAAATTGAAATAAGAACACCGTGAATTCATTGTCCCAGGAAGGGGAAACTTTATTGACACATTCCTGGGGTCAGATACATCACATGATCACACTGACAGAACCACAGGCACATAGACACAGGCAACAGAGCATGCACAATGTCGGCACTAGTACAGTGTATATCCACCTTTCGCAGCAATGCAGGCTGCTATTCTCCCATGGAGACGATCGTAGAGATGCTGGATGTAGTCCTGTGGAGCGGCTTGCCATGCCATTTCCACCTGGCGCCTCAGTTGAACCAGCATTCGTGCTGGACGTGCAGACCGCGTGAGACGACGCTTCATCCAGTCCCAAACATGTTCAATGGGGGACAGATCCGGAGATCTTGCTGGCCAGGGTAGTTGACTTACACCTTCTAGAGCACGTTGGGTGGCACGGGATACATGCGGACGTGCATTGTCCTGTTGGAACAGCAAGTTCCCTTGCCGGTCTAGGAATGGTAGAACGATGGGTTTGATGACGGTTTGGATGTACCGTGCACTATTCAGTGTCCCCTCGACGATCACCAGTGGTGTACGGCCAGTGTAGGAGATCGCTCCCCACACCATGATGCCGGGTGTTGGCCCTGTGTGCCTCGGTTGTATGCAGTCCTGATTGTGGCGCTCACCTGCACCACGCCAAACACGCATACGACCATCATTGGCACCAAGGCAGAAGCGACTCTCATTGCTGAAGACGACCGTCTCCATTCGCCCCTCCATTCACGCCTGTCGCGACACCACTGGAGGCGGGCTGCACGATGTTGGGGCGTGAGCGGAAGATGGCCTAACGGTGTGCGGGACCGTAGCCCAGCTTCATGGAGACGGTTGCGAATGGTCCTCGCCGATACCCCAGGAGCAACAGTGTCCCTAATTTGCTGGGAAGTGGCGGTGCAGTCCCCTACGGCACTGCGTAGGATCCTACGGTCTTGGCGTGCATCCGTGCATCGCTGCGGTCCGGTCCCAGGTCGACGGGCACGTGCACCTTCCGCCGACCACTGACGACAACATCGATGTACTGTGGAGACCTCACGCCCCACGTGTTGAGCAATTCGGCGGTATGTCCACTCGGCCTCCCGCATGCCCACTATACGCCCTCGCTCAAAGTCCGTCAACTGCACATACGGTTCACGTCCACGCTGTCGCGGCATGCTACCAGTGTTAAAGACTGCGATGGAGCTCCGTATGCCACGGCAAACTGGCTGACACTGACGGCAGTGGTGCACAAATGCTGCGCAGCTAGCGCCATTCGACGGCCAACACCGCGGTTCCTGGTGTGTCCGCTGTGCCGTGCGTGTGATCATTGCTTGTACAGCCCTCTCGCAGTGTCCGGAGCAAGTATGGTGGGTCTGACACACCGGTGTCAACGTGTTCTTTTTTCCATTTCCAGGAGTGTATTTAGCGTCCATTAACACTGTTACATATTCTACTCACCTTCATTTCATCTTTACAACAGTCATAATTACATCATCTATTTGTTCCATGATCCATTTATTTGATTTTCTGTCTCTTCTAGTAATTCCTGTCGTGAATCTCTCCACAGCTCATTGAGAATTCCTATTTTTGAATAATTTTTCTGGCCATACTGAATAGCACATTGCCCGAATGGGGACTTCCCCCCAATATCTAATAAGATTGTGTCATCTGTAAACAATAAGATCTGTCCAATTCATGTATGAATATCAGGAAGTAGTGAAACTGGCAATGGTTTGCAGTTGCTCAATATGTATGGGAATTGGATACATGTCCTAATCTCCTTCTACCCCTCTCTCTGTCCATCTCCCCCTTCCCCTCTCTTTGTCAGTCTGCTTATCCTCCCACCTCTCTCTATCACCTCCTCTCCCCTCTCTCAGCCCATCTCCTCCTCCTTCTCCTCCTCCTCCATTCCCTCTCTGTCTGCCTATCTCTTTCTCAGGGCCTGCTTAAGGATTTCTGTCACCCCATGTGAAAATTTCAAATTCTACCCCCCACCCCCACCCCTTCTCGTCTATGCATTTTCAGACATTGTCAACTTTTTTCACAATGTCATTCATCAATGATGTCTTATTTTCATATATCACACTTACTCATCTGTCTTTTTGATGTGAATGTGTCTTTAAGACCATAGCCAGGTGTGAGCCACCAGTCAGTGAAGCATAAGTGAAATGTTTACAGTGTGATGCATCTTGAGTTACTACACCAAAACTAATTATGTCAGCCAAAATTAAATTATACCACTCACAGAGTATAAAACTGAAATCTGTTCAATTTCTCTTGTTATCAGAACAGAGTGGATCATGTGATGTTGAGAGAGGAGCTTCATGAATGCTGCAGGGAGTGTGACAAGTAGGGAGTGAAGTTCTTGCAGTACTTACAAAGCTCACAGATTGTGCTCATTACTGATTACTTTTAGTGGCATAAATAATGCATTGGAGAAACAGGTTTCAGAAAGCCCTTATTTTTGTAGACATTTATCTTCACATGCAGAATATATTCATAACACACAACAAAGACAAAGACACAAATCCACCAAGTTCACTGCATACTGAATGACTGTTCACTACAGCACTGCACAGTGGCAGCTTGCTTATGTTGTTAGAAATTGCAGAAGGATGGAATTTTTCAAATCGTGTCAAAGAGTTCTGAGCAGAAAAAGGATCTCAGGTAACAAGACAAGTAAACAGGCTATAGTGTTAATTGACAAGAGAAGGAAGTACAAAAATGTTCAGGAAAAGACAGGAATATCACAAAACAAGTCACTTACAATGAAGTGAATAGGAAGGGTAGAGATACCTAGTCTGGACTCAAAAGACTGTGGCACGTAATGGGAGGGACATATTTTACTAATTATGTATTTATTTATTATAGTATTGATTGACATAAGAAGGAAGTACAAAAACTGCAGTGCTTCATTTGTCATCTGTTTCATAGTGCCACAGATAATTTCCAGTAAGTCACTAGATTTTGTGAAAGCAATTGTATTTCCAGCTTATTCCCACACTTCTTCATTTAAGCACAACTTTCATTGTCTTATTTAATACATCCGTTTGGAGATATATAAAAATTTAAAAGATCTTGCTGCCCCTAAAAATCTTCCATCCTGGGCAGTGGCACGGTCGCCCCCTCCTCCCCTAGAGCTGGCCGTGCTCCTCCTCCCCCCTCTTTATGCCTATTTGCTCTCCCTGTTCTCCGACCATCTACTCCAGTACCTCTCTCTGATCTTGACACTTGTTTATTGTTATAACAATTTCAGGTTCTGTAGTAGTAGGGCTGTTCTAGTCATAAGCTGACAAGCCATAAATACATCTTTTCTGTTTTCTGTGAAAACCAGCTGCAAGGAAGCAAACAAAACAGAACATTTTTGTGTGCACAACTTTTGTTTAAAAACATATATAATAAGAAATAATGTGTCAGGAAGAAACAGTTCTTCTAAGGGTTTAAATGCCTTTCTCACAATAACTATTGTGAGAAAGAAAACATAACTGCATATATTCACAGCAGAGCAAAAGGCAGCATTTACTTTCTCATGATTGGTTTTAACAGAAAACCTGTACATTGTCATTTAAAAACACGTGTACCCTGTATCCATATGAATGTTTCATATTTTTACACACACACACACACACACACACACACACACACACACAAAGAGAGAGATTATATATATATAATATATATATTATGGCCATCCAAATGTTCATTAGGGTACATGTGAAAATATGAAGTAAATTGATCAAGAACTTTTCAAGATGCTTGGTAACAATGTTTCCCCTTTATTTATATGTCTGTGTGTGTGCATGTGTGTTCATTAGAGTAGCAAGTAAAAGTTTGAAATAAATTGGTCAAGTACTTTTTGAGATTTTTGGCAACAATGTTTCCCCTTTCTATATTAAATATCTATTTATATATTATAAGATAACGCTCCAGTAGGTATATAAAACACCTAAGTATTTTAATGGAACATTTGTGTCAAAATTTCAAAGCAATTGATGAAAAACCTTCGGTATTACTGAGGCAAATTGTATTCTAGCATCTGTCCACATGTCATTAATCCTTGGATAGATACCATTTGTCATCTAACTTGGACCATAAGATAGTGAGGGCGACACTATAAAATCATAGCACTTCAATTTGCTCACCAAGGTCTAGTGTGATATGTAGTCAAATGCTTTAACTGTCTTACAAAGTGTTATGGATTTCTACTATTTATGTGCATTCATTATCTTTGATACTAGAACAGACACTGTCATAGCTGTGGACAACACTTTTCAAAATCTGTTCTTATCTTCAAAGTGACAGAGCATTTTAAAAGTCTGTGAAAATGTCAGAAGAAAAGTATTTGTTACAGTGTTAGTGATTCTACAATTTCAGAAGTATTTTTCTTCAGGATAGCATAGAACATTCTATTTTAGTATGGATTCTGAAGGCCTGTAAGCTTTCATGATGCTCATTGTCCCATAGGGATGCACTTTCTTCCACCCACCGTAAAAAAAAAACTTGTGTTTTATCACAATATTTGCAGGGCCTAACCCCAAATCTGGATTCTCATTCACATTTTTTCCCACTGTTCACACAAAATTCAAACAACCTACTGGGACCCAACTTTATATGTACAAAAAGATTAACAGTGATTGACAGAGTTTATTATTAATTATTTATAATTTTTGTATTGACAATTCTATCTAAAACTAATCAGATATTCAGTATTAAGTATGATAATAAATGGAAATATTGTTCTGTGTCTGAGCAGCTGCAGTGTTCAAAGAGAACTGTGCTTTTTTCAGTTATACTATTCTAGAGTGATTATTCCATGATAAACACACTAACCAAGAAAATTGTTATGCACTGGCCTCTGTTGTATAAAACTGATGATATATGGCAGAGATAGAGAGACTGTAGGGGAGCGGGGGGGGGGGGGTTGTTCAAATAGGAGAGTGAGAGATAGAGTGGTGGGAGAAGGCTGTACATCATCTGGATGGGGAAGGAGTGGTGTAGACAGAAGAGAGAAGGGAAAAGGTAAGGTGAGGCAGTGGGAAATCAGTTAGTGGAGGCTTAGGCCAGGGGGATTGCGAGAGCACAGGGCATACTGTTAGAGATATAATTTCCACATATATAGTTCAAAGAAACTAGAGCTGGAAGGGAGAATCTGAATGGCTCACATAGTGAAGCAACTGTTGAAGTCATTTGCATTGTGGTGCGCAGCATGTTTGACAAGTAGGTGGTCAAGTTTGCAGTTTGCTACTGTTTGGTGGTGACCATTCAAGTGAGTAGACAGTTGGTTACTTGTTATGTCCACATAAAATGCTGTACAGTAATTGCAGTGTTGCTGATATATAACATGAATGCTTTCACATGTGGCCCTGTCTCTTCCAAAATAGGAAATGACAGTGGCTGGACTGCAGGGGAGGAGGTAGAAGGTACTTAGTGGGTACACAAGATAGGTATTACATCTGGTTTGACCACAAGGGAATGACCCATGGAGTCCCTGATTGGGAGCAGGATATGAACAGGGATGGACAAGGATATTCTGTAGATGGGTTGGGTGGCAGAACATTATGTTGGATTATGTGGGTAGAATATTCCTCATCTCAGGACGCGACGAGAGTTACTTGAAGCCTTGGTGAAGGATGTGGGAGAACTTTTCACCCTGGCCTTGAAAAGCTCGACCCCAGTCCACTCAGTGATATTTTCTGCCATATAAAAGGCAGGATGGACCAGAAGTCAACTGTCTACGTGCATGAATGGTCACTTCCAGACCGTGGCAAACCACAAACTCGACCATATGTGTGCTGAACATGCTGCGCACCACCACACTAATGACTTCAACAGCTGCTTCACTATGTGAGCCATTTAGGTACTTCCAGAAGCAGTTTATCTGAAGTATGCAGATAGAAATTGTTTCTCCAGCATATCCTGCACTCTAACAATGCTCCTGGCCTAAACCACCACTGATCTGTTTTCTACTGCCACGTATTACCTTATCCCTTCTCTCTTCTGTTCACACCAGTGTTTCCCCCATCCAGATTATGTACTGCCATCTCCCACCATCTTGCCTCTACTCCCCCCCCTCCCAACATGCAGGCATTCTCTCTCTCTCTCTCTCTCTCTCTCTCTCTCTCTCTCTCCCTCCCCTCTCCCTCCCTCCCTCTCCTCCCCTTCCTCTCTGTCTCTCTGTGTCTCTCTCTCTCTATCTCTCTCTCTCTCATTCTCTCCCTCTCTCTCTCCCTTTTCCACCCCTCTCCCTTTTTCTCTTCCCTCCATGTCTCCCATCTCAAATCTATCTTCCTCTCCTTGTCTCCCCTACATTTACCTCCCTTTCCCTGCTCTCTCCCACACCTTCTTCCTACCCCATATATTCTCTACCTTCTGAACACTTTTGTCTTGTTGTGCATCCACTGATTCATCTGTGGAAAGACGTCCCTCACACTATCCCCTCCTCGTCTTGTGTGTCCTTCCCTAGTTCCTCCCCACCTCCATCTGCCCAGATAACTGCTATCGATAATCAACAGCCAGTCTTGCTGTGGCCACTGGCATGTGTGTTTTGGCATTTGTATTGTTGTGTATGTGTGTATACGTGTGTACATCTACTAAAGAAAGAAATAGTATAAAAATATATTTCTGTTGTGCATTCCTGTGCATCATACGTCCACACATCAGTCAGCTGTGGGTGATGTTTGCTGTTCCTTTATTTTATGTATGAGCGAAATTCGGAAATTAATGCACAATAATTTGAATACCAAAATGTTTAATATGAACATAAAAAAAACAAAATCACAAATGAACATATATCTTTTACCTACTTTTCTACATAATCAACAATGTCCTCAATACATTTCTCCCAACATGGTACCCGTTTCAGTATGCCCTGTTCATAGAAGTCCATTTGGTGGGAGTATAGACCCCTGTGGACTTCTGATTTCATTCCACATCGGTCACAGAGTGTTGGACAGCCAGAAATTTCTTCAAGGGGCCAAACAGTTGAATGTCTGATGGTGCAAGGTCCAGACTGTATGGTGGATGCTGGAGTACTTCCCACAGAAACAGCAGCATGAGGGCAAGCATTGTCATGAAGAAGTTTGACACTATCAGCATTAATGTTGTGGCATTTGTCATGAAGGGCATGATGCAACTTGACCAAAGTTTTAATGTAGGCTGCAGCATTCACAGTGGTTCTGTGTTCAGCCAAGTCCACCACTAACACATGATGCATATCCCAGAACATTGTCACAAGCACTTTCCTAGCAGATTGAGTTACTCTGAATTTTTTCCTACTGAGGAACCAACGTGTTTCCAGTCTGCAGAGGCCTTTTTGGTCTTGAGGGTGTAGTGGTATACCCATGACTCATCACCAGTGACGATTCCTTTCAGAAAGTCATGCCCTTCTGTGGCTTAATGCATTATGTGATCCAAGTTTGTCATCACTTGCTAGCCCTTTTGGTTTTCTGTCAGATTTTTAGGCACCTAGCAAGCAATATCTCTACAAAATTTCAATGTATCATGAACAATATCATACACCGCAACATAAGAAGTGTTGAACTGCTGTGATAAGGTTCATAGTTGCACATGCCAGTTGTTCAAAATTGCCACCTCAATGGCTCCAACATTATATGGGGCTGCAGCTGTTACTGGTGAAATGCAAAGGTTCACATGGCCTTCTTGGAAGAAGGACATTGCTACAGTCCATAGAGTTGTCCCCATACACACCATGTGTGTCCCTGTGAATTTCAGTCAGTTTATGTCCTTTGGCCCACAGATATCGAACTGTGCTTTGCTGCTCTACACAGGTTGATGACTGTAAAATGTGTCCCATGTTTGTTTCATAGTTCAGGCTTCTCTCACTAGAGCTGCACATGAAAACAAAATACCACCTGTAGTGCAAACTTCAATCTATGTCATCATGTAATTTCAATATCCCTGCTGCAGTACCAGAGGAGACAAAAATTTTTGTGCATTACTTTCCAATCTCCCTCCCCCAAAAAAAGCACCCAGAAGACATGGTTAGATGTCAATGTAACTTCATGCACATTCACACCACCAGCAGATATGTAAATGATTAGAACTGCAGTTGTCTGTGACAGGTAGAATAACAATCAGAGTGAATTAGTGTTGTTTGTGCATATTGATGTTACCAGGCCTGCTGGGGAGTATAGGGAGTGTGAACAGTATCAGGTGTTGAGTGATCATTGTGAAGTACACACAGAGATGTCGCATACTTATATGAAACAGCGTTATCAGGTCCTGACAGAGTTCGACAGGAGCTTCATTATGGATCTCTATTCAGACAGAAGGTTGAATCATACTATATCCAGATTTCTGGGGCATCTGGATATGATAGTGGCCCATTGTTGGACTGCATTGAAACATGAGAGCAGGCATACTCACCATCAACATCCTGGTTGACCACATCTGGCCACTACAAAGGAAGACTGCCACACAGTGCTCCAAGCACATTGTAACCCTTTCGCATTTACGCCTGCCATCCTCATGTGTTCCCTCTCATGCAACAGTATCATAGTGCCAATTTTCAGCAGGACAGTGCTCATCTACGAATAGTAGTTGCATCTCTATAAACTGCTTGCATGTTGACGAGGTACTTCTGTGGTCAGGAAGGTCCTCAGATCTGTTCCTGAAAGAACATGAGGGATCAGCTCGGATATCAACTCCTTCCCAGTGGCAGTATGTGGGATATCAAGGACCAGTTACTACAGTTGTGGCCAGCTTTACTCAGGAGAGGTACAATTGTTTTATGGCACCCATCCCAACTGAATCAGTGCCGTGGCAGTCGCAGCATGTTACTGCTAAGTGGGCTCATACTACGAAGTTCTTTGTAAATTTGACACAGTTTTGTAATGTCTGAAATAACGTCACATATCCTTTCAAACTACTAAGTTTCATTTCATTTCTTCCTCCCCTTCTGGATCTTCAATTTTTCTGTCAGGCAATGTATATTATGAAAGGAATATCTGATAACCAATACTTCAGATTTTTTGCCCATGGTACACAGTTTTCTCCTCATGTCTAGACACTCCTGTTTAAAAGTTTTGGTCATAGTACAGCATTCCTCCCTGAGAATTTGGGTAGAATTAAAAAGATAAGCATAAATTATTTTTACATCTTATAGCATAATTTTGTGGTTCTTAATTTGATTACTGTGACACTTTCTTTTCATTATTTTCATCATAAATATTACATATGAAAATCATGCCTAAACTATTGAAACAAAATACTGTACCTAATTTGTTGAAAAAATTCTGTGTCACATGTATTGTCAAGTGTACTAAACATTTTGTCCTAGCTTTCATAATATCAATATTTTTATTGATATTGATTACATTTGTTGTATAGTGAATCTCATGTAGAGGAGTGTTTGGGGTACGGAAAGAAGTGAAGGACATATATTTTGATTATTTTCTTCATGTAGTGTACCATGCATTTTATTTAAGGGCAATAAAATTAAGTGACTTAATGTTATTGTTTTTCAATGTAACTGTTAATTGCAAAAGCATCCAAACAACTAATTTTAAGAGATTTTGATGACATACCAGTACTCATTATCCACAAGGTAACGTGGCAAGTTGTTGAAAAAATGTGTACCTGATTAATTTTCGTACAACTCTTAATTCACAAAGTTTTTGTAACAGTTGATTTTGTTCCTTATATTATGTTCATTCTTTTTGATGCATTATTGTAGCTATCCTGTAAATAGAAGAGTACTGGATCTATAACAAATATAGAAATAACAAAAATGTTATGTTAGTAGTACTTGCCTAGTACAAGTGCTGAACTTAGTTGTCAAATCTTTCACATGGTGTATGTACAGTGACAAATAAGAGTTTGGTAATGATGTGAATTCAAAAGGTATTATTGTGTGAAGTGCGATGATCTTTTACAAAATCTATATAATTAATAGTGAAAACTGGCATGGGTGAAGTTATATGATAATATAAGCAAAAACTTTCCAGTGAACATGAATCTGCAAATGAATCATTCGTGAGATGATTGTGAATGTGTGATTATGAGCCATTACTGCCTTCAGCAAGAAATATTGTCTTATTTACTACAAAAGTATTAGAAATTTAACCTCCTGATTAAGTTCTCATCTAATTATAAATTTAATGTTACACATGCTATTCACGCATCATCACATGAACAATGTTTGTCACTGAAGGTGTAGATGAGGATCACAGATGGTCTTCTCACTCAGCCACCTATAAAAAACAAATAAAAAAATTTAAGTGATTGATGAGGGTATCTTCACTTTGCTGTGGAATCTTCGGAGATTGCTGGAGAATATGCCCCTGGTGCAATGCTAGGGAGTGTCGTACATATATGATGGGGAACATTTTGCTTCTGATGTAACCACCTATATTGTCCAAGAGGGATAGGAGGAGAGTGCCTGTCCTTGGTCTCCAAGATTACCTGACTTCAATCCTCAGAATTTTTCTGTTTGGGGTCATCTCAAAAGTGAAGTTTACATTACTCCTGTTGATAAATTGAAGAACTGGAATTGCGATCTGTGCAGCCTTGTCAACATTTACAATATGATCCAGAAATGTGTGAAAGAATTCATAACTCAACTGCTGAGAAGAGACCATTTTGCATTGAAATGTGAGAACAACATGTAAAACAAATCTTTTAATAGGTGTGAGTGTACAGTGAGTTGTAAGGTGTAATACTCTGAAGCACTGTTATATTTCTTAAGAATGTCATCAAAAAGTTATATTTCAGCTAAGTTTATATTAATCAGAGCAGTATTCCACACTCAGTGGCAGTTCATAACCACACATTTGCAGTTATCTCACAAATGGCTCATTTGTGGACCCATGTTTACGGAAACATTTTTACTTCTATTACACTATATTTTTACTCATGTTAGTTTTTGTTTCCTGTATTCATTATGAATAAAACAAGAAATATCTAGAAAGGTTACCTACATAGTCACATTACAAGACACGAGGATGATGTCCCCTTAGGAGGAAAAAAATAGGTCACTTCAATGTGAGCTATTGCTTCAGAATGGCACAATAGTCAGAATCATGAATGTAAATGAATATGTTTAGTGACAGTAGATACTGAAAGAATGTGAACACAAGTAAACAGAAAATAATCAAATATTATAGTGTTTATGAATTCATTCAGATATGCTGAGAGGTATTTCCAAGTGCAGAGCTGAACTGAGTTATTTTAAGTATCTTGTCAATAGTATGATTTCATGTCTGGCACACAACCTGATTTCTAATATGTCTCATATGTGCAACCTGATAAATAAAGATATTACAAACTTATCATTTATCAAGGACTCTGTTATGACTTCATGTGAAACTATGCACTGAAATAGGAAATATTACACTAATGATAAACTATTTTATTTGGACACTGTGGATTTAAAGTTTTGATCAAAATATTTGTGTGCTTAAGGAAATTCATCATAACATATTGCACTGCCTGACAGATTGTTTTGAAGAATCAGACAGATAACTTGTTTGTGGCAAAATTTTTAATCACTTAGTTTGATACAAACTAAAGACGTCTGTTTTTCAGATTCCGCCTCACAAAGACGAACCATTAGTGCTTCAAGTAGTCGACAAGATCTGCTGCCTAGGTCAGCGAGCCGTCAGTCGAATGACTCGGCATTTCTTGGATCCTTAGTATCAACTACAGATCTTGCACCAACTGAGCAACGGGAGAAGATTAGGTCTTTCTGGTAAAAACAACTTTTATATATTTTCCTGGTAGTGTGGCACCTAAGCAAAATGCTGTGTGTTAAGTATTCCACACTCTGTTTGAAAGCATCAGTCAAGTTGAGATGATCAGCAGTAACATTATGTTTCTTCAAGTACAAGAACTCTACAGATAAACAAACACTTCCCAACTCTGTGCTGTAACTACACATATCAAAAAAAAAGTTTTGCATCACCTTGGTTCTGAGAGTTCCAGAATCTGTACAGAAAATTGGAATAGAGATCAACATAAACGTCATTTCCACCCTTTTTATTGCTCATGAAAACCACACATTGCATGTTGTACCACCATATAGCGAGACCTTCAGAGGTGGTGGTCCAGATTTCTGTACACACTGGTACCTCTAATACTCAGTAGCACATCCTCTTGCGTTGATGCATGCCTGTATTCGTCCTGGCATACTATCCACAAGTTCATCAAGGCACTGTTGGTCCACATTGTCCCACCCCTCAATGGCAATTTGGCATAGATCCCTCAGAGTGGTTGGTGGGTCACATCATCCATAAACAGCTCTTTTCAATCTATCCCAGGCATGTTCAATAGGGTTCATGTCTGGAGAACATGCTGGCCACTCTAGTCGAGTGATGTCATTATCCTGAAGGAAGTCATTCACTACATGTGCATGATGTGGATGCGAATTGTTGTCCATGAAGACGAATGCCTTACCAATATGCTGCTGATATGGTTGCCCTATTGGTCGGAGGATGGCATTCACGTATCGTACAGCCGTTGGAGACGTGTTTGGAGGCAACCCGGTCAGGCTGAACGCCTTAGTGACACTGTTCAGCGAGTGCAGCAAGGTGGAGGTTCCCTGCTGTTTTGGGGTGGCATTATGTGGAGCCGACGTACGCCGCTGGTGGTCATGGAAGGCGCCGTAACCCCTGTACGATACGTGAATGCAATCCTCTGACCGATAGTGCATCCATATGGGCAGCATATTGGCGAGGCATTCGTCTTCGTGGATGACAATTCGCGCCCCCATCGTGCCTTCCATGACCATCAGCGGTGCACGTCGGTCCCACATAATGCCATCCCAAAACAGCAGGGAACCTCCACCTTGCTGCACTTGCTGGACAGTGTGTCTAAGGTGTTCAGCCTGACCGAGTTGCCTCCAGACATGTCTCCGATGATTGTCTGGTTGAAGGCATATGCGACACTCATCGGTGAAGAGAATGTGATGCCAATTCTGAGCGGTCCATTTGGCATGTTGTTGGGCCCATCTGTACCTTGCTGCATGGTGTCATGGTTGCGAAGATGGATCTCACCATGGACGTCGGGAGTGAAGTTGTGCATCATGCAGCCTATTGTACACAGTTTGAGTAGTAACACGACTTCCTGTGGCTGCACAAAAAGCATTATTCGATGTGGTGGCATTGCTGTCCGGGTTCCTCTGAGCCATAATCCACAGGTAGCAGCCATCCACTGTGGTAGTAGCACTTGGGTGGCTTGGGCAAGGCATGTCATCAACAGTTCCTGTCTCTCTGTATCTCCTCCATGTCTGAACAACATCGCTTTGTGAATTTTAATTGTTTGAACAAACATCGCTTTGTTTAACTCTGAGACGCCTGGACACTTCCCTTGTTGAGAGCCCTTCCTGGCACAAAATAACAATGCAGACATGATCGAACTGTGGTATTGACTGTCTAGGCATGGTTGAACTGCAGACAACATGAGCTGTGTACCTCCTTCCTGGTGGAATGACTGGAACTGATCGGCTGCCAGACCCCTCCGTCTAATAGGCACTGCTCATGCATGGTTGTTTACATCTTTGGGTAGGTTTAGTGACATCTCTGAAGAGTCAAAGGAACTGTGTCTGTGATACAAAATCCACAGTCAACGTCTACCTTCAGGAGTTCTGGGAACTGGGGTATGCAAAACTTTTTTTGATGTGTGTAGAACCTTCAACAGCCTGAATAATATCCACTTGTCTGAACACATTTGTTACTATGTCTCCTATGAAGATACATACCAATATTAGAGGGTTCATCTCAAGTGTGCATAAACCTTCAGATAAGCTGCTGACTGTGTTTTGCATTCATATTCCCAATGTCATAAAAATTATGCTTTCTGTCACATGAGCCACATAATGTCCTTAACCTTCCAGTAGGAAGAGATATTCATGAAGCACAATGTAAATATTTGTCATCATAGGGCAATGCTGGTGTACTTGCATAAATATGAAGTGTTCTTAAGTAAAGAATTATATACAGCATGTATCCATTAAAGTGTAAGACTTCATTTAGCTCTTTGAACTGCAAAATGTTGATGTATCACAGACTCTTCCAGTCAACACAAATAATAAATAATCATGTTTCTTCCTTTGCTGGTGGCATAATTACTATACAAAGTACTGGTGCTTATATATATTTTAAGCATTCAGTCATAAGAGAAAGTAGTAGTAGATCCAAAATGTAAACCCATGGTATATGCCTTGCCTGTAGTAATTTGTTTCCAGCCAGGAGAATAGTACCAATTTTATCAATGTCTAGGGCAAACAGGATTACGCTCACCAACATACCATTGTTGTAACCCAAACTTAGATCAGTTATTAGCAGTAATGTACCGGCATTTCAAATCTGCAATAGCTTATCTTGCACTTGCATTGACATGTGATCTTGCAATGTTAATCACTTAAATATGTTACCTAGACAAATGTATTTCTGAAATTTTATTACTCTAAATTAATTATTTGTTGTTGTTGCAAATTTTTTTCCCTTCAGTGTATGTATCAGTCATCTCCCCCCCTCAAATGCTTTTATGGAATGTGCACTGTGCCAGCGTGGTGGGGTCTCATGTACTTGGGAATTGAGTGGCGGACCTCAATCTGTGCTTCACTCAGTGTTCAGTTTCTGCTGCATTTGGAGCATTTTAAATGCTGTAGCCTGCACTTGAATAAGCTGAAATCCATTGTCCTTGTTGATGAATCTCTCAGGTAGCTGGATTTAGACAGCCTCCTTGTGTACAGTCCCAATAGTGGGATGTGTTTTGAAGAACTTTTGTATCTTCGTATATCATTTTGTGGTTCCTTTCAAGGTAGTGTTCAGAAACTGCTGATTTTGTGGACTGTTGGAGGTCATTGTGTCGTTTATGTTCTGTGCACCTTTCTTCAATTTGTGAATGGTTTGTCCAACATATGCATTCTCACACTCACATTGTATGTAATACACTCCAGATTTCCGGTGTCCCAGGTCATCTTTTACTGTCTCTAAAAAGGAATTTTGTCTTTGCTGGTGAGTGGTACATGCATTTAATATTTTTGATGGTAAAACAATATCAGTTTTTTGAGATGTCTTGCCCACATTTGGAATGTAGGCTATCTTTTTCGGTTGGTGTAGTCTTTTGCCTGAAGGTGCACTGATTTTGTCAGTTGCTATAGCAGTTTTTCTGGAACATGTCCTTCAGGTGGTCCAGTTTAGGTTTCAAGCTTTGTTCATCAGAAATCACACGATCTCTGTGGACCTGCGTGTTTAGTGCTCCTTCCCTTTATGATGGGTGGTGTCAACTAGAGGCGTGAAGATTCTGGTCCGTGTAGGTTTTCTTCTGATAGACGCTGTGTCCTGTTGTTCCATTTGGTTTTCTCCATACCAGAACATCCTGATATGGCAGCTGACAATTTTGCTCTTCCTCCATTGTGAACTGAATTTAGTTGTGGATAGAACCATGGACCTTGCCGTTGGTGGGAGGGCTTGTGTGCCTCAGCGATACAGATAGCCGTACCGTAGGTGCAACCACAATGGAGGAGTATCTGTTGAGAGGCCAGACAAATGTGTGGTTCCTGAAGAGGGGCAGCAGCCTTTTCAGTAGTTGCAGGGGCAACAGTCTGGATGATTGACTGATCTGGCCTTATAACACTAACCAAAACGACCTTGCTGTGCTGGTACTGCGAACGGTTGAAAGCAAGGGGAAACTACAGCCGTAATTTTTCCCGAGAGCATGCAGCTTTACTGTATGTTTAATGATGATGGCGTCCTCTTGGGTAAAATATTCCGGAGGTAAAATAGTCCCCCATTTGGATCTCACGGCAGGGACTACTCAAGAGGGTGTCGTTATCAGGAGAAAGAAAACTGGCGTTCTACGGATTGGAGCGTGGAATGTCAGATCCCTTAATCGGGCAGATAGGTTAGAAAATTTAAAAAGGGAAATGGATAGGTTAAAGTTAGATATAGTGGGAATTAATGAAGTTCGGTGGCAGGAGGAACAAGACTTTTGGTCAGGCGAATACAGCGTTATAAATACAAAGTCAAATAGGAGTAATGCAGGAGTAAGTTTAATAATGAATAAAAAAATAGGAATGCAGGTAAGCTACTACCAACAGCATAGTGAACGCATTATTGTGGCCAAGATAGACATGAAGTCCACGCCTACTACAGTAGTACAAGTTTATATGCCAACTAGCTCTGCAGATGACAAAGAAATTGAAGAAATGTATGACTAAATAAAAGAAATTATTCAGATAGTGAAGGGAGACAAAAATTTAATAGTCATGGGTGACTGGAATTCGGTAATAGGAAAAGGGAGAGAAGGAAATGTAGTAGGTGAATATGGATTGGGGCTAAGAAATGAAAGAGGAAGCCGCCTGGTAGAATTTTGCACAGAGCACAACTTAATCATAGCTAACACTTGGTTCAAGAATCATAATAAATGTATGCGTGGAAGAAGCCTGGAGATACTGACAGGTTTCAGATAGATTATATAATGGTAAGACAGAGATTTAGGAACCAGGTTTTAAATTGTAAGACATTTCCAGGGGCAGATGTGGACTCTGACCACAATCTATTGGGTATGAACTGTAAATTAAAACTGAAGAAACTGCAAAAAGGTGGGAATTTAAGGAGATGGGATGTGGATAAACTGACTAAACCAGAGGTTGTACAGAGTTTCGGGGAGAGCGGAATGGGGGAAAGAAATACAGTAGAAGAAGAATGGGTAGCTTTGAGGGATGAAGTAGTGAAGGCAGCAGAGGATCAAGTAGGTAAAAAGACGAGGGCTAGTTGAAATCCCTGGGTAACAGAAGAAATATTGAATTTAATTGATGAAAGGAGAAAATATAAAAATGCAGTAAATGAAGCAGTCAAAAAGGAATACAAACGTCTCAAAAATGAGATTGACAGGACGTGCAAAATGGCTAAGCAGGGATGGCTAGAGGATAAATGTAAGGATGTAGAGGCTTATCTCACTAGGGGTAAGATAGATACTGCCTACAGGAAAATTAAAGAGACCTTTGGAGAAAAGAGAACCACTTGTATGAATATCAAGAGCTCAGATGGAAACCCAGTTCTAAGCAAAGAAGGGAAAGCAGAAAGGTGGAAGGAGTATATAGAGGGTCTATACAAGGGCAATGTACTTGAGGACAATATTATGGAAATGGAAGAGGATGTAGATGAAGATGAAATGGGAGATATGATACTGCGTGAAGAGTTTGACAGAGCACTGAAAGACCTGAGACAAAACAAGGCCCCGGGAGTAGACAACATTCCATTAGACCTACTGACAGCCTTGGGAGAGCCAGTCCTGACAAAACTACCTTCTGGTGAGCAAGATGTATGAGACAGGTGAAATACCCTCAGACTTCAAGAAGAATATAATAATTCCAATCCCAAAGAAAACAGGTGTTGACATATGTGAAAATTACCGAACTATCAGTTTAATAAGTCACGGCTGCAAAATACTAACGCAAATTCTTTACAGAACTAGTAGAAGCTGATATTGGGGAAGATCAGTTTGGATTCCGTAGAAATATTGGAACACGTGAGGCAATAATGACCCTACGGCTTATCTTAAAAGCTAGATTAAGGAAAGGCAAACCCACGTTTCTAGCATTTGTAGACTTAGAGAAAGCTTTTGGCAATGTCAACTGGAATACTCTCTTTCAAATTCTGAAGGTGGCAGGGGTAAAATACAGGGAGCGAAAGACTATTTACAATTTGTATAGAAACCAAATGGCAGTTATAAGAGTTGAGGGGCATGAAAGGGAAGCAGTGGTTGGGAAGGGAGTGAGACAGGGTTGTAGCCTCTCCCCGATGTTATTCAATCTGTATATTGAGCAAGCAGTGAAGGAAACAAAAGAAAAATTTGGAGTAGGTATTAAAATTCATGGAGAAGAAATAAATACTTTGAGGTTTGCCGATGACATTGTAATTCTGTCAGAGACAGCAAAGGACTTGGAAGGGCAGTTGAACGGAATGGATAGTGTCTTGAAGGGAGGATATAAGCAAAACGAGGATAATGGAATGTAGTCAAATTAAGTCGGGTGATGTTGAGGGTATTAGATTAGGAAATGAGACACTTAAAGTTGTAAAGGAGTTTTGCTATTTGGGGAGCAAAATAGCTGATGTTGTTCAAAGTAGAGAGGATATAAAATGTAGACTGGCAATGGCAAGGAAAGTGTTTCTGAAGAAGAGAAATTTGTTAACATCGAGTATAGATTTAAGTGTCAGGAAGTCGTTTCTGAAAGTATTCATACGGAGTGTAGCCATGTATGGAAGTGAAACATGGACGATAACTAGTTTGGACAAGAAGAGAATAGAAGCTTACGAAATGTGGTGCTACAGAAGAATGCTGAAGATTGGATGGGTAGATCACATAACTAATGAAGAATTGTTGAATAGGATTGGGGAGAAGAGAAGTTTGTGGCACAACTTGACTAGAAGAAGGGATCGGTTGGTAGGACATGTTCTGAGGCATCAAGGGATCACCAGTTTAGTATTGGAGGGCAGCGTGGAGGATAAAAATCGTAGAGGGAGACCAAGAGATGAATACACCAAGCAGATTCAGAAGGATGTAGGTTGCAGTAGGTACTGGGAGATGAAGAAACCTGCGCAGGATAGAGTAGCATGGAGAGCTGCATCAAACCAGTCTCGGGACTGAAGACCACAACAACAACAACAGTGCATTGATAAATGCCATGTTCAATGGACTGAACCACCTGGAATCTGGTTAATGACATACTCAGAATCTTATTTTTGGAAATGTACTCCAGCATTCTTCTTACATTATCTTTCTCTGAACTTCACAGAAGAAAGTTAACAATGAAGCTTATCAATAATTATTAATACCTGCATTCATAAATTTCTTACAGAGATGTATAGGAATGACATATGTCAGCGTGTGTAGAAAAACACATTCTTATTTTGATACATAGAATGCATTACTGAGTTATTAGTCATTACCACCAAAATAATCATCAGCCCTTTCATATTCTCTGCCACATAGATTATAGCAGAGGATTTTGGTGGAGTGCTGTTTGGGATGAGGGTTTGTGCAGACACGGGCTTATTTTATAAAAGCATTTATTAACAATATATGTATATTCACACAAACACACTGACATCAGTAGAATGTTAGGCACTTAATAAGTTGTTGTTGTTGTGGTCTTCAGTCCTGAGACTAGTTTGATGCAGCTCTCCATGCTACACTATCCTGTGCAAGCTTCTTCATCTCCCAGTACCTACTGCAACCTACATCCTTCTGAATCTGTTTAGTGTATTCATCTCTTGGTCTCCCTCTACGATTTTTACCCTCCATGCTGCCCTCCAATACTAAATTGGTGATCCCTTGATGCCTCAGAACATGTCCTACCAATCGATCCATTCTTCTAGTCAAGTTGTGCCACAAACTTCTCTTCTCCCCAATCCTGTTCAATACCTCCTCATTAGTTATGTGATCTACCCATCTAATCTTCAACATTCTTCTATAGCACCACATTTCGAAACCTTCTATTCTCTTATTGTCCAAACTAGTTATCGTCCATGTTTCACTTCCATACATTCAGAAACGACTTTCTGACACTTAAATCTACACTTGATGTTAACAAATTTCTCTTCTTCAGAAACGATTTCCTTGCCATTGCCAGTCAGGATTTGATATCCTCTCTACTTCGACCATCATCAGTCATTTGCTCCCCAAACAGCAAAACTCCTTTACTACTTTCAGTGTCTCATTTCCTAATCTAATTCCCTCAGCGTCACCCAACTTAATTCAAGTACATTCCATTATCCTCGTTTTGCTTTTGTTGATGTTCACCTTGTATCCTCCTTTCAAGAAACTATCCATTCCGTTCAACTGCTCATCTAAGTCGTTTGCTGTCTCTGACAGAATTACAATGTCATTGGCGAACCTTAAAGTTTTTATTTCTTCTCCATAGATTTTAATACCTACTCCAAACTTTTCTTTTGTTTCCTTCACTGCTTGCTCAATATACAGATTGAATAACATTGGGGATAGGCTATAACCCTGTCTCACTCCCTTCCCAATCACTGCTTCCCTTTCATGCCCCTCAAGTCTTATAACTGCCATCTGGTTTCTGTACAAATTGTAAATAGCCTTTCGCTCCCTGTATTTTACCCCTGCCACTTTCAGAATTTGAAAGAGAGTATTCCAGTCAACATTGTCAAAAGCTTTCTCTAAGTCTACAAATGCTAGAAATGTAGGTCTGCCTTTCCTTAATCCAGCTTCTAAGATAAGTTGTAGAGTCAGTATTGCCTCACATGTCCCAATATTTCTACGGAATCCAAACTGATCTTCCCCGAGGTCAGCTTCTCCCAGTTTTTCCATTCGCCTGTAAAGAATTTGCATTAGTATTTTGCATCCGTGTCTTATTAAACTGATAGTTCGGTAATTTTCACATCTGTCAGCACCTGCTTTCTTTGGGATTGGAACTATTATACCTGTATTCTTCTTGAAGTCTGAGGGAATTTCATCTGTCTCATACATCTTGACAACCAGATGGTAGAGTTTTGTCAGGACTGGCTCTCCCAAGGCTGTCAGTAGGTCTAATGGAATGTTGTCTACTCCCGGGGCCTTGTTTCGACTCAGGTGTTTCAGTGCTCTGTCAAACTCTTCACACAGTATCGTATCTCCCATTTCATCTTCATCTACATCCTCTTCCATTTCCATAATATTGTCCTCAAGTACATTGCCCTTGTATAGACCCTCTATATACTCCTTCCACCTTTCTGCTTTCCCTTCTTTGCTTAGAACTGGGTTTCCATCTGACCTCTTGATATTCATACAAATGGTTCTCTTTTCTCCAAAGGTCTCTTTAATTTTCCTGTAGGCAGTATCTATCTTACCCCTAGTGAGACAAGCGTCTACATCCTTACATTTGTCCTCTAGCCATCCCTGCTTAGCCATTTTGCACTTCCTGTCGATCTCATTTTTGAGACGTTTGTATTCCTTTTTGCCTGCTTCATTTACTGCATTTTTATATTTTCTCCTTTCATCGATTAAATTCAATATTCCTTCTGTTACCCAAGGATTTCTACGAGCCCTCATAGTTTTTCCTATTAGATCATCTGCTGCCTTCACTACTTCATCTCTCAAAGCTACCCATTCTTCTTCTACTGTATTTCTGTCCCCCATTCCTGTCAATTGTTCCCTTATGCTCTCCCTGAATGTACAACCTCTGGTTTAGTCAGTTTATCCAGATCCCATCTCCTTAAATTCCCACCTTTTTGCAGTTTCTTCAGTTTTACTCTACAGTTCATAACCAATAGATTGTGGTCGGAGTCCACATCTGCCCCTGGAAATGTCTTACAATTTAAAACCTGTTTCCTAAATTTCTGTCTTACCATTATATAATCTATCTGAAACCTGTCAGTATCTCCAGGCTTCTTCCATGTATACAACCTTTTATGATTCTTGAACCACGTGTTAGCTATGATAAAGTTGTGCTCTGTGCAAAAATCTACCAGTCGGCTTAATCTTTCATTTCTTACCCCCAATCCATATTCACCTACTACGTTTCCTTCTCTCCCTTTTCCTACTACCGAATTCCAGTCACCCATGACTATTAAATTTTCGTCTCCCTTCACTACCTGAATAATTTCTTTTATCTCGTCATACATTTCATCTATTTCTTCATCATCTGCAGAGCTAGTTGGCATATAAACTTGTACTACTGTAGTAGGCATGGGCTTCGTGTCTATCTTGGCCACAATAATGCGTTCACTATGCTGTTGGTAGTAGCTTACCTGCGCTCCTATTTTTTTATTCATTATCAAACCTACTCCTGCATTACCCCTATTTGATTTTGTATTTATAACCCTGTATTCACCTGACCAAAAGCCTTGTTCCTCCTGCCACCGAACTTCACTAATTCCCACTATATGTAACTTTAACCTATCCATTTCCCTTTTTAAATTTTCTAACCTACCTGCCCGATTAAGGGATCTGACATTCCACGCTCCAATCCGTAGAACGCCAGTTTTCTTTCTCCTGATAACGACATCCTCCTGAGTAGTCCCAGCCCGGAGATCTGAATGGGGGACTATTTTACCTCCGGAATATTTTACCCAAGAGGATACCATCACCATTTAACCATACAGTAAAGCTGCATGCCCTCGGGAAAAATTACGGCTGTAGTTTCCCCTTGCTGTCAGCCACTCACAGTACCAGCACAGCAAGGCCGTTTTGGTTAGTGTTACAAGGCCAGATCCATCAATCATCCAGACTGTTGCCCCTGCAACTACTGAAAAGGCTGCTGCCCCTCTTCAGGAACCACATGTTTGTCTGGCCTCTCAACAGATACCCCTCCATTGTGGTTGCACCTACAGTACGGCTATCTGTATCGCTGAGGCACGCAAGCCTCCCCACAAACGGCAAGGTCCATGGTTCTTGGGGGGGGGGGGGACTTAATAAGTAATCAACAATATTCTGCCTGGAATTAATCATCATGTAGAAATGGGCATAACACAATAATAAAATAAATAAAAAACTTCCTAGGCAAAGCAAATGTGATTCAGTCTCTATGACACACAAGCAGGCACCAAACAAAAACAATAGAATAGCAAGTGCCATACTCATTTTTTTTTTTTTTACACATAGTATGCTACAATCAGGCAGTCATATAAACACTGTACAACAAATGAATAAAACCACAACAGGATCTACATCTACTACCAAGGACCTTCACCAGCAACTTACCACTTCTATGTACAACATTGCTACCAAGGCTACCTACTCTGCAGACGATAAGAGCAACATAACATTCAGAAAACTTGCAGCTGTGTACATCAGCATTATCATAAACACAATACAAAAGTCTCTAGTACAACAATAGAAAAAACCCTCTGTGTGAAGGTAAGAAACAATACAAAAGGCACACTCTTGGACCCTCATGACCATGGCATGCAATATTGGAATTTGAAACAAACACTTTGTATCCAAAACACGTATCTAGACACTGGCTGTCTTCCTGTACACAATGCCCACCATACAATAATGTCAATCTGACAACATGTGAGCTACCCAACAACCACTGTGAGCCACTAAAGCACACTCCTAGAGCTCTGTGTATTACAGCAATAACCAAAACCATTCTTATTCATGTCCAGTTGTGGTTGCCGTCTCATCTGGCCATTGAGAAAAGACATGTCTGCCCTCCAGATAGGTGATGTCCATGACATAACAGGTTGATCATTCCTTGTGTTGACTGTTGATTGTACAAGCTGCCTAGCTCTGGGGCACACCATGTTCCAGTTGAACTTTTGTCTTGGAAACGTATCAGTTGCTCTCCGTTCTGCTCTTTCACTAGAGACTGGTCCCCAGTGACACATCCAAAATCTGGCAGACTCTCACCCCCAGTGGATGGAAGTTCAAAAGTGCCACTTCACAAAGCATAATTTAAAATCTCCTCCCCCCCCCCCCCTTCCTCTCCCCCTCACCTTCTCTCTCACTACATGGCAGAAGGATTATCACTGGCTTATAACCATAACAAAACTTTAAAAATGAGGTAACAAAGCACCCTCCCATTGCAAAATCTTTAATTAAGAATGTGATCAGAGTCACAAAATGGACAGTTTCATAGGATCCCTTAAAGCATGGTAACAGTTGTCCCATCAGCTTCTCCCCTATTATACTCATTTTGCCAAAATTTCTGAGGTACACAATATCCAACTGTAAATGAATTGGGACACCTTACCTGGTAGTAACTCTCAGAACTCTGCTCACAGATGGCCAATATGTTTTTCTGGTCTCTCTACCACCTCTCCCAGACCTCCTTTGGAGATATTTTACTGGGCAATAGTTCAACAGACCACTGGTAGCCATTGGGGGTTGGCCCTAAAAGTAAATATTAGTCTTACTGGAGCCTCTTTGTGTGGCTTATGCTTAGCCGTATTAAATGTGTAGATTAATATTTGAAGGTCTCAGCCCAAAATATGTGGTCTTAATGATGATCTGCAATTAAGGCAGTCTGCAGATTACAGGCAACTCTCTCTATGAACAATGGGTTTCGGTAGAATGGTGTGCTGATCGAATGTTTAATTCCCAGTTGGAAAGAAAACTCCTTGAAGGCTCTGGAGGTAAAAGCAATGCAGGTGCTAAAACTTGACAGGGATGAAAGTACCAAAAAGTCACTTCAACCAATACATTGCTGTTTGTATTGTCACAGTCCTTTTAGGAAACAACCAGGAGAACCTTGAAAAAGCTTTCCATCCACAGCCTTGGAAATGGACCTTCAAAATTGATATGCAACTTTTCCATCTGCCTTTACACCAGTTTCAATGGCAACAAACCTCATTTCATATCATGTAGAATTTTCATGTCTTACACACCTCCACCATTGTCCTGATCCCCATTCCTTTCCACATAAATTCCTCCCGAGTTTCGATACAAATTTTGTGGACTACCAAATTTCTATCCACTGATGACTGGTGATAATGAGCAAATAACTTAGGTACTAATTCTGTGAACACCACAATTCCAAGCCAATTGCAGACATGGTTATTAAATAGATTATACCATTTTAAGTGTATGCAGCCTGGGCACTACCTTTTTATATTCTCTGCTTAATAGCTCTTAAGACTTCATCCTCTTCCTCATGTTTGGCAGTCCCTTTAAATAGTGTCAGTAAGCCACCCAATATTGGACTTACTCCCTTGGAGTTTATTACCCTGTTCATCTCCACTTACCTCATTTTCTTCCAAATCTCCTTGAGACATGTGGCTCAAACAGTGTGCTGTGACATTATCTGTCTGTGGGGTGCCAACACCCAACTAGGAACCTGATTGTCAGAACGAATTTTTGGTCTAGGTAGAACCTGAATTTCTCCAATGCAAACAAAATTGCCCAAGCCTCAAGCTCATAAACGAAGTATTTTTTCTCCAAGGGACAGTCCTCTTTAGGCATACAAGACTGCCCATCTCCCCTCTGGATATTCCTGAAGCAGCAAGCCACTACTAACACCATGGATGCATCTGTTTGAACAATAAATCCTTTATTGAAAGGAGAAGACCTCCAGCTAGACACTCCTTCAATCTCTCAAATACAGCTTGTTGAGACTCACTTGACTCAAATTTACAACCTTTTTTATGTCATTCTTTCAATGGCCTAGCCATTTGTGTGAAATTTGTAACAAACTTCCTAAACAAATTAATCTTGGTCACGAACATTGCCATCCACTTGGCATTCATTGGCAGGGACATTCCCTTAGTCCATTTGAGATCCACTCTTACTTCTCCAATTGACAAAATATGTCCCAGAAATGACATTGTAGGAAATCCAACCTTCACCTACTTGTCTTTAATGGCCAGTCTCACGTTTCTAAGTTGTTTGAGCACCTCTCATAAGTGTCCCATATGTTCCTCCCAGACCTGATTTTTAAAAAATCGTTAAATTGTCCAGGTATTGATATACACACCTGATTTTAATATCAGGAAACAACATGTCTAACAGAAGCGATAAAATGTCTGCCCGCAGTGGTGAGACCAAAGGGCACTCTACTAAATTCAAACAGCTTCCAATCCATGGCAAATGCTGTCATGTACTTTGATCCCTTGTCTAATGGAATTTTATAATATGCCTCATTAAGATCTGATGAAATTAACTCACAGGTGCTCATGAACAAACCAAAACATAAATACAAATATTTTAACAGTATGGACTAGAAGACCACCTTCTTACTAAATTCATTATAATTTACTACCAGTCTGGATTTGTCTGATGGGCTTTGGACAAGAAACTTGGGCACTGAACACAGCATTGAGAAAGGAAAATGACCCATTGCTGTAACATCTCTTCTGCTAATTCCTTTAACTCTTTCATGCAGGGCAGTGACAGCCATTACGGTGGTTGTCTCACTGGTACCATATGACTCAACTCAGTGTGATGTTTGATATAGTTGGTAAGTCTCAGTTTATCACTCAGTGCATCATAAAATTCTCTACATAATTGGTTTAATTGTTCTCTCTGGCTTGTTAGTAAATTACCAAGTTGCGATACATCATCTCCACCTTCCCATAGTTGTAAGGCAGCTTATGGAGATCGAAAATGTAGGTAAAATGAGACCGTCTTCTTCCTATAAAAGTGATCAAGATATGGATACACAGAAAAAAAACTACCATAAAATGGGATTTATAGAAACAGCAGGGTGAATGGAAACAAGACTTCCAAAAAGGTTCTATGCTATCATGTCGGAAGACAAATGGGAATATCATTAGAGGGTCTGTATGTCTAAGTTGGTAGTAAATTAACCTAACAGGGCAATTATGAATTTCAAATTTGACACCTCTTTCAATTGATGTTTAATTCTTTCTATGACAAACATTGGATGTATTGCTGAGTTTATTTTGTAAGTAACAAATCTAAATTATATTGTTGTAATGTAAGTTCAGTTCTGTTTAGGCTAATTGAAAATGTAGGGTTGTGTTTTTTGGATTTGTGGGGTGAATAGAAACAGCATTAGTTAGTGTTTTATCACAAGAAGACAAAGAATTTGAGAGAAATGAGTCATCTGGTACTGTTCTCAACCAAGAAGATTATGCTGTGATTAAAGTATAAGGAGATGTTATTTGAAAACTTTTAGTTACTTCTTGTGGTGTGACTCATATGTTTAAATACATCATTTTTAAACATGATGCCAGTGACTTAATGTATTAACAAGCAAACCAAGGTCATCAATTAATGTTACAATACAGCAATTAGAAATATAATGATTTTTATTTGGAAAACAGAATATAAGAAGCCACAATTAATGCAATATTTTTAATATTCATTTGAACAAAACATTTTTGAAACCAGGTAAATTTGGTTTATTATTCTCCTCGAGCCAAACAGATTTTGAGATGCCCCTATTCACCCGAAAGACCAATAAATAGAAAAATTAATAAGCTTGCTGTTTCTATTCACCTACATCTGCAGCATGAATAGAAACACCAAGTTTTCATTTCTTTATGTCACAAAAGCATGAGCTAGGTCCCAAATTTAATTACAAGTTTAAAGATGGGCACAAGCTCTATAACCCCATGTAATTTTGATTCTTGTTTTTCTTTTTAACATTATCAGTTTTGAAAGTGAGGGTTATTTCTGTTCACCCTATTTTTTGGTAATGCTTACCAGCATATATGTAGCACAATAAAGATAACACTTAACCCTCAAGTGGACATGTCATTTTTCATAACATGAGTGGATGTGCAATATATGTGTATACATAAAAGCATAGCTGTCTTTATGTTATCAAGGTAAACAAATAAGAGCAAAATCATAGTTTAATCTTAATTTAATTAAAAAACAATAAAACACAACATAAACTAAATCACTGTTTAATTAAAAAATAATGAAATAAAATTTCATTACATCATTCTGTTGCTACAGACAGCTGTCACCCCACAGGAATGACCCACTAATAGCATTAAAAAGTACAGTGCCGTCAGATCCCAGCCAACTACTTGTTCAGTTACAGATTATCTTGTAGACAACTGCCTCATTGTGGGATTGTGCTGCTAGCTTGTAATCTGTGTCATTTTCTTGCATACATCTAATTTTTTTCTCCTCACCCAGCTTGCTGATTACTTTATGTTACTACTGCTCACTTGGATGAATGACAAGATAATTTATCATTGTTTTAGCTGAAACAGTAATAAAGAAGTAGGCATGGGCTTGAAATTGTGAAACAACAATGGAATGGTGCAAAATAACATTATTCGTGATTGGTGCATTTTATACGTAGGTGTGCTTACTTTAGGGTTAAGAGCAAAACAAGGAGTGAGACACTACTGAAATTCTGTAAAGTTATTCCTGTTCCCTCATTATTGTATGGAGCAGAAAGTAGGATGCTGAGAAAGATCTGCAGCAATGAGAAGCATCATAAATGAAATTTCTAAAACCTGTGAAAGGTTGCTCTATGGAATACAGAATTAGCAATAAAGTAATATGGGAAGAAGTAGTGATGCAACCAGTAACCCAAAAGGCAGTACAACACAAAAAAAAAATTGAGAGAATGTATACTTTGTACTCCACCACATATACATCTAAAAACTAGCAATTCATTATAAAATGTGAGGCAAGTGATAAGTGGGAAGACTAAGGAACAGATGGTGAGACCATAAAGGCCCTAGGCCTCACCCTGGAGTGGCAGAGGAAGAAGAGGTAGGAGAAGTGATCTTGACCCCATTTAGGACTCAGTCTTGTCATCTTGTTACATCAGACTCAAAACGAAATTGGTGCAAAGCCCCTGCACAATCCTCAGTTTAATCTTCCATGTGAACTCACAAATTCTCAACTTTGCACATGCCCATTCCAGCATATGCACAGAGCTTGAAATGACTGTAACAAAGGACTTTTCAACCGTGCTCTACCCTGGTCAGCCACACATCACCCGTGAGTGTGAAACCACCCTTCCCCACAACTGTGACTGAGCAGCCAGTATCAAGAAGACCACATTCAGGCTCATTATTAATTTCCCAACAAATGGGTGGGGTCCTATGCTGTTAATGTGTTAGCCCAGCCCCACTACCATTAGCAGCAGCAATTGAGCTGAAACCTCTTGCTGCACTCTTAGAACATCATCAGCTGCTTGTGTTCAGCCCCTCCTTCTGCTGTGGAACATCCCATCTAAAGTGTCCTATGGGGCCAGAGAGAAAACCATCATAAGGAATTGAACTTTGGTTTCACTGCACACTCCTTTCAGGTATCATAGCTACATCCTGTTTGGCGCCCCTCCCTTGATCAACATACCTAAACCCATTGACCTGATATGCTAATTCCTCTAAATCTTTGAATGTATGAGGAGGCTGAGCAAACATTAGCTGTGAACGATCAGGTGGCTTGATCCCTTCCAGAATATTAGCTAATACTTCGGTTTCTCTTCCCAGAAGACGGAATTTGTGCAGATGTGCATACTTAATTAACATACTCACCACATAGCCCTCTTACTCCTTGTTCACAATCATAATGCAGGCCAATTAATTACTACATTGTCCTAACTGGAACTAACTTCTTGCAAAACTCTTGGTGGAAGATGGCCATTGTTTCCTCACCAATCATCACATTAGCTATTCTTCTTACCAAACTATCTCTAGAATGGGGTTACAACATCTGCAATATTTCCACATCTCTTAACTCAAACACTTGCTTCTGTTTCCTGATGATGGCAGTTAATATAAACATTTCACTGTCTCGGGTATCAAATTTACCAAGAATTCTTGATTCCTGCTAACAGGTAGCATGAACTAGTGAATTGTTTTTTATTGGCCTGACATCTCTCCCAGTACCAAATTTAAATCCATCCTGCTACCCTGCTATATTGACTCAGTCAATAGTTCACTAATTACAACTTCTACACATTGTGCCCTACCATGTAGTACAATCACTGCCTGCCTACTTCCACCTTCCTTCACTGAAAACAACAAATCATTAGCTCTATTGACATAATGCATAGTGGCTCATTTGTTGTGTTTTGAAGACAAGTGTTATTTACTAAGCCAGTCGGTCAGGCCTTAGCTCCTGGCTGATGCAGACCTCCAGAGAGGCAAATTAAATAGCTATTTTATCCTCTGTTTTCCTCACAGTATATTTCTTAAATTTGTGCATGATTTTCTTCGTAAGAGATTTATGCTAGTGTTTTGTAAGTGTAAATTCAGGCAGTCTGTAGCACAGTTTTCATTTCTCCTGAGCAGCCAGCTAAATAGTTCATTAAGACATCAGCGTCCATTGGTGACACATCAGGAGGGTAGCAAATTGTGTATCTTGGTTCCTATCTGCTTTAGAAAATCCAGGATGAAATGTAACAATATTGTGAAAAGGAAAGTTGCTACTCACCATATAGTGGAGATGTATGAGTGTGCACGTGTGTGTTTGCCATTTAATTTTGACAAAGGCCTTACTGGCCAAAAGCTTTACTCGTGACAGCCTTTTTGTTGTGCCTATCTGCGAATCAGGTGAGTAGCAGCTTTCCTTTTCACAGTATTGGTTCTGTCTGCTTGTATCATTTACTTCTTCAGTTAGTCTTGCTAGGTTGGGTAGGATGTGCACATGCTGCATGTGGATGCAGAAAGAGCTGGCTGCAGTTCGCGAAAAGCTGAATGTACTATTGGCTATGATCAGTCACATTCAAGCTGCTGCTTTGGGGTTTAGTTATGGCAAAGAATCTGGCACATTGCATAGGCACCCCAGCTGTCACTTGTTTTGCCAATGGGTTCTGCTGCCAAGACACCTCCTAGTGTACCCGAAATGGTGGATCCTCCCTCACAGCCAGGTGAGTGGAAGGTGGTAAAGCATTGAAGTGTTTTTCCTATTGGTTTAGGCTATTATGTAGCTGCTGGCTTGTTCCTTGTAGTTGAAGCTGAATCAGAACACTTGCATGAGATCTTTCATCTGACACAGTATCCAATGTATTTACCCTTTTTTTTTTAAATCCAGTCACCATAGTTGATTTTCTAGAAGTAGAGGTGCTGCTAATCAGTGCCTCTGAAATCCTATGTGTAGCCTATGGAAGGCTAAACTTCTTCATGTTCTCAGCTGCTACTGAAGCAAAAGAAGGTAACTTCTACTCATATCATGATAAAGTACATCTACTGCTTTCCTTTTACAAACATATACTTCCTTGAATGGATGTAAAGATCATTAGAGTGACTTATGAATTAGAGCAGGACACAACTTTTCATATGTCACATGCCTCAAGGACTCAACATGACATTCGAGATTACAATATATTTTATTTTTCACAAAACCATCTTCTCTTTTGTTTCCATTCTTAGGGAGTGTGGTTTCATGGTTTAACTATCATGGTGGTTCATGGTTTAATTATCAAATTTGGAAGGTTCTGAGGAAGGAGACGCTGGTGCATTCTCAGTTCAAAAGAGAGTGTGCTAATGATGAAAAGCAAAGATTAGTACAGATCTATGTGTGATGCATACAACAACTACCACCATCTACGTTAGCAAAAGAGCCAGCAGAGAACCCAAGAAAATTGTGGTCCTATGTAAAATTGTTAAGCAGGTCTAATGGTTCCATCCAGTCACTAATTGACCAGTCTGGTGTGGCAGCTGAAGATAGCAAAAGAAAAGCCGAAGTATTAAATTTTGAGTATAAGAAATCATTCATGCAGGAGAATTGTACAAACGTACCATAATTTTTCATCAACAGGAAAAACAAACTCATAATGTTCAGATAAAGCATTAGTAGTGTCCTGCTTGACACAGTCACATTGTTTAAATATCTTGGCATAATGTTGCAAAGTGATATGAAACTCAATGAGTGTTTGAGGATTGTGGTATGGAGGGTGATTGTCGACTTAAGTTCATTGGGAGAATTGTAGGAAAGTGTGGTTGATACAAGTGTTAATGAGATGCTTTGGGAACTCAAATGGGAATCACTGGAGGCAAGGCAAAGTTCTTTTTGAAGATCACTATTGAGAAAATTAGGAGAACGCATTTGAAGCTGACTGCGGAACAATTTTGTGTAAGGACCAAGGATTTAAGATACGAGAAAGAAGGACCGATGCAGAGGCATACAGACTGTTGTTTTTCCTTCACTCTGTTTGCATGTGGAACAAGAAAGGAAATGACTAGTAGTGATACAGCGTACCTTCCGCCAAACACTGTACAGTGGGTTGTGTAGCATGTATTGTAGATGTAGAGCCTAGCATGTAACCTATGCAACTGCCCATGGGAAAGTGTCTCATTTTTGGAAAATTACATTTCTAATTCTGTCTCTGCAAGGGCCAACCTAATGTGAAAAGTGCTGGGAGAAACTGACCACAGTGTTCACAGGTATTGCCCTTGATCGAATAGGCTCATAGGCTAACTAGTCCTTTTGAAACCACTGTGCAAATGGTATCTCCCCAGTGTCCACGTCTGCAACACCACAAGGGAAAGCAATACACAGACAAACAAGTGGACACCAACCAAAAATGATAGCATAGAAAGCACAGTATACATACTCTCCACCAATAAAATGGTGGCTCAATTGAGAGTGATGTTTATACATTCACCCGCCAAATATTAGAAAGCCTTAAATAATAAAATACCACCAGTTGGTGTCCTTTGCGATCTTCCCAAGGTGTTTGACTGCATCAGTTATGTTACACTCTCAGAAAAACTTAAGTTTTATGGAACTGATGACTTAATGCACAACTGGTTTGAATCATACTTAACAAACAGTATACAAAATGTTATCCTGAATAATTCAAACAATGTTGTAAAGGTAGAAAATTTTAGTGACTGGGAAGAAATCACAAAGGGAGTCCCACCAGGTTTAATTTTGGGTGCACTTCTATTCCTTATACAAGGTGTTAGTGGTATAGATACATATATTATGATAACTGGTACGTTAATATGTACTCACTTCAATGTGTTAGTTGCTTTTTGTATGCATCTAACAGTCTTCTTGCAGACACATCACATAATTTACTACCTGATGCTTTCTGCACAGTCATAACCACACCATGAAGTACATTACTAACTATATTGTGTCCACACTTCAACTTCTGAATTTCTGTCCAAGGGAAAATAAACATTAATGGCTTGTTTGTGCAACACACATTTGAAGGTATAAACAAACCTAAAAACATGCTACTCATAATAGCTATAATGATTAGCGTGCAAATGAAGTAAATACTGATGTAATGTCATTCAGTATACTGTCCTCAGTTGGGGGAGGGGGGGGGGGGGGGGGGAACCTGCAATCACAGCCCTAATACACTGTACATGTGAATAATCTTCCACCTAGCATTCAACAGGCAGAATTAGTACTTTTTGCAGATGATACTAGTGTGATAATAAACATCATTTGAGAGAAATCACTAGAAGAGAATGTTAATGATGTTTTTCAAGGAATTTTTATGTGGTTCCCTGAAAATGGACTCTCCCTTAATTTTGAGACAACGCACCATATTCAATTCTGTACAACAAAGAGAGTCATATCAACAATTGATGTGCAACATGAACAGGGTAGAATGCTCCAAACTTTTAGATGCACATACTGATGAAAACTTGAACTTGAAGAAGCATATTATTGAGCTTCTCAAACAACTAAGTTCAGCCCCTTTTTCTCTTTGTGTAATTGCTAGTCTTGGAACCAAATCAATCAGCCTGCTTTAATATATTCCATTTTGTATATTTCCACTCAGTAATGTCTTAGACAATAATTCTTTGGGGTAACTCATCACTTGGCAAGAAAGCATTGATTGCACAAAAGTGAGCAATAAGAACAGTATGTGGAGTTTATCTGCACTCATCACATAGGTACCTCTTCAAAGAGTTAGGCATTTTAACTGCATGATCACAAAACATATATTCACTTATGGAATTCATCATAAATAATCCATGACAATATTAAAAGAATAGTGATATCCACACCTACAATCCTAGAGGAAAAAATGACCTTTATTACCTATCACTAAATCTGTCAATAGTTCAGGAAAGAGTTAATATGCAGCAACAAAAAGTTATGATCATTTGCCCAATAACATGAGATATCTGACAGATAGCAAAGCAAATTTTAATCTAACCTAAAAGTATTTCTTTTGGACTACTCCTTCTAACACATGGATTAATTTCTGTTTAGAAACAGATAGCCTGTACACACCCTATAAACAAACTCACTTCACATCATTTTGATAAAAGAATCATTCAAATGTTGTATGGAACATATAACCAACTAACATAGTACTTGTTGTACGGAACATGTAACTAACTATTGACATAGTACATTACAATTGGGCAACCATATAAACAGAGTAAATAAGTTAATAAAATCACAACGGGATCTACCTCTACTATTAAGCACATCCAAACAATTTACTACTATTACCCACAACAGGGCTACCAAAACTACCTAGTCTATGGACAACACCAGCATAAGAATCAGAATACTTATATCTATGTACAATAGTTGAACGTGTCTTCTGCATTGCCATAAACAGAATACAGAACTCTCTCTTGTACAATGATAGAACACATCCTTGGCATGGATATAAGATGCTATACAGAAACCACACATGTACACCCCCACGGCCACGTCATGCAATACTGGAACTTGCAATGAACACTTTGTGTTCATAGCACATATTTCAGACATTGGTTGTGTTCACTGTACACGGTATTAGCTACCCGTCAACCACTGCAGGCCACTAAAGCACACTACTAGTGCTCCGTATATTACACCAATGTTAAAACAAATATTCTCCTTACCTGGTTGTGGTTGCCCTCTTCTCTGGCCCTCAGGAAAATATAGTCTGCTCTCCAGGTAGACAATGTCAACAACAGCCTGGTCATGCTGTGTGTTGAGTGTTGACTGTGCAGGCTGCTCAGCTCCACAGCACCCTACGTTCCAGATGAACTTCCATTTGCTTGCTGGCCATCAACCAACTGCTCTCCACTCTGCTCCTTCACAAGAGGATGGCTCTCAGAGACACTTGTGTCAAGTCCTGTGCATAGCATAAGTTCTGTGGTGAAGTGCGCCATCAAAAATCTGCCAAACTCTTGGCTCTAGTGGCAGGAAGTCCAAAAGTACCACAGCACAAGATGTATTCTTTTGCATCCGTGTCATTCCTGCATATTTTCTAATGTAATCTATCCACCTCACGTTAGGTTGTTGTTGTGGTCTTTAAGAAACTGAAATTCCCCACCAGTTCAAAAGGAAATTACAAAAATACATTTTTTGCCACTATTTCTACAAATTCTGCGAATATCTGGATTCATGGATTGAAGATTTCTGTTAGCTACATGGCAGGTAGCTTTGTTCACTGTAAAACAAATAGTGATATATTGTAAATATTACTCTGTACTTAAGGATGTAGATAAATATTTTCTTGAAAGATAGCATTCCAATCAAATAAATAATAAGCTACCAACAGTAGATAAACAGCACATTAATGGGGAGGCAGCAGCAATTTCATAGTAGCAGCTGCATTTCTAATTTACTTGACTAAATTTGGCTCACACAAGCATGAGTAGTATTAAGCAGTATAGCAATAGTTTATTGTTAATAGAATATACAGATTAAGTTTCTATGATTTGCTTGTCTTTTGTTAACATATACTTTCACTCATCCCATATCCCTGAGGGTTCTCTTCTTGATGGGTTCTACAGAAAATGATGAATGAATAAGTCTGAGATGATATAACAGCTGTTGGGTTGCTGATGAAATTGCAAATTTACAAAAGTAAATTATGTGAAAGAACCTAAAGATGTAGCAGACCTGCTCAGAAACTTGTTTGATAGATGGCTGCTGTGTGACAACTGTGACTTTGCACATGCAAAATGAAAAGTTTTAACTCAATTTCTGTCATTTATTATGCATCTGTCTTATTTTAGATACATTATTTAATTCCACTGTATTTGACAGGATGGCAGATTCTTTTTTCACCTAATATTTGTTGTAAAAAAATAGGAAATTGTAAATATTACTGTTTTTTTGGGGAAATTTTGTCATCAAGGCACTGTTTATGGTTCTTCCCTTTTTTTTCTGTGATCTGTACATAACTGGTCAGTACATTTTATGTTTGAACATTTGACCCATCTTTTTGATCAGGAACTATTGAGTATTGGTTTTGCAGCATAATCACTGCAGGTTATTGGGTCTAAGAACAAACTGTCACTAAAACTTACACTACACATTTAGTGCCTCATACAGACTTCTACTGTGGAAAATAATCTAAAATTGGAAATCAACAGCTCTAGGTGCTCTCGGTCATTATTAAAGTATCCACAAAGTATGATTCAAAATTTAAGTCTGCATAAGCTGTTTCCAGCTGTTTTATGAAACTTAAGATAATTCCTGCTGGTGTTCTATAAACTGTCAGTACTATATACTTGAATGTTTCCTGTTACACTATTGTGGCACAGCATTCAAAAAGCTGTTCAATGCAATATTCATTAACTAGAAGGAACTGGGACATAATTTTATATTTTACACATAGAGCCACTTCTAATTTTTCCTTGTTGATTCTACTGTAGTATGATATTAGTTTTTGTCAATCTAGGTGAAGCTGTTACATTTCAGTGATCTTCGTGTGCATTACAAGTCTGCTAAAATTCCATATATTCTTTCACTTTCTGGTATGAATATGAGAAACTCATCCTTTTTGTTGGATTTATGATGTTTTGATGGAAGACAAAATGGATTTTCTTTTATTTCTGTAAATTTGTCCAAGATGCAGTATTTCATTTTCGTAGTAGCTGTACCACCTATAATTAATATGTTTTGTAGCTCTGGTTTTTAGGCGAATTCACCCTAAAAACACCTAAGGAACACATTGGATATCACTAGGATATAATGGATACTGGTATTGCTTTGGTCAAGCTGCATGCTTCTGGCAATTAGCTACACAAGTAGCCTAGTACCTGAAGCATTCAGATGCAAACCATGCTGTTTATGATGTGACCAAGTAAGGGGTACTGCATTAATCACATCCCTGTGTGAATATTTTCCTCTCCTGTGAGTGGTTTTCCAAGTTCTGGATTAAGAATTTCCCTAGAATGCTCTATCCAGGCTTATCATGCCACTCAAAGAACAGCACAATCCTCACATTAGTGTGAAAAGCATTTTCAGCTAATGTAGGTGATGTCATGTTGAATTGTATTATTAAGATTACAGTCAAACTGTTACTGCTCCCCCTTCTGTTATCTTTTCCAAGATCCTTCCTCAAGTACCAAATTCACAGGTGACAGTGCTGAAACCTGCATTTGGATTAAAAGTACTAGTTACCTGGTAACCATTTCCCAAAATTCTTTACCTGCCTTTATAAAAGTTTTCTTGCTGTGCTTAGGATGCAGCTTATGGCCTGTAGTGTAAGAGTGCTTTGAACTCCTTGAGTTGCATGATTATTTTTGTCCTTAGTCTCCAAAACATTCAAATTACTGGAGACAGCTATCTGATGCTATCAGACTCAGTTTTCTTTTAGGTCAGTTTCTTGTAACAGAAACTCTAAGCAAGTAAAACAACTATTCATGTCTCATGTTCTTTAGCTTTTGCAGGATCAAAATAGTTGTGGAGCTAAAATCCATTACAATTCTTACAAGGATGCTTGAAGTACATTGCATATTTATCCAACATTAATTCATTTACATTGAACTGTGGGGACCTACCACTTTTCTCACTGTTGCTCATGTGCAGTGTTATATTATGAATGAGTATTATGATTTTTTATTGTTTCAGGTATTTGTTGACAATAGTCTTAAGCAGCATCTATGCTGTGTTCATTGTCAGTGTGGGTCTCCTAATTTATATTTCTGACATTTTCATAGATGTTAGTCCAGTGTCTGAGGTAAGTACTCATAAACGCTATTGGTAATTCACTTTTATATGTGTCTATAAAATGTGATGTCTTGACTTCAATTAAATGAGACCTCTATCCTGCGCGAGACACTATAATACCTCTAAATATTTAAATTATTACTGGCATGTGCTTTCTTTTTTGCCTTCTGTTATTGTTTACAGTGTGAGCTTTTAGTCAGATCCACATAGACTTTTACATAATAAACAAATATAGTAAAGTTATTCCACAAATACACTGACAAACCAAAACGTGATGACCACTGCCCACTCATTGCAAGGTTCGATGCCTCCTGGTGGTGTTGTGGGTATGTGATGCAGTAAGAAAAATATGTAAGCTGAGCAAAGATAGATGGGAGATTACCCTAGTGAAGATATGCACTGCAAATGGAGTAATCCACTGAAATAAGCAGCTATTTGCCAAATGGCCAATTATTATTATTATAGAAAGCCTGTGAACAAATATCTTCAAAACAGCGAAACTGGTCAAATGTTCACATGCTACTGTTGTGAGCATCTACAGAAAGTGGTAAAAACACAGTGAAACTACCTCTTTGGGCCAAGTGGTTGGACATCCATAGCTCTTGACAGAACTTGGGGTTTGGAGGCATGTCTGTTGGTAAAGTAGGATTGATGGTGATCTGTGGCACCTCTGGCAAAAGAGCACAATGCCTGTGGATGCACATGTGTTTCAGAGTACACCATTCAGCTCACATTGTTGAACAAGGGACCCCACAGCAGATGACCCCTGTGTGTTCATATGTTGGCCTGACAACATCATCTATTGCAGTTGTAGGGGACTTGGGATTATTGAGATTGGACCATGTATCACTGGAAATGTGTTGACTCATCAGATGAATCAAATTTTTGCTACACCAGGTCGATGGTCATCTCCACAAGTGCTGTCATCCACGTGAACATCTGCTCAAAATGTGTATCATGCCACAAACGCACACTAGTGGGAAATGTATTATGTTATGATAGACATTTCCAGCACTTTGATGGGACCTGTGGTAGTAATCAAAGACACCAGGTCAGCTGTGGACCATTTCATCTCTTCTTGCTCGATTTCTTTCCTGACAATAATGTCATCTTTCAGCAGTATAATTGTCTGTGTCTCGAAACAAGAATCATGCTCCAGTGGTTTGAGGAGCATGGCAGTTAAATCACATTCATATCTTGGCCTCCAAATTCACCTGATGTGAATCCAATGGGTCCCATCTGGGTCACTATTGAGTGCCATCAACGCGTACACATCACGCGTAGATATCTAATGCCATATACCTCCACAAACCTACCAACAAATTTTAGATTCAATGATACACGGAATTGGTTATATATTGCATTACAGAGGTGGTCCAACAGGCTGTTAAGCAAGTGGTCATAATGTTTTGGCTTGTCAGTGTATATGTCACGTCTGCAAATCTGTGACCTTCCCAACACAACTCAACATATTTCCCAATTTTACCTCTGTTAGAATTACTCAGACATTGTTATACACCATTACATTTATCCATACTGCTTTAATGCTTAAAATAATTTAAAACAGTTGCATAGGATAGAAAAACAAACATTCATTTGTAGAAACAAATGGATAAGTGAAGAGCTGTGTGTTCAGTACATGATGCTGAGTTTTATAAAACTTAAATGGAGATGGGGTGGGCAATAACAAAATGAAATGATGGAAGATGGATCAAGGATATTCTGTGTTGGGTTCCTTGTGACGAGGAAAGACCTGGAGAACAAACTAATGGAAGATGCAAGAAACACACAGAACAAGCTTGGATGTGATAATCTGAAGATCATACTGTAGGAAGGAGACTGGGAAAGGGCTATATCCAGCAATGGATGACAAAATGAAACAGTGGAAGATCTGAGATGTAATGACAATAATATGAAAAGGATAGTTTGCTACTCACTGCATAGAGGAGGCTTTTAGTGGCAGACAGACAATCTGATAAAAGACTGATAGGTATTACTTTAGCTGTGAGACTAAACACTTCACATAGCATATATAGAACACACATACGCACACACACACACACACACACACACACACACATACATTCACACATGCATAACTCACAGACACATGGCCACTGTTGTCTTCAGGCACCTCAGCAACACTGGCCATTCATGTTTGAATTGCGCCTGTGCGAATATGTGTGTTTCTGTCCACATCTGACGAATAACTTAGTCTGATAGCTAAAATAATATGTAGCTGTCTTTTATTAATATTTTTATCTGTCACTCAACATTCCTCTATGTAACTGATTTTGTGCATTATTTAGTTCTTCCTAAATCCCCTCTCACAATGAACTAAAAGTTTGTGCTCTTAAACTGTCCAAGCAACCAACCAACGATCCAACCATTAGTGAGTGTAAGAATCCCAAAGTCAGTGAAGAGATTTCTGCAAGATATTTGGTTGCCAACTTTACTTAATACTCTTACTGCATGCTTTTGCAAAATAAATACTTTTTGACCTTAGCTACAGTGCCCAAAGTTTTATGCCACATGAGAGTATTGAATGAATGTATGTGAGCAATCATGTCTGCAAGCCAACAAACTGCTAGAGATTTCTAAATGGAAAGTAAACTTTTGGTTAACCTCACTGTGTACTGGTGTCACCTCTCTTTGTTATCCCTCTCAATAGCTATGAATTTCACAAATAGGGTCTCATCCAGTGTGTATCCATTGATTTCTACTTCTGGTACCTGTAAATAATTTCTGTATTTGCAGCTGTGTTATATGAATCTTAAGTAAGAGTTACAGTTTGCACAAGCATTGCCTGTTGGTGGGCCCTCTCATTGGATGAGATAACTATGTATCAAAGAGCAATGTCCTGTTAAGAGGTACATAAGAGCATTTCAGTGGAAGCAGCTATGTCAAGGAGTGGTAGTAGATTTTATTGGATGCAGTTTGTTATTCTTCACTTCCTTCCTCCCTGCAATATATTATACTTAAGACTGAGTATATGAATGTAAATGGACAGCACATTGTGCTACTGTTGGTGCTGGGTTTGCTTCTCTGCCTACTATGTATTCATATCTGAAATGGATTACCATAATTTCCACATTCATTGTCATAAACTGCAACACAGTGTCTCTTTCCCTAGATAAAGGTGGACATTATGTTCTGAGTGGACTGAACTGATTTCTCTGCTTGGTGCAGTGTATTGTCAGAAGTTTTCTCAAGGAGTCAGAGGAGGTGATGAATTTTGCAGCTCAAATAGATCACATCTGCTCCAGTGCAGCCAAGATGCTTGTCAGTTCATCTTATAAATGGCATACTTGTTGGGTAAATGTATCTCCAGAACACAATCAAATGAAAGGACAGAGCAACCAAAGTTTTGCCACCAGTTTACAGTTTCAGTGCTGATATGAAATACTGTAAAATAACAGTTTGAAAACAAAATAGTGGGCACTATTTTCTTCTCTGTTGAGTGGATGTAAAATAATTCTAGGCCTATCAGGTTGACAAGTTGCCTCCACTGACAGCTGGATGAAACTCAGTCCAATTAGTCCATTTTCAGTGAATCATAGTTTGCAGACAAAACCCTGTATGCCTTATGCAGTATGGGGAGTTGTCTTGTGGACACTGGCAGCTCATTAGTCTCAGAATGCAAACTGACTATATGACTGTTCTTGTATATACCTGTGGCCATCATAATCTACTCATTGTGTGTCCGTAAAAATGTCATAAAAGAACAAGATAGGATTATCATACTCATTCTTGTACCGCTCCTAATGTCAGTGTTTTTTTCCCTTTTCTGATCTCTCTTCATTAATAGTGCATGTAGTGTCGGCAGACTTGCCAACACTACGCACACTAATTGAAAGAGGCGGCCAAGATGCATGCGCTAACTCATGAAGGATGGAGTGAGGTCTGAAACAGGAGACTTAATGAATGTGATAAAGAAAATACGTATCTTTGGAATATACTTAACTTTTAATACATCCTTGTATACATCGTTCTTGATGAGACATCTGGAGATTGTGGCGATACAAGTGACTCTTTATATACAAGCTATTTAAGGCTAATGGCGCCTTGCTAAGTCGTAGCCATTAACTTAGCTGAAGGCTATTCTAACTGTCTCTCCGCAAATGAGAGAAAAGGCTTCGTCAGTATAGTCGCTAGCAACGTCGTCGTACAACTGGGGCGAGTTCTCGTACGTCTCTCGAGACCTGCCGTGTGGTGGCGCTCGGTCTGCGATCACACAGTGGCGACACGCGGGTCCGACATGTACTAATGGACCGCGGCCGATTTAAGCTACCACCTAGCAAGTGTGGCGTCTGGCAGTGACACCACAGTGCACATATGATAGTTATATGGAATACCTTATTTTTTATTCAAGAAGTATTTCATTAAACTTCATTATCCCAGTATTTGAATGACTCCTGAAGATAACAGTGCATTTGGTTTGTATGAAAATATTTTATTTTGAGAAATATTAATGATTTGCAGTATCTACAGATACTATGAACGTAAATAGTCAATGATGCTAGAATTTTTTTTTAGATTGGCACAGTTTCTTTAAAAGACCTCGTTCTCCACCTTTCAGCAAACATCTTATTTTTTCCAAAAACTTTATATTCATATTCAAAGCTTTTGTGTTCCAGAAAGTTCCAATCTCAAAATATAATTCTTTCTAAAATTCAGTTGTCATAGTTTTGTAGATCCAATATTTATTTCCAAAAATATATACCTTTACTTACATATCCTAGTACAGTAGTTTGTTAATTATTCCACTTAGAATAATTCATTTTGTAGAAACTTTCAGAATCACAATGCAGTTTAAACTGTTTAAACTGTATAGTGTCTATACTTTCACAATTTTCTATTATATGGCTATTATGTAAAGGAACTTACTTCACTGCCTATTGTATTTTTGTTCCTTTTAATTGTCATTAATATTGTGCTAATATATAGAATCAAATAGTTCAGTATTTTACCAGTTTGTAATTGCTGTAATATGTGTATTTATAAACAGGCATCATCTACAAACCCTTGGTTAGTGAATATCCACTACTCAAAAGGTAAACACCTATGTAGATTTTTTATTTAAAGTGTTTAGTTAACGTGTAAAATTCTGGTAAAGCCTGCAGTGAGTATCACAACATGTATGGTTATTTTGTTGATGAATGATGGTACTTGTGAAGTGATTGAATGTTCTCCAAACTATCCAAATGAATCTGCTTAGTAAGTTGCAATGGCACCAACAGTCCTCGTGGAATTGCACAAAAATTATTTCATCTCTGCAGAACCTACAGTGAAAACACTTCAGGAATCAGGTTCTTCAACCATTGGCCTATAAATCCTTTTGCTGTGGCTACTGGTTAAAATGCACTCAAACACAAACCAACTTGTCTAGGAACATTTGAAGTCCATGTTTCTACTTACTCCTCCAATTGACATAAATCCATGTCACACCAAGTAAGACTTTGATGATTTATGTGACAGCTTCCAAACAGGCACCATTGACTGCTAGGCTGCTTGCCTGTAGGAAGCTTCACATGTTTTTAGGTAACAGCTACAGTGCTAAGTCCTCATCTGGCACATAGTTTAAACCTGCCAGGAAGTTTCAGTATTGTAGCCCTTCTCAAGATCAAAAAATATATCTTAGGATGTTATTTGTATAGGAAAGTCATTTCAGTGACTGAAATTACTGGCTCCAGTGTTTATCAAGGGTAGAATGGTTGGTTGTGAGTGAGTGCTTCCTGGATGCTAGGAGTCAAGTGAGATGCAACAACCCATGCAGTGAGGGGCTCTGGAGGCATGGTCTTTCCTCCAGACTTAGTGAGAACAACAAAATTGCAAAATTCTCGAAAATATACGATGCTTTGCTAGCCTCAGGAGATGGTTCAAGATTTCCTACCTCCATGAGTCAGGAAAGTCTGATTTTATTGGTTTGATTTTAATAGGAACTGATAGGAGAATTCCTGTTGTCTTATTCCTTAGATGCCACAATATGTTTTACAGGATTTGCTTGTAACCAGGAGCAGTTTCATGAGTCTCAGAGCTAAACTCAGCTTGCTCAGTGAGAAAAAGCAGATGTATTGTTTTCTTTTGTTGAAACAGAAGCCTAACTATCTTCTAAGAATGCTCGGTGACAGTAAGAAGCTGGATTCTGTCTTCTATGGCAGAGATTCAAAAAAATATTCACTATTGCCTAGCTGATGTGTTTGGATTTGTTTGGGAATATCCTTGTCTGAATACAGCAGTTACTGATGGTTTGCTACGTTCACAAGAAATTTTCCTAATGATTTCCCTTACTTCTGTTCAGTTGTTATTATGTTGGCAAGAAATCTTCCTAATTATTTCCCTTACTTCTGAGCAATTATTAGAGGAAATGACAACTCAGTTTGCCGTGTTTTTCAATTAAGAGCTTCTTTCACAGTGTCGACCTAAAGCAAGGATATTTCCTTTTTTGTTTTTTTTTTTTTTTTTTTTGTTTTGCATATTTTCACTCCTGATTCTCTTATAGCATTATTAGTATTTATTCAGCATAAGCAAGCATAAGAATATTATGTACAGTAGGTAACCCAATATCTTGTAGAGCTCTGTGTAAGGATCTTGAAATCCCCCCCCCCCCCCCCCTCCTAGTACAGTTACTCATTAATGGTATTTGTTGATAATAAAATCAATTTCACCTGATCTGTCATATGCACAGTCACAGTACAAGTTATTCAAGTACTTTTCCATACAGACTTTGCCTCCTTGTTGAGGGATTAGAGTGAAGTTATGTACACTGGTGCAATGGTGGAGTTACGTACACTAGTGCAATTGTCTTCAACAAGTTCCCATCTAACATGAAGCAACAAATTAGGAATCCCTTCCAGTTCAAAAGAAAACTGAAAGTTTGCCTCATCAACCACTCTTCTACAAACTATCTGATTATCTAGGTTCAAGAAGTGAAAATTCCTGTTAGTTAGATGGCAAGTAGCAATCTTATTGCATTGCTGCATGAAAAGTAATAGCATTTTGTAAACAGGCCCCTGTTGTTACTGATGTAGGTAACTATTTTCTATGAAAAATAGCCATGTATTCACATAAATATTGAGCTTCCATAAGAAGGATATTGAAAGTTGTTGTTTGAGATAACTGAGAAAGCAACTGTTGAAATAATTTTATTCATAATTAACTAGATTTCTTTCAGAGCCTGCTCTACCTGTTACGTGGATCGATATTAGGAAAGATCAAACAGTGTGGGACAGCAACAATATTATGAAAAGGATGCACTGCTACTCATTATAAAAATGAGTTGCAGACAGGCATATTGAAAAGACTGTTTCATATAAGCTTTTGGCCAATGCCTTGTTCCAAAAAGAAAACTGCACACACATTCACACATGTGAGCACACCACATAAACACATGACCATCATCTCTGGACACTCCAGCCAGACTGAAATAGAACTACATTGAATGAGAGCAATAATCTGGAGCAGGACAGGGCAAGGCGTGGGATAGCAGGCTACTAGTGGAGGAAGAGCAATCAGCACTGCCTGACAGAGCATCCAGTGGCTAGAAGTGGGAGTGGGGGGGGGGGGGGTGGAGCAGAAAGGAAAGGGGCAGAGAAGGGGAAAAAGACCGGTGGGTGTGCCGGCAGAGAGCAGCGCACAATGAGGGTGAGGGGAGACAAACTGTAAGAAGGTGACAGGTCAGAGGGGGGCGGGAAGAGTTGGGTGGAGGGTGTGGGGCGGTAAGTAACTGCAGGTTGAAGCTGGGATGACTTCAGAAATGAAAAACGTGCTGTAAGAATAACTCCCATGTTTGCAGTTCAGAACAGCTGGTGAGATCAATCTATAATTGGACAGTGGTAGTAGTGAATTCTCAACCATACTAATGGAACAACTTAATAGTTTAGGACTCCACCATTCACTAGTACGAAGATGAGTGAAAACTAGAAAATTTCAATTACAGTTAATAGAAGTTCACATAATAACTTAGCTGCTCCATATGATGAGATACTCAGCTGTTTTAGCCTCAGGGGCTGTTGCTTCAGAAAGTCCCAGTGTTCAACATTGCTGATGTATTAATTTTTTAAATAAAACATGGAGTAAATCACTTTTCTTGTTTTGTATTATGCCTGATATCGATGTACTTTGATGATGTATACATCTCTTGCCAGACGGTCTACGAAAGAGTCTCACACAAACAGTTTCTGAAAGACAATAATGCAGACTCACTGGCTGACTCTTTCTCTCCCTAGTACTCACTATCTCTCACTACTCTTTGACTTACTACCTCCGTGGCTCATGCACCATTTCCTGCTGTATAAAACTAAACAATTGAATACATTGTTAAAAGTAAGATTTACAAGATAACAATTAAAAGCCTTTAGGTGAATTTCGTTACTTACATTAAAAAATGGTCCACATATTGCCCTACATGTTCTGATATTCAGTTTGGAAAGGTTTACTTGATTTCATATACAATTTCAATGAGTTTTACGGTACAGCATTTTAAATTACATTTTAGTCCATCATGAACAAATCACTTTGAATAAAATATTGTTAAGGGTATGATGGATAGCTCTCAAGTAGAGCTATCCTTTTAAGTAATCAAATGAATAAACATCATAGATTTTCAGAAATAGGGGAGAAGTAAATTTTCAAGAATATGTGGTGCAACATGGCTGCACAGTTCATATCACGAAACTTTCAAAGTTAGATTACAAACAAATGGATTACTCCCCTTGGTTGCTAATATCAATCAGGTAACATATTAATGTGAAATTTAATCTGAGGTAGTAAACTCATTTGTACTATTTTTTTAAAGGACAGTTTACTTCTGGAACTGGGTATAGACATACCAGTATAAAGTCCACAAAGTTAAAAATTCAAGCTAAATTGATCTCTTCAGAGAATGTTGACATGAGGAAGGAATTTCAGATATGGATGTGAATGTAGTCCCATTTCTATCACAACACTGACCATCTGGACCTCCTGTCCACCACCAGCTTTTGTGAACTTTGCAGATGCGAGTTATACTTACAATACATTCTCCACTCTTGAAATCATCCTGGCCTCAACATACAGTAACTTACTATCTGTACACCCTCTCCCTAACTGTTTCCACCCCCTCTGTCCTGTCACATCCTTACAATTAGCCTCCCCCTCACCCTCACTGTTCACTGTTCTCTGCTGGTGCACTCACCAGTCTTTTGCCCTTCTCTGCTCCTTTCCACATCTTATTTTCTCCCCCTCTCCCTCCTCCTGACATTATGTCTTTCAGGCCTGTCCTGCCATCTCTAATCAATGCATGCTCCACCAGTGAGCACCAATTCCTCTTCTACACATACCCTGCAGTCCCTCCCCTTTCCTCGCCCCACTCCAGAATGCTGCTCGTTTGGCATGTTTCTGGATGGAGCAGCTAGAGATAGCAGTCATGTGACTGTGAGGTGTATACTTGCTTGTGAGAATGTGTATGCATTTTCCTTTTCTGAAGAAGGCTTAGGCTGAAAGCTCAAATGTAATAGTCTCTCCATTGTGCGTGTTTGCAACTCAGTGTGTCATCTTTACAGTGTGTAGCAATCTACCCTTTTCCTCATATGAGGAAAGAGTTACTGGAGTGTAAATCATTAACCATTTCCCATGTAGCAGTTTCTGAAAGGGTAGAGGAGCAGAGGGACAAACTCAGTTTTAGAATGTCTTTATTGCAGTGCTGAGTGAAAACATAAAACTGGGATATTTGATTTGATCTGATTTATTTATTCATCCAGGGATCATCTCATAATGATACAGAATTTCTCATCATAAGATAATAAAAACAAATAGCTCAAAATACACATACACATGGAATATATAAGTAGGATTTTACGGGGATGGCGCAGATGCTCAGCCATGGCCTTGCTGAAGGAAGCATCCTGGCATTTTCTTGAATTGATTTATAGAAATCACAGAAAATGTAAAGAAGGTGGATTAACATAGCAAACTCAATCCTCTTGAATATGAGATCAGTGTCTTAACAACTGTAGTGTCTCATTTGATTAGTCCCTGTGTTTGGAGAACTGACTCCAGGACCATAAACTTGCAACTACACACCATGCACATCTTCATGTCCTGCCCTCAGTCTGCCTGAAAAACTGAGTCAGCATCTCCCTCATAATGAGTGAGGTTTTGAACTCAGGAGAATGACGAAGCATTGGTATCATGCACTATAGATCTTAGCACATGATTTTCTTATAAATGCAGTACATTGTGATCATGTACTGAAATTTGACAGGGTGTTGTAGTTGTCCCCATACATTATTAGCCACTGCTGCAAGTCCGCCAAGTAATCATTAGTTGTATAGTGTGCATAACTCATGAATACTGTTTTAGCTGTCTTTTTAAATGGATGTATTTTAGTAATCTTTTTCATATACTTGGGCAACTTGTTATACAATTTTATTCCCTTAAAGAAACTGCAGTTTTGAGTTTTCTGTTTGTTTTTCCTGTGCAAGTGCAAACTGGTTCTTGTTCCACATTTCTATATAGAACTATTAGTGAAAGACTTAGTAACATTTTTCCTGATTGGAACAATAGATTGGCAGTTGTACTCACTTTGTGTGGAAAGGATACCCAGTTTTTTAAATAGTTCCCTAGAATGAGCCTGCCTGCTATTTCTAGTTATTAATCTTATTGTTTTCTTCTACAGTTTCAAAAACTGTATCCATGTTTCGTGCGTTTGATACTCAGAAAAGAATACCATAGCTAAGAAGCGAATGTAAATTTGAATAGTATGTCACCACAAGACACTGGCTGTTACAAACTGGTGACAGAATAACATTATATGCTGGTTACATTCTTTTTGCCAGTGCCTTTGAGTGTTCATTCCATGCTAACTGATGATCAGTATTCATTCCTAAAAATTTTGTCTTTTTTTTGTCATCTTGTAAACATCCTTGGAAGTTTTATCTGCATTTTCTATTTGGAGAATCTGTGTTTTATCAGTGAATATGATTTTTCTGTCATCAGCAAAAAGAATTTTTTCTCCATGTCATACACTATGTGTAAAGGTATTGATACATATTAAGAACCAGGGGTGCCAACTTATAAAAAATATTGGGGAGGCCCATACTGGGGGTCTTGCCCTGGTAAAATTTTTTAAATTTTAGATGAAAAATAGTGAGTTTTAAAGTTTTTTAAGGCATTTTAGAGTCATATGATCAACATTAGAACCCCAAAAACTGTACTCCTGATAACTCAACACTCCAGGAAACTCGACAAGCCTGACACATTTTTTAGTTTTGAAAAAAGAAACAAAACATAAACACGCATGGTATTTTCATAAAAAGCTAATTTAATTTACAGTAATAATCATGCTTATACACTATTGCAGAGCAGTGAATATATAGCTCTGAAAAGACTGAAATTATATTTAAACAAATCCTAAACTGTCATTAAAAGAATGAAACATAAAACATTGCTGTTGCACAGTAATAGCACTTTGATTAATAACTGAAATAGCTAATGTAAGCTTACTTTGAATGAGGCTCAGGGTTCATTAAATAAAAATAATATCTCAAAGCCAATGCTTTAATACAGTTAATGAAGTTAATACAGTATGCCTAATAGTTCCAATCAAAAAGTATGTAAAAAGCGGGATTTAATTGGGTCTTACACCCTAAAAATATTTAAGTATTTGAAAATAACTAATACAGTACTATAGTAATATAGTAATAAGGTACTAAACTAGTACTAATATTTCAAAACTGAAAATTTAACATTATGTATGTATTTCATTCACTATTTTATAAAAAAAAATAATATTGGTCTAAATGCCATTATCAGGGCTAGAGTGTCTTTAGAAAGGTCCAAATGTCAACCATCTGACTGGATTACTGAATATGAAGTCATTGATGACTGGTCAGATACCCTATTCATCCAAAACATCTCAGAGGGCACGAAGAACAGCCAAGTTGTTCAATCGCTTCTGTCCCATTGTTGATAGGAGGTATGACTGCAGATGTCTAAGAAGACTAGATGACCATTCTTCTGTTGCAGTCATGATTGGAGCTATTTGGAGAAGCTTAATGCTTCTATAACTGCAGGCTCTTGTGTAATGTACTTTCTTACATCATGCGTGTTTTTTAAGACCAGTAGTTTTTTTATTAGCGATATTGGCTAACATATTCAAGTGTAAGCACAGTCTCTCAATGTATAGGTCATTTTTCAAAAACTCAGTTGATTTTTCAAATTTGTTTCACCTCTGTCTACTAAAAGCAAGAACTCTTGTTCAACTGCAATGACCGGTGTGAGTCCAGTTGAAGCAAAGCGCTCAATAATGCAAGATTGCACCATTTCACAAACTTAAATTGTAAGTAGCTTTGTAGTATACCTTTGGGGTTTTGAAAGTGTGTGGTGAACTGGCTTCATTGTTTTCATACTACTTGGTATACTACGATTCTGAGGAAGCAAAGGATAATCAACTTGTGAAGGTTTTTCTTTTAAACACAGTTCCCAAAAGTGTTCAAAACTAACACAGCTTCCATTCAATATACAAATCAAGCCCTCATATATTTTTTCCTGATTAGCAACACTTAGATGAGGGCATTGAATTTTTTTCATTGACATCCTCAGCTGGGTTCATCGCATGACAATTATCCTGTAAAAAGAAATAAGTCTTGAATTGTAACTTTGACTTAGGGTAGCCTGCACATTAGTAACCTGCTTCTGTTTTGTCCTCTGCAGAAAATATTTCAAAAAACTCTAGAAGTTCTTCAAAGTTTTTCAGTATTCTCAACATACTAGAAGCTCACATAGTCCATCGAGTTGGGCAAAGGGGTCGTAGACCAGCTCGGTCGTTGGCGTTCTCACAGCGTATGCTTCTGAAAAGTCCCATCGTTTTGTTGGATTCCCTTATGGTCCTTGGCTAAAACCATAATATCCGCTCATAGATGTAAGATGGCAGAGACTGACTACAACTGCTGAGTCTAAACTGCGAGCAGTGCAGTGCACATAACGGGCTTTTGGTTGAAAATCCAAAACTAACTTTTTTAGTCCTTTGAAGTTATCTCTCATATTCAAGGCACCATCATAGCACTGTCCTCCTAAGTTATCCATTGACAAATCAAGATGAGCAAAAATGTCTTTTAAAATACTAAACAGAGTTTGTGATTCAGTGTTGGGGGTCTTGTACAAGCCAATTACGTCTTTGTTGATGATTAAGAAATCATTGACAGTACGAATACAAAATGACACTTGTTTGTGAATCGGAGAATCACTTGTTTTGTCAACCACAATAGAAAAATGTTCAGTCTTATTGATTGACACCAATACCTTTCTCAACACAGACTTTCCTAGTAGATCAATGATCTCGATTTGAATATCGTGGGATGTCTACTTATACCCTGAATGTCCTAACCAATTTTTAAACTCAGGTATGTCATTCTTTCAGAGTTCCAACTATTGAAACTCTTCATGCCCTCTAATTGCTAGTCTTTGTCAGTATAGAAATTGCACGGCAGTAAAAATTGTCTCAAGAGCTAAAAAGCCTTTCTCCATATTACTATCTAACTGTTCATTGAGTTGGGAGGCCACTCTTCGGTGAGTGATAGAATTTAGTTTCAGACCACTTTCTTTATGCATAAATGTATTTTCATGAAGACAGAATTTTTCTAAAGCCTTTTTCCATTTAGAAAACCCTACCGAAGTAAATGTATCTTCTTTTCTTGAGGAAAATTGTAAAAGATTTTTAGCATCTGCCTCTTTGCAGGTTTTGCAAAAAACTTTTTCAGTAGATGCTTCACATTCTATCCATGTATATCTGATCAACCAAGACTTCTGAAATGGTCTTCCCTTACCGGATTGTCCAACTTTTGGCTGTGAATGGTTCTCGCCTGAAGATGATGAAGCAATTGACGACACAATAATTGTTAGAGTTTGACTTGCAGTATCTTCAACTTCCAAGCATGCCTTTTTTGTAACAAATTTATCCATTTCAAACTTAATTCACAATACACTAAGAGACTAAAGCAAACAAATAAAATATAGTCATATCAAATAGTCCACTAGACACTGAAGTTGGAACACTAAACACATCTGCAGTATTCACTGAATGAAACCATCCACACTGAATGACTGTGACAGCAGGGTGGGATTTTATAGCTGCAGTGTCATAATGTCTTGAAGAGTCAGGGTGATGCGAGGTGGAGGGTCGCAGGTTCTTCTGTTCCAGTCCATTTGATGTCACCGCGGCCGCAGCGCTGGCCCGCCGGCACCAGACTTTATCCAAAGGTTTGCACACCGGGACAAATTCTAAGTGTGCCCACAGCACTGTAACACTATCATGATTCACACCACTCATTTTCAGTTAACCTGCTTACTACCATAATAATTATTTGTTTTAACTCATTACTGAATGTATTTTAAAAGGTAACAATTGTCAAACAAGAAAAATAAAAAATTCCAACATAATTTTGTGATATTACAAAGTATAATGTTACTAATAATTTTCATAAACTATTGGTGGGGCTCTGTCCCCCCCCCCCCCACCACCACCCTCCCCCCACCCGAAACGAACTTTTGAGGGAACTTGGATTCCCTCAGGCCCCATGGAGTCAGTGCCTGTGTTAAGAACAGAACTGAAATGAACACACTATCCTGAGGCACAGCTTGTTTATATAATTCTTGTCTGACAATTGCTTTACTAAAAATTTATCATCAACAGACAGATGAAATATCTCTACCTTTTGCACCCTGTTTTCCGTGTAAAACTGGAACCACTCATTTGTCAATTTCTGTGGATTTTTTAATTATTCTATCCCCATCGTTGATTTGTCTGTTATTATTCTTGTGTTATCTTTTCCTGTGATATCACAAACTAACTATATTTTATTTTCTGCATTACATATTAATTCGTCATTAAATTATTTTTTGGCAGCAATCCATACCGTTCTGTATATCTTTTTGTACCTATGATTGTAATCTAAGGTCTGTGTATTATTGTAGTGCTTTTGAAACAAAGTGAGAAATGTAAGTCCCTGGGGCAACTTTCTAGTATCTGCTATTATCTGTTTATTCTCCTTAGCTGCTGCTGTTGAAGTGGCTATTTTTGGCTCCTCAAAAATTAATTTAAACAACATGGAGAATTTAGGTAACTCATCATCTACATTGCTTTCCATATATACTGCATCCCAAGTTTGATTTGCTAATACCCTAGACAAACTGTGAGTACGACATTCTCTTGTAGGCCTGCTGTTTTGTAGGCTTCATGAAGTTTATTTTGAGCCAAGATCTTCCATAAATACTTTACAGCTTTCACTGTTGATATCTGTAAGGTACACGGTCGAAGACTGACAGTAAACTTTCTGATAACCAGTAGCAGCATTTAATACTTGTGGCACACCAAAAGTGATCAAAATTATTAGGAAATCAGTACTAATTGTATCCTCAACACTTGTGATAATATTCCTGTCTCTACATATTATTATTTTACTTTTGAACACACAGCCTATAGAATGTATTTTACTGTATATACCAACAAACATACATTTTGAAAGTCTCTTAAATTACAACTTTTATAACTGGATATTACTTTCTCCACCAAAAGAAATGAGTGATGTGACACTGGACTCATATTTGGGAGGACAGCAGTCCAGATCCTTGTCCATTTTGGTTTACCATACTTTCCATATAAAAGAAAAATTCCAGGATTGTTTCTTTGAAAAAGACACAGTATATTTCCTTCCCTGTCCTTCCTTCTTTGTGCTCCATCTCTAAAGAGCTCATTGTGGATGCAACATTGTACCCTAATGTTCCTTACTTTTCTTTTTGAGAAAAAAAGGGGGGTGGGAAAAATGTTTTAATGAATGTAAAAATGAAGTGGAACAAACACGTAGAATCTCAGGACAGAGGGGGAGAATATGGTTCGGTGAGAGGGACCAACAATGACAAAAATATATGCAAAACTTACAATTTCTATCTTATCCAGTGCTCTTGTGTCACCATGAACAAGGGAATTTATGTGACTTTCCTATATAATCTCAGATTAGTCTTGCTTTCTCCAACCATTTCCTCCCTTCTACCAGATGAAGCAACCTTTGGTTCCAAAGATTAGCAATTCTAAGATTTTTTTGTTTCTGCCTTTATCATTTACTATTATTTACATTTTATGTGATTGAATTTTTATCTTGGAAATAATTACCTTATAAATATAATACACATGTAAATTGTAGTACTGAGGCAGTTTTATACACAGTCAGTTTCATTTGTTACTTAAGTAAATGATTTACTACAAAGCAGTAATCCACAAGATAGGTTGCTTCTGCTTCATTTTCAGATTTTCAACATCTATCTAGTATGTGTTGGTCTACTGTATTTTGTCTTCTTATATATTGACATAACATGCTACACAAGGAAAGAAAAGGCAAAAACATGTGTAAGTCCTGGTAAGTGGTAATACAACTTTTAATGTATTAGCAAGGCTTGAGTGAAACATATAATTAGATTTATGTAATAAATTTTCTGCCAAACATCTAATATGTGTCTAATTCATGTAGGTAAATATGTAGGTAAATGTCGGTTGGTTACATAAGTCAGATCAATAGATATATATCCATCCAATTTATATGCTGTTTACCATTAACATAATTTCTCTCTCTCTCTCTCTCTCTCTCTCTCTCTCTCTCTCTCACACACACAACACACACACACACACACACACACACACACACACACACACACACACATTGATGAGCCAAAACATTATGAGCACCTGGTTAATGGCTTGTCTGTCTGTCTTTGGAATGAAATAGATCACTAATTCTGTGTATAAGGAATCTGACAGTTCGTTAGTAGGTTTGTGCAGGTATGTCGTATTAGATGTCTATGCAATTTGTGTAAATAATGGGGCACTGATTTGTGTACGCGGTGATGGCAGCTGATAGTGACACACATGAGTTCCATAAGACTTACATTGGGCGAATTTGGTCAACAAGACATCAACATGACTTCACTATAATGCTTCTCAATCCACTGCAGCACAGTTCTGGCTCTGAGACAGGGACAATTATACTGCTGAAAGATGACATTGCCATTGGGGAACACATCAAGCATGAAGGGATGCAGGTGGTTCACAGCTATCAATGTGTCTTCAATTACTACCACAGGTCCCATGCAAACACAGGAGAATGTCTCCCTTAGAATAATACTGCACTGACCAGCCTGCATCCCTGGTGGTGCGTTGCATGTTTTGAGCTACGGTTTACCTCGATGACGGTCTTTGTGGAGACATCCATTGACCAAGTGTAGCAAAATTATGATACACCTGAAGAGCCAACATGTTTCCATTGCCCAGCAGTCGAATCCCAATGGTCACATGCCAAGTGCAATCATAATTGACAATGTCATTGAGTCAACATATGAACTTGTGGGGTTGGTATGCTGTGGAGTTCCATCTTCAACAAAGTATGGTGAACGGTGTGCTCTGAAACACTTGTGCATGCACCAACATTGTGCTCTTTCATCAGAGATGCCACAGATCACCATCTATCATACTTTACTGAACAGACATGCCTCTGAGCCCCACGTTCTGCGAAGAGTCATGGGTGTCCAACCATTTAGTGCCTAGTGATAGTTTCACTGTCCCTGTACATCTTTCTGTAGATGCTCACAACAGTAGCACATGATCAGTCAATCAGCTTCACTGTTTTCAAGATACTTGTTCACAGGCTCTGCATAATAATAATGTGCCCTTTGTAAAAGTTCTTATCTCAATGGATTTCCCCAGTTGCAGCCCACATCTTCACAACAGTGATCCACCATCCATGTCTGCTCTGCTTACATACTTTTGTTACCGTATTACATTCCCGCAATGCCACCTGGTGGTGTCCAACATCCTCTGTGTGTGAAATTAAGGGAATTTACTACGGGGAAAAAAAAAAAGGTACATAAACTCATATAGAGTCATAACAATAAAAAAATCTCTCTTTGTCGATGCAAAACTAAGGCATAACAACACAGTATTTCTTCCAGAGGCATTCTGTGCTGTAAAATTTATGTTGACTCAAAACAAACAAAAATACGAGCAATTGAAAAGCAGGAAAGGAAAATTCTCATAAAAATATTCAGACCAGTTTTTCATGAAGGAATTAGGGTAAAGAGGTCACTATGAGAGATCTACAAACAGGCAGAAACAATCCAGAATGAGATTTTCACTCTGCAGCGGAGTGTGCGCTGATATGAAACTTCCTGGCAGATTAAAACTGTGTGCCCAACCGAGACTCGAACTCGGGACCTTTGCCTTTCGCGGACAAGTGGTCTATCATCTAAGCTACCGAAGCACGACTCACGCCCGGTACTCACAGCTTTACTTCTGCCAGTATCTCGTCTCCTACCTTCCAAACTTTAAAGAAGCTCTCCTGCGAACCTTGCAGAACTAGCACTCCTGAAAGAAAGGATATAGCGGAGACATGGCTTAGCTACAGCCTGGGCGATGTTTCCAGAATGAGATTTTCACTCTGCAGTGGACTGTGTGCTGATACGAAACTTCCTGGCAGATTAAAACTGTGTGCCCAACCGAGACTCGAACTCGGGACCTTTGCCTTTCGCAGGCAAGTGCCCTACCATCTGAGCTACCAAAGCACGACTCACGCCTGGTACTCACAGCTTTACTTCTGCCAGTATCTCGTCTCCTACCTTCCAAACTTTACAGAAGCTCTCCTGCGAACCTTGCAGAACTAGCACTCCTGAAAGAAAGGATATAGCGGAGACATGGCTTAGCCACAGCCTGGGCGATGTTTCCAGAATGAGATTTTCACTCTGCAGCGGAGTGTGCGCTGATATGAAACTTCCTGGCAGATTAAAACTGTGTGCCCGACTGAGACTCGAACTCGGGACCTTTGCCTTTCGCGGGCAAGTGCTCTACCATCTGAGCTACCAAGGCACGACTCATGCCCGGTACTCACAGCTTTACTTCTGCCAGTATCTCGTCTCCTACCTTCCAAACTTTACAGAAGCTCTCCTGCGAACCTTGCAGAACTAGCACTCCTGAAAGAAAGGATATAGCGGAGACATGGCTAAGCCACAGCCTGGGCGATGTTTGCAGAATGCCCACGAAAGGCAAAGGTCCCGAGTTCAAGTCTCAGTCGGGCACACAGTTTTAATCTGCCAGGAAGTTTCATATCAGTGCACACTCCGCTGCAGAGTGAAAATCTCATTCTGGAAACATTGCCCAGGCTGTGGCTAAGCCATGTCTCTGCTATATCCTTTCTTTCAGAAGTGCTAGTTCTGCATGGTTCGCAGGAGAGCTTCTGTAAAGTTTGGAAGGTAGGAGACGAGATACTGGCAGAAGTAAAGCTGTGAGTACCGGGCGTGAGTCGTGCTTCGGTAGCTCAGATGGTAAAGCACTTGCCCGCGAAAGGCAAAGGTCCCGAGTTCGAGTCTCAGTCGGGCACACAGTTTTAATCTGCCAGGAAGTTTCAGGCAGAAACAATAATGGACAACTTTAGAAAAAGAAGGATGAAATTTTATAGAACAAGGCAAAAGGGATCTTTTAAACAAAATGAGATATTTAAAAAGTTAGACTCACACAAGATAATATAAACAATCAAGAACAGTTCATAAACATCATAAAAAATGATAGACTTAAAGAGAAACATGCAGAAAATAAAAAATGAAATAAACGGTTGAGGAATGCAAGAGAGAACACAGTGAGTGTATGAAGGGAATTTGAGAATAATGAAGGAATACAGAAAAATTATTACTAATTAAGTTCACATGTTCTCCTTTAAGGGAATATTTGAAAATAATAATAATAGATGTTTTAATTTTTTGCATGCATATGATTTTTCCCTTGTCCAGTATGCTAAAGCTATTGTTAGCATTTTCACATACAGATACTACCAACCAAACATAGTTCACAAACAGGTTTTCTTACCCTATCCATGCATGCCCCTAAACCTTCAATCATGTTCATGACTACTACAAAGGAGCATGCCACCCCATTTTCCTTTCATTGCCCAATATCATCCGGATCTGGAACACCTTAACCACATCTGCTGCCATGGCTTTGAGCACCTTTAGCAGTGTCATAGAACTAGGAACATCTTTCCCACCTCTGACACAGTGGTATTCCACTGCCTATCCATCTACAAAAAACCTTTGCCCATTATTATGCTATGCCTACCCCCAGGCCCATGCAACATTGGCCACACACCTGGTGAAAACCCAAGACATGGCATATGCAGCAACCCAGAACACCCTGTTTCAGTCCTGTCATTGATTTGCCCTACCCTATCAAATGCAGGATCCACTGTGAAAGCAGTCATTTTATTTACCAATTCTGGTGTAATTTCTACAAAGCATTTTATAAGCACATGACTGCCAACCAGCTGTCCCCCCAAATGAATGGCTGCCACAACCACTCAATATGCCCATACTCTACTGTCGGACACAATAATATACTTGAGAAAATATGGACGAACTGAAACAGTTTTTCTATAGCAGAAGTGAACTGAGAGAGTGATCTCTGGATCTGGAAATTGCACACGTTTCAGGCTTCTTCAAGGCACTCATGATGTGTACATTTAAGATTGAGTACATATTTTAATGTTTTGGTCAACATCAAATCTATGTGAACAATGGGAATGTGCACCCTTGGTGTAGGTACACTATGAGCAGCACAAAGTACAATAATTACTGAATCATCATTAACAAGTGAATAAGACCCTAAGTCAAATCAAACTGCAACAGCCGAGTGTATTGCACCTGTCCCAACGTTTGTGTTGGCAATCCTGATGAGTGTAAACAGAGTACTGTCTCTCTGCACAGTAGCCTCTTGCCCTATGGAACAAACCTGGTCAAAGGTGATGATGAAGACATAGTCTTGTGCTGCCTGAAAGAGTGACTCTTGAATGGGATTGATGTACCCTTATCAGAAACCATACCAACATTTCGCAGGTATTTGGAACGCTCCCTTTAACCAACCCTTAGAGTCAGTAGTGGACCAAATGTTATCTAGATTGATAAAAAGGACATTTCTGCACTTGTCAGAATCAGTGGCTCTGGAACAGTGTGTAGCACTGGCAGCATAAGAAGACTGGCTTGATCTACTGATGGCAACTGTGGTGCAGAGCTTGTATCTGCCTGAAATAATATGAGGCTGGAGCCTCCATGCCAGGTGTTGCTGGATCCACATCCATAAGTGCCCATACACCATTATACAGCTTCTCAGGCACCAGTGGTTAATGGAAGCTGTGAGAAAGAGAGTACCCTGCTTGGTATTGTAGTGTTCCTGAAGACTGTTGTGACAGGTGAACAGTTCCAGGAGTCAGCTGTAGATGGGGATGGAGCACTAAGTTGCAAGGGAATGATTGAGATCTTCCGTGGAATATTTTATCACTTTCCATCTCTTTGAGTCCTAATTGGCTGACATTCCTCTGTGTGCAGCGGGTTCTGTATGGTGTTCCTCCTTCAAAATTTGTGAATGTTGTGAAGCAGGACTACATGTTTTTGCTAGAGAAACTCTCAAGCGGAACCCTGTTTATGGCACAGATCTTCACCAGAGACTATATTATGATCTGTGATGTGATGACTGTCATCTTCATGACATAAGGAAAGTTGTGGTGTGTGTCTTCAGTAATGAACCACACTGCACTCATAAATGGCATTTTGGAGGCTGTATCCAGCCACTCCCATGGGTGCTCTAATGTGATCTACAATAGTGCTGTTACAGAGGTTGCAGGTCTAAATGATGCATCCCATACTGGGCATTCTGATGATATCTACTCCCAGCCATTAAACACATTACTTGGCCAGAGTCTTAATTCATCACTTTCCCCAATGGGATAGATGGAGATACTGAGGTATTTACGGATGGAAGCCATTTACAAAGATCATCCATGGATTCAAAATTTTCTCTCTGTGGCAGGATGACACTGCATTTAACATTTGATAATGGTAAAGCAAGAGATATGTATTCAATACTAGAGATGTGTCTGCTGGTAGGCACTTTGGCCATTCAAGTTAAATATTTTTTATCGCTGTTTGTGGTAATAGGTCTTATTGTGTGGCTTTTCCTACTTCATACAGTACTGTAAGAGAAAAATTGTCCAGCATGTGTTGAAAGCTGTTATTCAGTTGGAAACACTGTGCCTCATAAGTGTTTATTTTCCTTATAACATACAGATGTTAATCATTTCATTAGAGTAAAAGAGACACATCATTTATTTATTTATTTAGTGCAATGGTATAGAACATCACACAAAATAATTACATGTAAGTAGTCTACAATAGGGACATTAAGAAAGCATACGAGGTGTGGCTAGAAAAAAACCGGACTAGTACTGGTGAAACAATAAAATGAATGCAATAAGGCTGAAAGTCACGTGGCCTGTCACGTGACTCTTGCTCCGCCTACTGCTCGAGTTTCATCTGCCTCCTGCACTCAGTCTGCCCGTGGCGTCTGTTTTAAGTAGTTGACGTTTTGTCTGTGCGTCGGAAAATGTTGAGTGTACAGAAAGAACAGCGTGTTAACATCAAATTTTGTTTCAAACTAGGAAAATCTGCAAGTGAAACATTTGTAATGTTACAACAAGTGTACGGCGATGATTGTTTATCGCGAACACAAGTGTTTGAGTGGTTTAAACGATTTAAAGATGGCCGCGAAGACACCAGTGATGACACTCGCACTGGCAGACCATTGTCAGCAAATCGGTAAACTTGTTCGACACTTTCCTTGTCAACTCCTGTTAACTCAGACACTGCTCTGATTGTTAAACGGCGATCTTGTCGAACAAGTTTACCGATTTTTTCAATGTTTGCATCAGTTTTTGCTGACAATGTTCTGCCAGTGCGAGTGTCATCACTGGTGTCTTCGCGGCCATCTTTAAATCGTTTAAACCACTCAAACACTTGTGTTCGCGATAAACAATCATCGCCGTACACTTGTTGTAACATTACAAACGTTTCACTTGCAGATTTTCCTAGTTTGAAACAAAATTTGATGTTAACACGCTGTTCTTTCTGTACACTCAACATTTTCCGATGCACAGACAAAACGTCAACTACTTAAAACAGACGCCACGGGCAGACTGAGTGCAGGAGGCAGATGAAACTCGAGCAGTAGGCGGAGCGAGAGTCACGTGACAGGCCACGCAACTTTCAGCCTTATTGCATTCGTTTTATTGTTTCACCAGTACTAGTCTGGTTTTTTTCTAGCCACACCTCGTATAAGGCGCACAGGTCACATAGAAAAAAAAAGGATAGGCATAAAAATAAATAAAATATATATACAGCCACAAAATATATGGGAACACATCTATAGTCAAATGTCCCTGTTGCTGATGTATTCTAATGTCTTTTGATTGTGTCCAAGATTTGGAGTGGTTGAAGGTGAAGGTTCTCATTGGAAAATCTTCAACTTTATGTTTTACAGTTTGCCTATAAGCAACACAGTTGGACTCAGGAGAACGTACTGTTCCACATCTATACAATGTCAGCATGTCTACCACGGTTTGTTCATAACCTATGTAGAGTAGCCCAGATTTTGTGAGGGTTGTCGAAGCCAGGTGGTGTGGTTGTGAGGCAAAGCACTTTATGATAGGCAGTGGTGCTTGTTTGGTCCACTCCTCTTTCCACCAATAAATTAGGGTGAACCCATTTTCAACCAAAATTGTTGCATTCCTTATGGATGGATGTCTAGAGGGCTGTACAATTCTATATTTCTCAGGGATGTCTTGATGGATTTGTAGAAGAAGGTTGTTTTTGATCGTTTTGAGTTCTCTGATGACCGATTTCTCTCATAAAGATGGAGAGGAGCTTCATTGCTTAGTGTGGGTAGCCAGTAGATTGGGGTCACCTTTACTGTGCCTTTTATTTGGTGCATAGTTTGATTTAGTTGGATGTCGATGTGACTAGTGTGAGTACTGTTGTCCCAAATCAGTGTACAATAGTTCATCAGTCTAGACCTACAGCTGACATGCATTGTATGGTGCCTGAATTCCCAATGAAGTGCCAGCTAGTTTTTGCAAGGTGTTCTTGTGAGTTCTGAGATTGACAGATAATTCTTGAAGCTCAGTGATCAGAAAACACATAAAAAATGGGTAATACAACTTCACTAATATTAATAGAAAAGAGCAGTATTTTAACATTAATTTAACTTTTTCGTGAAAAGACAACTACATTTGCACAACAATACTATTAATAAACCACATTCTGCTCAGATATTCAGTTCATCCTTCATGATAACTTCAGATGAGTAGTAACATCACAGAAGTATCATATTTTATGGACTATAAGATGCACTTTTTTCTTTGAAAAATTGTCTCCAAAATTCAGGTGCGTCTTATACCACAAATTAATATAAAAATGTCCAGTGTTAGATTTTAAATTCTTTGGCTATACAGCACACATTTCTAATGATTATTTTCTATAGTTTCAGTATAATATGTTGCTTGAATTTCTCTAAAAGACAGTACTGTACCTTATAATTTATAAGTAACAATGGTACGTGATTTTTCTTGTGTGCATGTCAATGGTAATAGCTAATATTTCCATTGCAAATGCAGATCTGCATAATTTGCAGACTAGTTAATCAACATGTTTATTCAAATTTAAGTTCTTATCTAGGTTTAACTCTAAAAGTTTCACGGAATCCACTTCTTCTAGATTTTAATTTTTATGACTTATTTTAATTTCCTTCTGAAATGGATCACATGGATTTTTGGGATGGCCAGGGTTAATCCATAGAGTTGAAACCTTGTTTTTAGATTGTATTTGTATTTGTATATTTATTGATCCACTCGATCATTCAATGTACAGAAGTGTACAACATGATATGGGACAAGTCAAACAAATGATATGAGAACATATATAGGCATAACACCATTTCTTATAGTGTACATCTCATTGAAGATATATTACAAATTTATTCATAATAATACCAAAGTAAGAATAAGCTCAAATAATAATGCTGGTTATAATCAAACAAGAAAAGTTCATTAATGGACAGTAGGTTATTTCTAATGAAAGAGTTTTATTTCAAATAATAGTGCTGGTTATTATGAAACAGCAAAAGGTCATTAATGGACAATAGGTTATCTTTTATGAAACAGTTTGATTTCTGAAACATAATAAAAATATATAATTTTATTGTGATAGATCATATTCATAACAATCTTGTAATCTGTAAAAGCAATGCTTTTTCAGGAGTGCCTCAAGGTTCTTTTTAAATTTTGTTGATTATTGAATACTTTATACTTCTTTTGGGAGGTGGTTGTAGAGTTTGATTACCATACACTTAACACTATTGCTATACAGCTTAGTAGAATGGAGAACTAGTCTTAAGATGGCTTATTGCATTGAAAATGCACACATGGGTGTTTTCTGACTCATGGTCTTCAATTAATACAGATGTATCACCAGCAAATAAAACCAATATGGCATTCACATTAAGCGTAAATCATTAATGTAGAACATAAACAAAATAAGTCCAGTAACAGAGCCTTGAGGAACACCTTGTGTTACTTTCTTCCATTTGGAAGTTTATGGATAAACCATAAGGATTCCTGCAGTTTTATTCGTAGTGTCCATTGATGTGCCAATCTTCTCAACAAACTTGTTAATTGTATGTATAGTGCTTCTTCCATGTTGAAATCGAACTGTTTTTTTTTTTTTTTTTCCAAAATAATCTTATATTTCTCAATAAAGCTTTGCATCTAGATTACAGCATCTTTTTCAAGCACTTTTGACATAACTGGATGAATTTCCAATAGCCTCTCTTGAACCTTCAATGAATAGCAGTTTTATGAGGATAGTTTGAAAAGTTCTCTGAATAACTATGAGAGGTCAGCGCTAGCGCAGCGAGTCGTTCACATGATATTGATTGGACTGTTGCCTGTGAACACATGCCACATCAGTGTCCTTGGAAGAGAGCTGTGGCGGTGACATGGCTCTGTTTTTGTTCCTGCATAGTGATTTGAGAAGATGGAAAAAAATTGAGATTTGAGCAGTGATAAAGAGAGGTATGAAAGCTAAGGACTTCCAGAGTACACTGGGGGACTCTGCTCCTTCATATTCAACTGTTGCCAAGTGGACAAATGAATTTTAATTTGGTCGGGAGAGCTTAGGTGATGATCCTCGCAGTGGTCGGCCAAGATGTGTCACTACTCCAGAAATCATTGCAAAAGTGCACAAAATGGTCATGGAGGATCACCACTTGAAAGTGCCAAAATTGCTCACACTTGCCAGGTATCACCTGAAGGGTTGTATCACATTTTATATGAAGAATTATAAATGAAAAAATTATCTGCAAGATGGGTGCCACAACTCTTGACACACGCCCGCACTCAGTGCTGTCGCCATGACAAAATTACATGAACTAAGGTATTAATTGTTGCCACATCCACCTTATACACCTGATATGGCTCTGTCAGAGTTACATCTCTACCCAAAACTGAAAATTTTTCTTGGTGGACGTGATTCCTCATTTAACCCTATGACTACCATGACTGTTTCATACCTGTCCTTACATATAGTTAGAAACATGCACCCTACTAAACAAAGAGCTGAATAGAATTCAGGCAACAGAAATGAGATTCATTAGGACTATGAATCAAACAACTAGAAAGGACAAAATCAGAAATGAGGTGAATAGAAAAGTAGCTGGTATTGAGATTTCTGTTACCAGTGTCATAAATAAATGCAGGCTTCAGTGGTATGTCCACATAATGAGAAGGAACAGTGAAAGACCAGCCAAAAAGTGTTTCAATCAGAACCCTGTAGGAAGAAGACCATGGGGAGGACCAAGAAAATGCTGGATAGAGACTGTAAGATCAGATGTGGGGAGAAAGGACACAAATAGGAAGTTATCCAGGAACAGAATATGTATGAAGATAGAAGGAGATGCACTTGTACACCACACCTGGGAAACTAGATATGGAAAATAATGGTGATGATGATGACTACCATTGGGACTTGAGGGTCTCACAATAGGTTATCAGAGATCCAGTAAGAATTTGCTCCATCTTACTGTTGGGCATTAATGTCCCACCAGTAGAAGGAAGCCTGATAACAGACTTCTTGTAACTTCAGATTGCACTTGTAGGTTGTGCCATCTTCAAGGGTCTTTTTTTTTTTTTTTTTTTTTTTTTTTTAATAACCTCTGCTCATGAATTAATTTGCACCTGTTGCTGGCAACTCAGTTAATATATTTGCAGCTTCCGTTGCAGTTGCACATTCCCAACCAATTCATGTCAATGAATTGCACACATGTATTGATAGTTGTTGCATCACAAATGCTCCCCATAATGAGCACCTGTAAAGTGAATTAAAAATGTGGAGGGATGGTGTATCCACTGATTGTCCATTTAGTGTATCTCTTGTAATTTTTGTGCAGTCGTCTTCTGAAATCCTGAAGGTATCTATGAATAACCCTGTTTGTCCCATCCCCCCTGTCCTCTCTCCTAGGATTGGAAAATGAAACAGCACAAAATATCTTTTTTCATATTGTTACTTCTGGCTGTGACATTAATTAAAATATCCATACGTTAACGTATTTCATTCTGAAAAAAATGGTAGTCAGCATGTTAATGCTATCTGTAGACATGACTCCACAAGATCTATTTTGGTAATGTACTGACTGCTAGAGAGATTTTCCATTAGTTATTCTGGTCCTGGGAATGGGCATGTATCTAATTCAGATTAGGATAATTTGTCATCTTGAGATCACATGACAGGCACAATGTGATCACCTCATAGGCACAATGTACTGTCAGGTTTCTTTATGCCTGCCTTGTTTTGCTTCTGCAGTTGCCCTGTCTTTGCTTTTGAATCTTGTCTCAGGAGGAAACAAATATGGTGAGCCCTGCATAAATAAAGGTTGATATTTTTAGCATTACATGAACTGAATTTATTTTCGCATATGCTAGATCCTAAGGTATCATGTAATATTGGTCTGAAAGTAAGTGAATTACTACATTTCTTTTGAAGAAACTGATATACCATCTTTTACACTGTTCATCAAGAGTACGTCATCAGCTAAGGCATTTTATATCAGTTGTCCTATAACTATATTTGAGTCTTCCTCATGCAATGATGTTGATACTAGAGCATGAATCAGTTTGTACATATGTTAACTAGAGGATACCAACAAGATTTATTTCACCATAAAATCACAAATGTTTCATGCCTTGAAATGTAGAATTAATTGAAACTTATGAAGTTTCTCAATCTTTGTTTGTTCCATGAAATGCAGGAAATGAAGGTGGAAATGTTTGCTATGCTGTCTTTCTGAATTAACCATTACACTTGTTGTTGTGTCATTGTTATAATACTTTGAATTGTTGTTGCACTTTGTTGATTTGTTGATGAAGTTATTGATTTTGTTGCATCATTTTTATGCTGCTGTTGCTGATCCTGCAAATTCTGGGATTGCATTGCCAATTGTTGCCAACAAAGTTTTAGGAGATTTTGAGACCCACTGTGATGGTGATATTTTCAAATTATTTCTGAAGAGTTCTCATCATCACTTCAGTGAGGGGGTCAACACCCACATTATTTGCTCAATAGGAATGTGTATGGCTGATGCAGCTAAACAGTAAAAAATGCATCCAGTAACTGCTGAGTAGTCATGGATGGAAGAAAGATGTTTTAAAATCATGAGCCAAATTGAAACCGGAATGAGAGGCCAAATCAAGCTGGTTGAAAACTGAAATTGAGAGCAGTCAGATTTTTGGGGAAAATATAAGTGTATATCAAAAGGATAGGCAAATGGGAAACTGAGGTGGTGCATTTGCCACAGCAGACAAGAAACTCCAATCAATCAAGATAGAAACTGAAGCTACATGTGAGATTGTTTGGGCAAGATGCAGTCTTGGGAGTGGGCATAAAATGATAACTGGCTTCTTCTGTCGCCCACCAGACCCAGCCTCCTGATCATACTGTAATTATCAGTGGAGACTTTAATCATCCAACAATTAATTGGGACTATTACAGTTTTGTTAGTGGTTCACATGATAAGACATCCTGTGAAACTTTATTAAATATCTTCTCTGAATACTCTGTACAACAGATAGTTAGGAACACCACTCATAATGGAAATATATTGGATCTAATGGCAACAAATAGACCTGATCTCTTTGATGATGTCTGCATTGAAACTGGTATTGTTGTGACAACAATGTATACCAAAGTACAAATGACAACTAAAACAGACAGAAAGATATTTATGTTCAGTAAACTAGATAAAAAAAACAATAGTGTCATATCTCAAAGAGGAACTTGAAACTTTCAGCACAGGTCAGGAGCATGTAGAGGATCTCTGGCTGAAGTTTAAAAGAATAATTGACCACACACTGGATATGTATGTACCCAGTAGAACAGTTCATAATCAGAGGGGACCTCTATGGTATACAGTCACTGTAAAGAAACTTCTAAAGGAACAGAGATTACAGCATAATAAGTGTAAAACAAAGCATAAGAGTATAGATAGAGAGATGCTGAATGAAATGTGTTTGTCTGTCAAGAGAGCAGTGCGTGATGCCTTCAATGAATAACATAGCAGAATATTGTCAAATGACATTTCACAAACGCCAAAGAAATTCTGGACATATGTAAAGGTTGTTAGTGGCACCAAAGTTAGTGTCCAGTCCTTAGCAAATGAGACAGGAACGGAAGCTGAGGGTAGCAAAGCAAAAGGTGAAATGCTTAACTCCATTTTCATACATTCTTTTACAAAGGAAAACCCGGGAGAATTGCCCCAATTTAACCCTCGTACCTCTGAAAACATGAATGAAATAAGTATTAGTGTCAGTGTTGTTGAGAAACAGCTGAAATTCAGTTATCTCTGATGAAGTACTATCTGAAACAAGCTGCATAAATATTCAGTCAGATCTTGATACAATTCCAACATGGTACGGAGATAGGTAGCTTGCTCTACATGTTCAGAAATGTAAAATTTGCACTTCACAAAATGACATACTGTTATATCTTTGACTATAATATTAATGAGTCACTGCTGGAATCGGCCAACTCATACAAAAATCTGGGTGTAACACTTTGCATGGATATGAAATGGAATGATCATGTAGGCTCAATGGTGGAAAAGCAGATGCTAGACTCTGGTTTATTTGTAGAATATTAGGGAAGTGCAGTAACTTGCTTACAAATCACTCGTGTGCCTAGTTCCAGAATATTGCTCAAGTATGCAGGACCCAAACGAGATAGGTCTAACAGGCCATATTGAATGTATACAGAGAAGGGCAGCACAAATGGTCACAGGTTTGTTTAATCCATGGGAAAGTGTCATAGAGATATTGAAGGAACTGAACTGACAGACTCTTGAAGACAGACATAAACTATCCCATGAAAGTCCATTAACAAAGTTTCAAGAACTGGCTTAAAATGATTACTCTATGTATTGCTGGCATAGGGATCATGAGGATAATATTAGAATGATTACTGCATGCATAGAGGCATTCAAACAATCATTCTTCCTGTGCTCTATAAGTGAATGAAACAGGAAGAAATCCTAATAACATGGTATAATTGGACATACCCTCTGCCATGCAGTTCACGATGGTTTGCAGAGTGTAGATGTATGTATAGATGTAGATCTGTTGTAAACACACAGAAAGTCTCCCCAAATAATATCCATGGAGCGACCAAGTCTATAGCACTGCTGGATAATACCAGAGAAGGAGAATTGCTATTCACCATATAGCGGAGATGCTGAGTAGCGATAGGCACAATAAAAAGATTCACATACTCATAGCTTTTGGCCATTAAGGCCTTTGTCAGCAGTATATATATATATATATATATATATATATATATATATATATATATATATATATATATAACAGAGGGAAACATTCCACGTGGAAAAAATATATCTAAAAAGAAAGATGATGAGACTTACCAAACAAAAGCGCTGGCAGGTCGATAGACACACAAACAAACACAAATATACACACAAAATTCAAGCTTTCGCAACAAACTGTTGCCTCATCAGGAAAGAGGGAAGGAGAGGGAAAGACGAAAGGATGTGGGTTTTAAGGGAGAGGGTAAGGAGTCATTCCAATCCCGGGAGCGGAAAGACTTACCTTGGGGGGGAAAAAGGACAGGTATACACTCGCACACACACACATATCCATCCACACATACAGACACAAGCAGACATATGTCTGCTTGTGTCTGTATGTGTGGATGGATATGTGTGTGTGTGCGAGTGTATACCTGTCCTTTTTCCCCCCCAAGGTAAGTCTTTCCGCTCCCGGGATTGGAATGACTCCTTACCCTCTCCCTTAAAACCCACATCCTTTCGTCTTTCCCTCTCCTTCCCTCTTTCCTGATGAGGCAACAGTTTGTTGCGAAAGCTTGAATTTTGTGTGTATATTTGTGTTTGTTTGTGTGTCTATCGACCTGCCAGCGCTTTTGTTTGGTAAGTCTCATCATCTTTCTTTTTAGATATATATATATATATATATATATATATATACACACACACACACACACACACACACACACACACACACACACACACACACACACAGAGTCTCAGAGAGCTGAAACTACACTGCGAACAGCAGCACCAGTGCATCATGGGAGTGGCGACTGGGTGGGGGTAAGGAGGAGGCTGGGGCAGGGAGGGGGAGGGATAGTACAGTGGGAGTGGCGGACAGTGAAATGTTGCAGTTTAGATGGAGGGCAGGAGAGAAGGTACGGAGGAGGGAGGTGGTAAGTAGCGGAAAGGAGATAAATAAAAATAAATTAAAAGACAGGGTTTGGCAGTGAAATGACGGCTGTGTAATGCTGGATTGGGAACAGGGAGGGGGCTGGATGGGTGAGGACAGTGACTAATGAAGGTTGAGGCCAGGAGGGTTACGGGAAAGTAGGATGTATTGCAGGTAAAGTTCCCACCTGCACAATTCAGAAAAGCTGGTGTTAGAAGGATCCATATGGCATAGGCTGTGAGGCAGTCATTGAGATGAGGGGTATCATGTTTGGCAATGTGTTCAGCAACAGGGTGGTCCACTTGTTTTTTGGCCACAGTTTGTCGGTGGCCGTTCATGCAGACAGACAGCTTGTTGGTTGTCATGCCTACATAGAATGCAGCACAGTGGTTGCAGCTTAGCTTGAAAATCACATGACTAGATTCACAGGTAGCCCTGTCTTTGATGGGATAGGTGATGTTAGTGACCGGACTGGAGTACGTGGTGGTAGGAGGATGTATGGGACAGATCTTGCATACCGTATTTACTCGAATCTAAGCCGCACCTGAAATATGAGACTCGAAATTCAAGGGAAGAGAAAAGTTTTAGGCCGCACCTCCAAATCGAAACAAAGTTGGTCCATTTTAATATGAGACTCAATTTAGGTCGAATGAATGACGATACAGATGGAGTAGTTTGGTTCGAGTCGTAAGCTTAGCAGTTAAGCTTTACCAGGTAGCCATTGGTATGAGTCAGGCGCCCCATCTGTATTTATATGGGTACCCTTCCTTTTTCACGTGCTTCGTCTGGTCTGAATTGATCGCTTATTTTTCTTTGATCTCATAAGTGCCGTTCTCTGTGTTATAGGTGTTTATCTCACTCTAAGCTGAAAATGCATTACTGTACTGTCATGCATTGTTTGTCACACTCTGATAATGAGTGTTTACGGCCTGTCGCCGCTCGCGGCATGGCTTGCTTTTGTGCGCGCTTCCGCCGCTTACAATGAAAGAAAAAAGAGAGGAATTGTCTCATTAGCGAAACAATGGCAAGAGACTGCTATTTGTTGTTACTTACACTGCTGCTTTCTTTGATAATGATCAACAAGAACCAAATAATAGACTGTGTATGATAGATGATGTTCTGAATGAGAGTTTAGCGAAAATTTTTCTTCGTTTGAAAATCTTTGCAGAGCCTCTTTAGAACATTACATTCTGCACAGAAATTAGAGTCATCTTAGATTTAAAATCTAGTCAATTGCCGTGCTTCATTTCTGACTGTATCACTATTAGGCATAAGAATAATACGAATATAAACACGACATGATATGTATATTCTTCCGCGTTTGCTGTTGTCTCACTCTAGTTTCGTAGTTTATTAGGCAGACAGGATTTAAATGAGATCACAGCAAACACGAAAGAATACATGGCAAAATGTTTATATTTGTATTATTCTTATGGAGAAGAGAATACTGCATGTGATTCACAATTCATAAAAGTTCCTATTAGCAACCAGCTCTTCTCACAGGTAGGAAAAAATTCAGAATGTAGAGATGGCCATATTGACAAAAACCCCAAACAGTCTTGCCAGTCGGATTTTCGTAGTACATTGAAATGCCACTACATTCGAAGATGAACAATACGGAATTTGTATTTAATTCATTGGATAATGTATGAAAATGCAGTTGTCGAAACTCGGGGCAGAGAAAAAAGCTCGTCTTCCACCTTTTTTTTTTTTTTAATTTATTTACTGATGCAGAGGTTTTGGTGGCAGTATATATCTTTGTGCCTGCAAAGCAAGCCTGTATAGCGCTACATATATTCGACGGCAGAAGTTAGTTGTGGCGGCAGCTACCAACATTTTTCAGAACTTCCGCTTACATTGCACTCGATTCTAAGCCGCAGGCTTGGATTATGAAAACTGGAAAAAAGTGCGGCTTAGATTCGAGTAAATATTGTATAGGTCTATTACAGGGGTATGAGCCATGAGATAAGGCATTGGGAGCAGGGGTTGTGTAAGGATGGACCAGTATATTATGTAGGTTTGGTGGATGGTGGAATACCACGGTATGAGGGGTGGGATGGATAGTGGGTAGGACATTTCTCATTTCAGGACACAACAAGAGGTAACTGAAACCCTGGTAGAGAATGTAATTCAGTTGCTCCAGTCCCAGATGGTACTGAGTTACGAGGGGAATGCACCTCTGTGGCCGGACTGTAGGACTTTGGGAGGTGGTAGGAGACTGGAAAGATAAGGCACGGGAGATTTGTTTTTGTACAAGGATGGGAAGATAATTATGGTCAGTGAAGGCTTCAGTGAAACCCTCGATATATTTAGAGAAGGACTGTTCATCACTGCAGATGTGACAACCATGGGTAGGTAGGCTGTACGGAAGGGACTTCTTGGTATGGAATGGGTGGCAGCTGTCAAAATGGAGGTATTGCTAGTGGTTAGTTTCTTTGATATGGATGGAGGTACTGATATAGCCATCTCTGAGGTGGAGGTCAACATCTAGGAAGGTGGCTTGTTGGGTTGAGTATGACCAGGTGAAGCAAATGGGGGATAAGTTGTTGAGGTTCTGGAGGAACGTGAATAAGGTGTCCTCCCCTTCAATTCAGATAGCAAAGATGTCATCAATGAACCTGAACCAGGTGAGGGTTTTAGGATTCTGGGTTTTTAAGAAGGATTCCTCTAGATGGCCCACAAGTAGGTTAGCATACGATGGTGCCATGTGGGTGCCCATAGCCGTACTGCGGATTTGTGTAGGTAATGCCTTCAAAGGAGAAGTAATTGTGGCTGAGGATATAGTTGGTCATGGAGACTAGGAAGAAGGTTGTTGGTTTGGAATCCATAGGGCATCTGGAAAGGTAGTGTTCAATAGCAGTAAGGCCATGGGCATTAGGAATGTTAGTGTACAGGGACATGGCATCAATAGTGACAAGCAGGGCACCGTGTGGTAAAGGGAAAGGAACTGTGGAGAGTCGGTCGAGGAAATGGTTGGTATCTTTTATATAGGAGGACTGGTTCCGGGTAATAGGTTGAAGGTGTTGGTCTACAAGAGCAGAAATTCTCTCAGTGGGGGCACATTAACCGGCTACAATGGGGCATCCTGGGTGTTTGGGTTTATGGTCTTTAGCAAGCATGTAGAAGGTGGGAGTGTGGAGAGTTGAGGGGTAAGTAGAGAGATTGACTCTGGGGAGAGGTTCTGGGATGGGCCTAAGGATTTGAATAGTGACTGGAGATCATGCTGGATTGCTGGAATGGGATCACTGTGGCATGGTTTGTAGGTGGAAGTGTCTGACAGCTGACGGAGTACTTCTGCCGTGTAATCTTTGCGGTTCAAAACAACGGTGGTGGAGCCTTTGTCTGCAGGTAGGATTATAAGATTGGGATTAGTTTTTAGATGGTAGACTGTGGTTCTTTCTGCGCATGTAAGGTTAGTATGCATATGATTTGGGGAATGACAGTGAGGCAAGGTTCGAGGATAAGAAATTCTGTAAAGTTAACAGGTGGTGGTTTGGAGGCAGTGGGGCTGAATCATGGTTGGATGCAGGAGTGAACTGAGTTAGGCAAGGTTCAATATTGGTCTTTCGTTGAGTCTGATTGGTCGGATTGGTGGCGAAAAAGTGTTTCCACTGTAGGGACCAGGAGAAGGAAAGGAGGTCTTTAACTAGTGCTGCATGGTTGAATTTGGGAGTGGGGCAAAAGGTGAGGCCTTTGGAAAGGACTGATATTTCTGTGGGACTAAGGCTTCTGGAGGATAGGTTCATGACAGAGTGTTGCGGGTCTGATAAGGTTTTGGGTTCTGTGTGGTGGTGGGAGGGAGTTTTGAAGGGTGGGGTAAGAGTAGTAGGTCTGTGAGACAGGGTTTGTCAGCTATGAGGGGTCGTGGAGGTTGTTGTAGAAGTGGTGGACAGTGATACTCCGAGGCGATAGTAGGAAGTGAGCAGGATGGAGAGCTTTTTGAGGTGGCATTGTGCATGTTGCTCAAGTTCCTGCAGGGCAAGAGTTTCAGTGTGTCTTATGGGTTCCAGGAATTTCGGACTACATAGCAGGAGAATTTTTTGGATGGAGAGAAGGTACTGCACGGAGGATTGGGCTTGGTTGATATGGTTATTCAGGACTATGTTGGTGAGGGCTAAGGATTGGCAGAATCTGAACAGGTGGATGTCATTGAGGAAGGAGGGGTGGCAACCAGATATGGGTAATTTGATGGTAAGGCCATTAATTGGGATTTCGTGAGCAAAGCAACAACGCAGGAACAGTATGTGGGACTGGGATTTGGCAAGGGATAAGGAAACTTTAGTGTATTGACGCAGATGGAAGGAGCAAGGATCCATGGTGGTGCAAAACTGCGAAAAATTACGTAAGAAAGTAGTATTACGTCCGAAAAATTATGCAAAAATACACCCAAATACGTGTGAAAAGTATGAAAAGGGCGAAATGGATGCACAGGGGGAAGAAAAGAGGTGCAATCAGAGGAAGACAACGATAGAGGAAGGCGAAAACTCACTAAAATTGGCGAGAAGTCACAAAGGTCACAGTAGAGGATAACTAATCAGTAATATATATATATATATATATATATATATATATATATATATATATATATATATATATATATATATATATATATATATATATTACTGTGGGTAGCAGGTTTTAGGGCAGATAAGCGTAAAGAAAGCGGGACGGCAGATGTGACTGGATGAGGTGGATTTAGTGGGTGTGAGCAGGAATAGAACGGAGAAAGTGTGGGGGTGCGGAGGGGTTCGTAGTTAGAGATGTAAGATCGTGTGGCACTGGGAAAGTGCGGGAGATAACACGCAAAAATACGAGAACTGACACAGGGAACGTGATCATTTTGAAGGTATAGGCTTAATTATATCAGCGGGAGTAATGTGGGACACCAACAATCAGCATAGTCTTGAGGCCGTCTGTTGTGCGCGGCCGAGTAGGTTGATACAGTGTGGCTCATAAGTAGAACGTGCAGTGCGGCTTGGAAGGCAACAAGAGAAACACAGGGAAAAAAGAAAGAAGGATGCACATTGAGTATAGCGATGCAAAAGAAAGTAGTTACAAAGGAAAACAGCACAGGGTTAGGACTGAAGAAATGGCATCAGGCAAAAATCAAACAATGGAAAATCTAGGATGGAATGTAACAATACCAGAGAAGGATAGTCGCTACTCACCATATAGCGGAGATGCTGAGTCGCAATAGGCAAAATAAAAAGATTCACATACTCGTAGCTTTCAGCCATTAAGGTCTTTGTGAGCAGTAGATGCACACACACACACACACACACACACACACACACACACACACACACACACACACTTCTGCAGTCTCAGAGAGCTGAAACTACACTGTGAGCAGCAGCACCAGTGCATGATGGGAGTGGCGACTGGGTGTGGGTAAGGAGGAGGCTGGGGCGGGGAGGGGGAGGGATAGTATGGTGGGAGAGGCAGACAGTGCAGTGATGCAGTTTAGATGGAGGGCAGGAGAGAAGGTGAGGAGGGGGAAGGGGGGAAACAGCGGAAAGGAGACAAATAAAAATAAATTAAAAGACTGGGTGTGGCGGTGAAATGACGGCTGTGTAGTGCTGGAATGGTAACAGGGAAGGGGCTGTTTATGGGTGAGGACATTGCTAATGGAGGTTGAGGCCAGGAGGGTTACAGGAAAAAAAATGGTTCAAATGGGTGAGCACTATTGGACTTAACCTCTGAGGTCATCAGTCCCCTATAACTTAGAACTACTGAAACCTAACTGACCTGAGGACATCACACACATCCATGCCCAAGGCAGGATTTTAACCTGCGACCGTAGCAGTTGTGCAGTTCCAGACTGTAGTGCCTAGAACCACTCAGCCATCCCAGACGGTGTTTACGGGAACGTAGGATGTATTGTAGGGAAAGCTCCCATCTGCGCAATTCAGAAAAACTGGTGTTGGTGGGAAGGATCCATATGGCACAGACTGTGAAGCAGTCATTGAGATGAAGGGTATCATGTTTGGCAGCGTGTTCAGCAACAGGGTGGTCTACTTGTTGTTTGGCCACAGTTTGTCGGTGGCCGTTCATGTGGACAGACAGCTTGTTGATTGTCACGCCTACATAGAATGCAGCACAGTGGTTGCAGCTTAGCTTGTAAATCACATGACTGGTTTCACAGGTAGCCCAGCCTTTGATGGGATAGGTGATGTTTAGTAACCGGACTGGAGTAGGTGGCGGTAGGAGGATGTGTGGGACAGGTCTTGCATTTAGGAGACTGGAAAGATAAGGCGCGGGAGATTTGTTTTTGTAATAGGTTGGGAGGATAATTATGATTAGTGAAGGCTGCAGTGAGACCCTTGGTATATTTAGAGAAAGACTGCCTGTCACTGCAGATGCGACAACCAGCAGGATCTCCAGTCACTACTCAAATCCTTAGGCCCATCCCAGAACCTCTCCACAGAGTCCATCTCCCTACTTACCCCTACAACTCCCAACACTCCCACCTTCTACATGCTTGCTAAAGTCCATAAACCCAAACACCCAGGATGCCCCATTGTGGCCGGTTATTGTGCCCCCACTGAGAGAATCTCTGCTCTCGTAGACCAACACCTTCAACCTATTACCCAGAACCTATCATTCTATATAAAAGATACCAACCATTTCCTCGACCGACTCTCTACAGTTCCTTTCCCTTTACCACATGGTGCCCTGCTTGTCACTATTGATGCCACCTCCCTGTACACTAACATTCCTAATGCCCATGGCCTTACTGCTATCGAACACTACCTTTCACAAGTACTTCTCCTTTGAAGGCATTACCTACAAACAAATCCGCGGTACGGATATGGGCACCCGCATGGCACCATCCTATGCTAACCTATTCATGGGCCATCTAGAAGAATCCTTCTTAAAAACCCAGAATCCTAAACCCCTCACCTGGTTCAGATTCATTGATGACATCTTTGCTATCTGGATTGAAGGTAAGGACACCTTATTCACATTCCTCCAGAACCTCAACAACTTGCCCCCCCCCCCCCCCCCCATTTGCTTCACCTGGCCCTACTAAACCCAACAAGCCACCTTCCTTGATGTTAACCTTCACCTCAGAGATGGCTACATTAGTACCTCCATCCATATCAAACCTACTAACCACCAGCAATACCTCCACCTCGACAGCTGCCACCCATTCCATACCAAGAAGTCCCTTCTGTACATCCTAGCCACCCATGGTCATCACATCTGCAGTGACGATCAGTCCCTCTCAAAAAATACCGACAGTCTCACTGAAGCCTTCACAGGTCACTATTATCCTCCCATCCTTGTACAAAAACAAATCTCCTGTGCCTTATCTTTCCAGTCTCCCACCACCTCCCAAAGTCCCACAGTTCGGCCATAGAAGAGCATTCCCCTTGTCACTCAGTACCATCCGGGACTGGAGTAACTGAATTACATTCTCCACCAGGGTTTTGATTACCTCTTGTCGTGCCCTGAAATGAGAAATGTCCTGCCCACTATCCTTTCCACCCCTCCTACTGTGGTATTCCGCCATCCATGAAACCTACACATTACACTCATCCATCCTTACACAACCCATGCTCCCAGTCCCTTTCCTCATGGCTCATACCCCTGTAATAGACCTAAATTCAAGACCTGTCCCATACATCCTCCTGCCACCACCTACTCCAGTCCGGTCACTAACATCACTTTTGACACAGGCTTCAGAGCTGCTTTTTGATTGTTTACATTTGTTAAGACTATTAGTTGTCCATTTACATATCGAACATGTTTTAATTTCCTCGCTTTTAATTTAGTCATTTATACATAGCAGAGTCATCCATAATGCCCCTCAGATTAATTTTGTACCAGTATGAAACGTATTGTAGTAATACTCTGATAAATGTTGTTGCTGTATTTTTGCCATGAAAAATGTTCTTTTACAGGATTTTTGACTCTTTGCAGGGGGTACTCTTCATATGTTTGCTTTGAATGAGATAGTTTCCTATGTTATCTCTGCCATTCTACTTTAGATGCCCCAATAAGTTCCCGTGGTTGAAGAATTCAAAATACTTTGAGAGAGCAGGAACATATTAACACAGGGAATTCATTACCTAGTTTACACAGATATCAAATAAGGTTTCTTGTACCTAGTAGGCTATGTCCACAGAAACCAGTTAATTTTGCAGTTCAACGCTATTTCATTAGAGTTAACTGGATTATTCAGCAGAGGGAACTCACAAAGATTGTGAGCAAATAAGAGCATATGAGATGACAGGGAGGTATTCCGCAGAATGTTGCATGCCGCCTTTCAGGAAAGAAATTCAGTCATTCAAAAGCCATCTGTTCTTAAAATGTTGTACATTTTCCACATGTTTCTAACACAAGTGCAACCATTTCACCATCACAAAATAATACAGAACTCTCTGCATCAAATAAAATGTTTTATTAGTTTTTGAAATTTATACTTGTATTGACAAACGTTAAATGGAAATATCTTTCATTGTTACACAGAGATTTCAAATTCAAGTGACAACACTTCAAAGTGTGAACATCAGCTATTAATTTTAATAGCTGAATCATTACCAGCACTTCACATTTCATACACATAACTGATTCATGTAGATCCATTTGCACTCATACCACCAGAAATGTAGTGTGAAATAATCTCCAAATTAAATTTACAGAATCTGAGTCAGTGGAGTATGTTGAATATGTGGAGTCACCAGAGGGTGACCTAAATGTCTCAGTGACTCTGCCGAGTGCCAAATTAGCAAAAAATGTTGAAGATATGCCAGAAGAAACAACAGTACATCAATACTGTTTCAGTCAAGGACGACATTCTGGGAGTTTTTATCTCAAATTGGGGGCTGCAGGTAAGGTATACTAACCACAATTTTTATTTTGAAGGATCATACTGCTTTTCAAAACTAATGGAAATTTTTCTTTACAGTGTTCTGCTTTGGACATCTAACACACTATGGACTTCTAATAGGATCAGAATTTATTTCGTTGACATCAGCAACAGATGAAATTCATTCTTGTACGAATGTTCCTATGCTTATCCTGGATATTATTTATCCTGTGTACTCATTTTTCCAACTGTTTTTCATATTCAAATATTCAAATGTAAGTAGGTACAGTACTACATTTATTGAAGACTTAATATCAATATTTCCTTCCTCCTTCTTTCCTAAATTTTCCCTGTTACTGGTTCATATTAGTTTCACATCCTCCAAGAAGACTACTTCACAGCAATGTTGGAGTTGTCTGAGTACGCATGAAACACATACTCCTCAGATCTAGAGCTAGTCCACCTCTGTAATATTCTTCACTGTTTTTCCTCCATTCTTAAAACAATACTGCATACTTTTATGTAATGATGCAACAACATATCATAATTAACTTTTTAGCTGGGAAGTTGTTTGGAGCATTATACTTCAAAAATTGTTGATCTGTAAAATCTTCTGCCCTCTTCAGAGCAAATGGTTATTAGAAACAGGCACAGACATTTACTAATGTGACAAAGCTAGAATCAGTCACATTATGACCTCATATATGTGATTTGTCATCATCATCATCATCATCATTACCTTGTACAGTTTCCTTTCACTGGCAGAGTCTGCTTGGAACACAAGCCTCTCTATTCCCTGCAGTCTTCCACTGCCTCTCTGTCACTACTTTGGACTAGTCTTTTCATCTCTTCAGGATGTTACCTTACATCCCTTTTATCTAATTGTCCTTAGCCTCTCCTTAGTCTCCTGCCAGCCATCCTAATCTCCAGCATTTTCATCCGCACCACTTTAATCTTCTTTCCTTCATGTTATCTCATAGGGGTTGTTTGTGTATTATCTCCTTGCTCTTTCATTTCTCATCTTTTCCGTTATTGCTTACTTCTCAAAACCTTCATTTCCATTTACTTGCACATTACTTCTTTCTCTTCTCTTGATAATCCATATTTTATCACGTAAAAAGGTATTATTATAGAATGTTTAATAAATCATCTTCTTACTGTTCTGAGGGACTTCTTTGTTCTGTATCATGCTCCCCTCAATCCCAGTGAGGTTATCAGATTGCCTTGCCAGTTTACGTATTTCTTGATCATTCCTTCCATTTTCCTGTGGCATACTCCCAGGTATTTAAACTTTCTGCTGTTTTCAAATGCTCCCTTGCCAGTATCATTTTATTATAGGTCTAGCTTTTCTTCTTGTAATGATCACCAGCTCACATCTCTTTCCATTTAATTTTAGGCCATATTCTTGCATAACTCCTTCCAAAACAAGTAACTGCTTCTGTACTTCCTCATTGTTCCCCCATACCATCAAATTATCGGCAAATAACATTGCTGCCATCATTTCCCCAATTTGTCTCACTTGTGTATGAAAACTAATGGAGATAATGCTCTTCTTTGTTTCAGACAATTTCTCTGTGTCAGATGTCTTGTTCTCACTCTTCTCACTTTCATGTAAAACTTGCATCTCCCTGTACAATTCTTTTAGCCTCAGTACAGTTTTCTTCTCTATTCCTTTCTTTCTCAGTGCCTCCCAAACTATTTCTGAATACAGTGTTGAATGCTTTATGTAAATCTCTTTATGTAGATCTCCCAAATGGTTTACCTGGATCTGTCTGACTGCAAATATAAGATTTAGGCTGCTGTGGAACTCCAAGCATGAAGCCATACTGTTCTTCTGTGACGTGCATTTCCACTGTTTTTCTTCTTCACCTCTCCAGAATCTTCTCAAAGAATCTTGTGCATGGAATAAAACCCTATACTTTTTATATCCTTTTCACTTCCCTTCTCAAAGACAAGCACAATTCTGCAATCTTCCAGTCTTCTGTAGTTCTCATTTCCTTCCATACTCATCTTATAACTCTATACTGTTTTGAATCACGTTCACACTTTTACTTATAAAATACTTTATTAAAATATACATATGTTCACTTTACAAAAGACACACGAAGACTATCTATTGCGCCTCATCACTCACGCGTATATACACAAACATAGCTGTCACCACAATCAAAACTTCTTGAACATACTCGATACAACTTATTCTAGAACGATGTTCTGGAACTTTCTCATATCCGATATAAATGTATTACATAATTCCAACACACCTCCTTACATTTATATCGCGATGTTTAACATATTCCTAATTTTAATGAATTTTTCTTTACATAACAACTTTGTGAATATATCTGCAACATTTTCATTTGAATCTACTTTAACAATATCAATGAGTCCCTGTAAATAATACTCATTCACAAAATGGTAATGCACTTCTATGTATTTTGAATTCTTTGTAAAATTACCAAACTTTGCTATATTTAATGCTCCTGAATTATCTTCATATATGACAATAGGGTTTTCAAATTTAACATTAAAAATGTCTAAAATATCATTTACAAGTTTCACCTCGCTTACAGCTTCAGACAATGCTACATATTCTGCGAAAGTTGAAGCCTTTGTAACACTCGCTTGTTTTCTTGACTTCCAAAATACAACATTACCAAATAATCTAATTACATAACCAGAAGTTGACTTTCTATCCACACTATCACCTGCCCAATCTGAATCCACAAAACAATCTAATATCTCAGCACTTTCATTCCTACAATAGTTTAATTTCAAATCTTTAGTTAAATATAAATATTTCAAAATTCTCAAAGCATATTTAAAATGAGTACTACTGTAACAACTTTGGAATCTGCTCAAGTAATTCACACTATAGCTAATATCTGGTCTAGTGCCCGAACTTACATACAAGAGTGCACCTATCAAGTTTCTATATCTAACGTCATTACAATCTTCATACACTGGTTCTAACTTTAAATTTACTTCCATTGGAGTTTTGTACAAGATCGAATCTTCAATTTTATATTTTGCAGCTAACGAATCAATATATTTTTCTTGACTCAAACTCATAACTCTTGTTTCACAATCATAATTAATATTGATGCCAAGATATCTTTTTACCTCACCTAAATCTTTCATATTAAATCGTTTTGACAATAAGTTCTTAATCTTAACAATTTTTTCTTTTCTCACACAGCAAATGAGCAAATCGTCGACAAAAATAATCAAATAAATCAAGACATCTCCATCTCGCAATACATAAAGACAATAATCATATTTACTCCTTTTAAAACCTAAACTTCTTAAAAACTCGTCAAGACAATTGTACCAAGCTCGTGAGCTTTCTCGCAAACCATACAATGCTTTATACAATTTACAGACTCTATCCGTACCATCATCATATCCTCTTGGCTGCTTTACATAAACTTCACGTACAACTTTACAATTTAGAAACGCAGTCTCTATGTCCATTTGTTCTATAACCAAACCTTCTTGACAACAGTATGACAACAAAATCTTTAATGTTTGCATATTGGTTACTGGAGAATAAATATCCTCAACGACTTCTTTTTGTTGAAACCCCCTGACAACTAATCTTGCTTTGTAAACACTTTCTGATTTCTTTGTGAAAACACACTTTACATCAATGGCTTCTTTATCAACTGGTTTATCTACTAATTCCCATGTTTTGTTTTTGTTCAAACAATCAATTTCCTTATTCATCGCTTTTTCCCAATAATTTGATTCGGCGCTGTTAATCGCCTCCTCAAAGCTTTCCGGACTATTTGCACTGCAAAAGTTTACATAAATAAAATTGCTGTAAACATAATCATTTAATATTTTTGGTTTTCTTTCTCTAGATGATCTCCTCAACTCAAGTACTTTCTCTGGTTCATGATTATCAGAAAGCTTTTCATTTTTCTCAATTTCCTTCAGTTTTTCTATTAGTTCAGTTTCATTTTCTATACTTTCGTGTTCAGAATCACTAGAATATTCACTTACTGAATCATAATCTTTAAACCCAATACATTTAACACCACTTTCAACAATGTCCACATGTCGAGCAACAACTATCTTATTATTTATTAGCACTCTGTAGCCTACTTCACAATAACCCATTAAAACCCCCAAATCGGCTTTCCTATCCCATTTCAACTTCCTTAGTTGCTCAGGTACTCTTACAAAAACTCTACTCCCATACAACTTCAAATGATTAACATTAGGTCTTTTCCCCAGTAATATCTCATAATGAGTTTTCTTTCCAATGGTGTTAGCTAAAGTTCTGTTTTTGAGGTACGCTGCTGCACAAACCACTTCAGGCCAAAATCTCGTGTCTACTCGCGCTTCGGCTAGCAGACACCGAGACATGTCCATGATGGATCTGTTATACCTTTCAGCAGTACCATTAAGCTCATGCACATAAGGTGGACAAGCATTCAATACAATTCCTTTTTGTCTCACAAATTCATAGACATTTTCATTTAAATATTCCTTCCCATTGTCACATCTTATCTTTTTAACAGTTTTCCCAGTGAGATTCTCAACTTCATTAATATACTCTACAAAAAATTATATACTTGATCTTTAGATTTTATGGTGTAAACACGAGCTGCCTTAAATTTTTGATAAAGCTAATGGATTGATTGCGATTGCATGGAAAGAGAGTCGGTTGTATAAAATGAGTAGTACTATTAATAAAGGAGAAGTTAATGTTAATGTTATGAGTAAAGACAATAATATGACGACAAAGGAAAAATGGCACCGCATTTTGGGACATGTTAATTTCAATTATCTAAATACTTTATGTAAACATCAATTGTTAGATGGGGTTCCTTCAGAACTAGAATCAGAATTTATGAAATGTAAAATCTGTATCGAAAACAAAATGCATAATGCTCCTTTTAAAAATAATAGAACCAAAGCAAAAGAAATCTTAGAAATTGTTCACACAGATCTAAATGGGCCTCACTCAACTACTGGAATGCATGGGGAAAGATATTTTCTTTCTTTCATTGATGATTACAGTAAGGCAGCTCGTGTTTACACCATAAAATCTAAAGATCAAGTATATAATTGTTTTGTAGAGTATATTAATGAAGTTGAGAATCTCACTGGGAAAACTGTTAAAAAGATAAGATGTGACAATGGGAAGGAATATTTAAATGAAAAGCTTTCTGATAATCATGAACCATGTTTTGAATCATGTTCACACTTTTACTTATAAAATACTTTATTAAAATATACATATGTTCACTTTACAAAAGACACACGAAGACTTTCTATTGCGCCTCATCACTCACGCATATATACACAAACATAGCTGTCACCACAATCGAAACTTCTCGAACATACTCGATATAACTTATTCTAGAACGATGTTCTGGAACTTTCTCATATCCGATATAAATGTATTACATAATTCCAACATATACAACCACATGCATCCCTGTCTTGTGTTGCTCTTAATTATTATTACACGTATTTTTCCCAATCCTGATGACTTTCTCCCTTTCATGTTCTTTAGTGCCTCTTTCACTTCTATCCACATAATATCTTCCTTCACTGCTCTCTCTGGATTCCACAAATCAAATCACCAAAATGTTTTCTCCATAGTTCTATGGTCCTCCTCCTTCACTGTGTTATTTCCATTGTGAATGTATGTGTTAAGTGCTTGTACAATAACAGCTTTTACCTATATGTTCCCAATACATTTTACCTTTTGTTCATGCACACTGCAATTAAATTACTCTTGAGATATCAGCTATTTACAACATATCTTGAGTTTTTCAGCATAGAATCAGATACTAATGTATCTATAGGTAATTCCATACACCTACATCTATAATCTACAAATGACTGTTCAGTGTACATCAGAGGCTTCTTACCACTGTACAACATGTTAAGGTTTTTTCCAAACCCATTGATGTGCAAAATCTTGGGATAATGACTGCGTAAATGCCTCTGTGTGAATCATTAGTCTGATCTATTGGAACTTTGTGAGCACGCTTCAGTAGGATGGTTGACACCTATCTTCAGTTAGCAACAGTTTTAAGTTTTTCAGCATTTCTATGATGCTCTCCCATGCATTAATCAAAATTGTGACCATTTATGTACTGTTCTTTTTTTTTGTGGATGTTCAGTATCACCTGTCAGTCCTATTTAGTGTGGGTTCCATACATGTATGGGATCAATGGTCTACGACAGGTTGCATGAGAGATTTGTAAGCAATCTCCTTTGTAGATTGACTATTTTCCCAGTGTCTTACCAATGAACTGAAGCCGGCCACTTGCTTTACCTACTATTAGGTTTATATGATCATTCCATTTCATATACCCACAAACTGTTGCACCTAGATATTTGTATGATTGGACTTATTTTTGTAAAGTCAAACTTTTACATTACTGAACATTTAAATCAAGTTGCCAATCTTTCCACCACTTTGAAATCTTATCAAGATCTTTTGGTTCATGTAACATGTTCTTTTCCAGTACATTATTCCTTCTGCTGTTATGGAAAAATATCAGTTCCTTGTTGCTAAATCTTCTGTTATTGTTGTTGTTGTGGTCTTCAGTACAGAGATTGGTTTGATGCAGCTCTCCATGCTACACTATCATGTGTAAGCTTCTTCATCTCCAAGTAACTATTGAAATGTACATCCTTCTGAATCTGCTTAGTGTATTCATCTCTTGGTCTCCCTCTACAATATTTACACTCCACACTTCCCTCCAGTACGAAATTGGTGATCCCTTGATGCTTCAGAATGTGTCCTACCAACCAATCCCTTCTTTTAGTCAGGTTGTGCCAAAAATTCCTCCTCTCCCCAATTCTATTCAGTACCTCCTCATTAGTTACGTGATCCACCCATGTAATCTTCAGCATTCTTCTGTAGCACCACATTTCAAAAGCTTATATTCTCTTCTTGTCTAAACTATTTATCATCCATGTTTCACTTCCATAAATGGCTACACTCCATACAAATACTTTCAGATAAGTCTTCCTGACACTTAAGTCTATACTTGATGTTAAAAAATTTCTCTTCTTCAGAAAAGTTTTCCAAGCCAGAGCCAGTCTACATGTTGTATTCTCTCTACTTTGACCATCATCAGTTATTTTGCTCCCCAGATAGCAAAATTCATCTACTACTTTAAATGTCTCATTTCCTAATCTAATTCACTCAGCATCACCTGATTTAATTTGACTACATTATTCCATTATCCTCATTTTGCTTTTGTTGACGTGCATCTCATATCCTCCTTTCAAGATACTGTCCATTCCGTTCAACTGCTCTTCTAAATCCTTTGCTGTCTCTGATAGAATTACAATGTCATCAGCAAACCTCAAAATTTTTCTTTCTTCCCCATGAATTTTAATTCCTACTCCAAATTTTTCTTTTGTTTCCTTTAGTGCTTACTCAATATGCAGATTAAATAACATCGGGGATAGGCTACAACCCTGTCTCACTTGCTCTTCAATCACTGCTTTCCTTTTTTGTCTCTCTATTCTTATAACTGCCATCTGTTTTCTGTGCAAATTGTAAATAGCCTTTCACTCTCTGTATTTTACACCTGCCACCTTCAGAATTTGAAAGAGGGTATTCCAGTCAGCATTGTCAAAAGCTTTCTCTAAGTCCACAAATGCTATAAATGTAGGTTTGCCTTTCCTTAATCTATCTTCTAAGATAAGTCGTAGGGTCAGTATTGCCTCACGTGTTCTAACATTTCTACAGAATCCAAACTGCTCTTCCCCAAGGTCGGCTTCTACCAGTTTTTCTATTTGTCTGTAAAGAATTTGTGTTAGTATTTTGCAGCCATGATTTATTAAATGGATAGTTCAGTAATTTTCACACCTGTCAAACACCTGATTTCTCTGGAATTGGAATTATTATATTCTTCTTGCAGTCTGAGGGTATTTCGCCTGTCTCATACATCTTGCTCACCAGATGGCAGAGTTTTGTCCAGGCAGGCTCTCCCAAGGCTATCAGTAGTTCTAAAGAATGTTATCTTCTCCTAGAACCTTGTTTTGACTCAGGTCTTTCAGTGCTCTGTCAAATTTGTCACGCAGTATCATCTCCCCTATTTCATCTTCATCTACATCCTCTTCCATTTCCATAATATTATCTTCAAATAGATCGGCCTTATATAAACCCTCTCTTTCTGCTTTCCCTCCATTGCTTGGTACTGGTTTTCCATGATCACTCTTGATATTCATACAGGTGTTTCTCTTTTCGCCAAAAGTCTCCTTAATTTTTCCATAGGCAGTATCTATCTCACCCCTAGTGATATAGCCCTCTACATCCTTGCATTTGTCCTCTAGCCGTCCTTCCTTAGCCATTTTGCTCTTCCTGTCAATCTCATTTTTGAGACATTTGTTTTCCTTTTTACCTACTTCATTTAATGCATTTTTATATTTTTTCCATTCATCAATTAAATTCAATATCTCTTTGTGTTACCCAAGGATTTCTACTAGCCCTTGTCTTTTTACCTACTTGATCCTCTGCCGCCTCTACTATTTCATCTCTCCAAGCTTCCCATTCTTCTTCTATTGTATTTCTTTCCCCTGTATTTGTCAATTGTTCCCTAATGCTCTCTCTGAAACTCTATATAACCTCTAGTTCTTTCAGTTTATCCAGGTCCAATCTCCTTAAATTCCTACCTTACCTCTAGTTCTTTCAGTTTATCCAGGTCCCATCTCCTTAAATTACTACCTTTTTGCAGTTTCTTCAGTTTTAATCTACAGTTCATAACCAGTAGATTGTGGTCAGAGTCCACATCTGCCCTGGAAATGTCTTACAATTTAAACACTGGTTCCTAAATCTATGTTTTACCACTATATAATCTACCTTAAATCTTCCAGTGTCTCTGGGCCTCTTCCATGTATACAACCTTCTTTTTAAGTTCTTAACCAAGTGTTAGCTATGATTAAGTTATGCTCTGCACAAAATTCTACCAGGTGGCTTCCTCTTTCATTCCTTACTCCCAAGTCCATATTCACCTACTACTTTTCCTTCTCTTCCTTTTCCTCCTATAGAATTTGTCCCCCATGACTATTAAATTTTCATCTCCCTTAACTATCTGAATACTTTCTTTCATCACATCATACATTTCTTCAATCTCTTCATCATCTGTGGAATTAATTGGCATGTAAACTTGTACTACTATGGTAGGTGTGGGCTTTGTGCCTATATTCGCTACAATAATGCATTCATTATGCTGTTGGTAGTAGCTTATCCGTGCTACTATTTTTTTATTCAATATTAAACCTTCTATTAAACCTACTACCATCTATTGAACTGAAGTAAGAATTACAAGGTATTACAAATGTTTAGGCAGATGCAAAACATGTTACTTTTTCTCTTGTACTCATCAATAATAACAAAATTTAAAGGGAAGGGAAAAAACATAAAATGCCAGACAATGATTTGTTTCTTTTGCATTTTTTAGTCTTTTTCTTTGTAATTTAAAATGATTTTCTCAATGGCCTTATTCATTATGGTGATTATGTTATTGGCTAGTGTACACTCTTTACTGTCGTTTAACTTTCTTAACCCATCTTGAGAGTCACAAACAGATAACCATGCACTGACAGTCCATATCTGGTTCCTAGATGAGATTTAAGTCTTCAGTTTCTCAAAGACAAATAATTGGTAAATTCCAGCATATCAGTGTCCTTCAGTTCGGTGAAAAAAAATGTCAGTGTCTAACAGGCCAGTTTGGAAAAATTCCCAACTTGTTGCAAAACTTGGTCAGTGCCTGTATAATTTGTGGCAGTTCTAGTGATAGTGGAGAGATTTTTCCTCACCCAGTTCCAAATACTAATTGTTTTCTACCATAGATATATGTGCTCCATGTTCACTTCAGCCCTATGCACATGCATAAGGCTGGGAGAGTCAATTTGATGTTATATTTCTTAGCAGGAGTTGGGTAAGTTTCAGTGACGGCATCTAGTTACATAGCTCTAATATTTGTGGTTAAAATCTTTGCCTGGACATTTCCCCAAACTTATGACCAATTTGAGTAAGGATATTTGATTGCCATAGGGTGCTTTGGAATGCACTGGATTAATTGTTAGTAGGCTCTTGCTGAGGACTGCTTCAGTGTAGCTCCTGCTGAGTACCTTGCTTCTTTGTAGTAGATGTAGACATAAATGTTAATTTTGCATTCTGTATCAATATAAATTGATGACCTTAAATTTGAATTTCAGAACACTTGGAAGATCTTTTCCACAATGCTTCATGCACCTACCCTGAGTATATTACTTGTATGTTTTAGGAAAATATCATGCAATGTTGGTACAGATTTCTCAACCACAAACCTTTGTTGATATACAGTATTGCTGTATTGAGAAAAGACAAGTTGAACAAACTATATCTCCAGATATGCCACACTGCATCTTGCATATTTTTCAGAAGTTTGTAAGACTGGAACTACACAATTGCACTTGGATAATATAGAAGCATTGATGTAATAAGCCATTTGTATTCTGTGTAGACTTCACAGGTTTTGGCTCCTTAGTGTAATTTTCATTGATTGCACCTTCTCCTTCCAGCTGAGCACTAACATGGGCAAGGGATTCATCATGATGACCATGTCCAAATGGTGTTTTTTGTCAACTGCAAGCAGCCATGGGTGCTGCCGATATAGGGAACTGGGCTCCAAGTAAATAAATTTGTCCATGTTGATTCTGGCTCTGCTGGATTTTGATATTCATTGAGTGTATCAGCTGCTCTGATCTCATCTTGCTCATCACTTAAAATTAAACTAGCTCATCATTTAAAATTAGACTGAGGTCAACTGCATACATATTTACTACAATCTTCACCTCATACATACAGCATCCAGTCAATGTGGTCTGTAACCTCTAGAGAAGAGGTTCCATTGTTATTGCATAGAGAGAAACTCACAAAGGAAAGCACTGATGGAGCATCCTCTGCAATTGTGTCTGTTTCAAAAGGTTGTCATTAACATTCATGACCAACTACATCCTCACTCACAATTACTTCTCCTTTGAAGACATTACCTACAAACAAATCCACAGTACGGCTATGGGCACCCGCATAGCACCATCCTATGCTCACCTATTCATGGGCCATCTAGAGGAATCCTTCTTAAAAACCCAGAACCCTAAACCCTTCACCTGGTTCAGATTCATTGATGACATCTTTGCTATCTGGATTGAAGGTAAGGACACCTTATTCACATTCCTCCAGAACCTCAACAACTTGCCCCCCCCCCCCCCCCATTTGCTTCACCTGGCCCTACTAAACCCAACAAGCCACCTTCCTTGATGTTAACCTTCACCTCAGAGATGGCTACATTAGTACCTCCATCCATATCAAACCTACTAACCACCAGCAATACCTCCACCTCGACAGCTGCCACCCATTCCATACCAAGAAGTCCCTTCTGTACATCCTAGCCACCCATGGTCATCACATCTGCAGTGACGATCAGTCCCTCTCAAAAAATACCGACAGTCTCACTGAAGCCTTCACAGATCACTATTGTCCTCCCATCCTTGTACAAAAACAAATCTCCTGTGCCTTATCTTTCCAGTCTCCCACCAACTCCCAAAGTCCCACAGTTCGGCCATAGAAGAGCATTCCCCTTGTCACTCAGTACCATCCGGGACTGGAGTAACTGAATTACATTCTCCACGAGGGTTTTGATTACCTCTTGTCATGCCCTGAAATGAGAAATGTCCTGCCCACTATCCTTCCCACCCCTCCTACCGTGGTATTCCGCCGTCCATGAAACCTACACAATACACTCGTCCATCCTTACACAACCCCTACTCCCAATCCCTTACCTCATGGCTCATACCCCTGTAATAGACCTATATTCATGACCTGTCCCATACATCCTCCTGCTACCACCTACTCCAGTCCGGTCACTAACATCACCTATCCCATCAAAGGCAGGACTACCTGTGAAACCAGTCACATGATTTACAAGCTAAACTGCAACCACTGTGCTGCATTGCATGTAGGCATGACAACCAACAAGCTATCTGTCTGCATGAATGGCCACCGACAAACTGTGGCCAAAATGAAATGGACCAACCTGTTGGTGAACATGCTGCCAACCATGATATCCCTCATCTCAATTACTGTCCACCCCCGGTAGCTGAGTGGTCAGTGTGACAGACTGTCAATCCTAAGGGCCCGGGTTCGATTCCCGGCTGGTTCAGAGATTTTCTCCGCACAGGGACTGGGTGTTGTGTTGTCGTAATCATCATCATTTCATCCCCATCGACGCGCAGGTCGCCTAAGTGGCGTCAAATCCAAAGACCTGCACCAGGCGAACGGTCTACCCGACGGGAGGCCCTAGCCACACGACATTTCCATTTTTATCTCAATGACTGCTTCACAGCCTGTACCATATGGATCCTTCCCACCAACACCAGCTTTTCTGAATTTGCGCAGGTGGGAACTTTCCCTGCAATACATCCTACATTCCCATAACCCTCCTGGCCTCAACCTTCGTTAGTGACTGTCCTCACCCATCCAGCCCCCTCCCTGTTTCCATTCCAGCACTACACAGCCACCATTTCACCACCACACTCAGTCTTTCAATTTCTTTTTGTTTCTCTCCTTTCCACTACTTACCCCCCCCCCCCCCCCCTTCTGCACCTTCTCTCCTGCCCTCTGTCTAAACTGCAACACTTCACTGTCTGCCACTCCCACCATACTATCCCTTCCCCTCCCCGTCCCAGCCTCCTCCTTACCCCCACCCAGTCGCCACAACCATCATGCACTGGTGCTGCTGCTCACAGTGTAGTTTCAGCTCTCTGAGACTGCAGACGTCTGTGCAAGTTGCGTTTGCGTTTGTGTGTGTGTGTGTGTGTGCACGCGTGTGTGTATGTGTGTCTACTGCTGACAAAGGCCTTAATGGCCGAAAGCTGTAATTGTATGAATATTTTTATTGTGCCTATCACGACTCAGCATCTCCGTTATATGGTGAATAGCAACTTTCCTTCTCTGGTATTGTTACATTACATCCTGGATTTTCTATTGTTCGACATGTACTGATAATTTTGATGAATTTCCGATCAAATTCTATTTTATTCGTGTTGTTGTTGTGGTCTTCAGTCCTGAGACTGGTTTGATGCAGCTCTCCATGCTACTCTATCCTGTGCAAGCTTCTTCATCTCCCAGTACCTACTGCAACCTACATCCTTCTGAATCTGCTTAGTGTATTGATCTGTTGGTCTCCCTCTACGATTTTTACCCTCCACGCTGCCCTCCAATGCTAAATTTGTGATCCCTTGATGCCTCAAAACATGTCCTACCAACCGATCCCTTCTTCTAGTCAAGTTGTGCCACAAACTTCTCTTCTCCCCAATTCTATTCAACACCTCCTCATTAGTTATGTGATCTACCCATCTAATCTTCAGCATTCTTCTGTAGCACCACATTTCAAAAGCTTCTATTCTCTTCTTGTCCAAACTAGTTATCATCCATGTTTCACTTCCATACATGGCTACACTCCATACAAATACTTTCAGAAACGACTTCCTGACACTTAAGTCTATACTCGACGTTAACAAATTTCTCTTCTTCAGAAACGATTTCCTTGCCATTGCCAGCCTACATTTTATATCATCTCTACTTCGACCATCATCAGTTATTTTACTCCCTAAATAGCAAAACTCCTTTACTACTTTAAGTGTCTCATTTCCTAATCTAATTCCCTCAGCATCACCTGATTTAATTTGACTACATTCCATTATCCTCATTTTGCTTTCGTTGATGTTCATCTTATATCCTCCTTTCAAGACACTGTCCATTCCGTTCAACTGCTCTTCCAAGTCCTTTGCTGTCTCTGACAGAATTACAATGTCACTGGCGAACCTCAAAGTTTTTACTTCTTCTCCATGAATTTTAATACCTACTCCGAATTTTTCTTTTGCTTCCTTTACTGCTTGCTCAATATACAGATTGAATAACATCGGGGAGAGGCTACAACCCTGTCTCACTCCTTTCCCAACCACTGCTTCCCTTTCATGCCCCTCGACTCTTATAACTGCCATCTGGTTTCTGTACAAATTGTAAATAGCCTTTCGCTCCCTGTATTTTACCCCTACCACCTTCAGAATTTGAAAGAGAGTATTCCAGTTAACATTGTCAAAAGCTTTCTCTAAGTCTACAAATGCTAGAAACGTAGGTTTGCCTTTCCTTAATCTAGCTTCTAAGATAAGTCATAGGGTCAGTATTGCCTCACGTGTTCCAACATTTCTACGGAATCAAAACTGATCTTTCCCAAGGTCCGCTTCTACCAGTTTTTCCATTCGTCTGTAAAGAATTCGCGTTAGTATTTTGCAGCTGTGACTTATTAAACTGATAGTTCGGTAATTTTCACATCTGTCAACACCTGCTTTCTTTGGGATTGGAATTATTATATTCTTCTTGAAGTCTGAGGGTATTTCACCTGTCTCATACATCTTGCTCACCAGATGGTAGAGTTTTGTCATGACTGGCTCTCCAAAGGCCGTCAGTAGTTCTAATGGAATGTTGCCTACTCCCGGGGCCTTGTTTCGACTCAGGTCTTTCAGTGCTCTGTCAAACTCTTCACGTAGTATCTTATCTCCCATTTCGTCTTCATCTACATCCTCTTCCAGTTCCATAATATTGTCCTCAAGCACATCGCCCTTGTATAAACCCGCTATATACTCCTTCCACATTTCTTCCTTCCCTTCTTTGCTTAGAACTGGGTTTCCATCTGAGTTCTTGATATTCATACAAGTGGTTCTCTTCTCTCCAAAGGTCTCTTTAATTTTCCTGTAGGCAGTATCTATCTTACCCCTAGTGAGACAAGCCTCTACATCCTTATATTTGTCCTCTAGCCATCCCTGCTTAGCCATTTTGCACTTCCTGTCGATCTCATATTTGAGACGTTTGTATTCCTTTTTGCCTGCTTCATTTACTGCATTGTTATATTTTCTCCTTTCATCAATTCAATTCAATATTTCTTCTGTTACCCAAGGATATCTATCAGCTCTCGTCTTTTTACCTCCTTGATCATTTGCTGCCTTCACTACTTCATCCCTCAGAGCTACCCATTCTTCTTCTACTGTATTTCTTTCCCCCATTCCTGTCAATTGTTCCCTTATGCTCTCCCTGAAACTCTCTACAACCTCTGGTTCTTTCAGTTTATACAGGTCCCAACTCCTTAAATTCCAACCTTTTTGCAGTTTCTTCAGTTTCAATCTGCAGTTCATAACCAATAGATTGTGGTCAGAATCCACATCTGCCCCTGGAAATGTCTTACAATTTAAAACCTGGTTCCTAAATCTCTGTCTTACCATTATATAATCTATCTGATACCTTTTAGTATCTCCAGGATTCTTCCAGGTATATAACCTTCTTTTATGATTCTTGAACCAAGTGTTAGCTATGATTAAGTCATGCTCTGTGCAAAATTCTACAAGGCGGCTTCCTCTTTCATTTCTTCCCCCCAATCCATATTCTCCTACTATGTTTCCTTCTCTTCCTTTTCCTACTGACGAATTCCAGTCACCCATGACTATTAAATTTTCGTCTCCCTTCCCTACCTGAATAATTTCTTTTATCTCGTCATACATTTCATCAATTTCTTCATCATCTGCAGAGCTAGTTGGCATATAAACTTGTACTACTGTAGTAGGCATGGGCTTTGTGTCTATCTTGGCCACAATAATGCATTCACTATGCTGTTTGTAGTAGCTAACCCGCACTCCTATTTTTTTATTCATTATTAAACCTACTCCTGCATTACCCCTATTTGATTTTGTGTTTATAACCCTGTATTCACCTGACCAAAAGTCTTGTTCCTCCTGCCACCAAACTTCACTAATTCCCACTATATCTAACTTTAACCTATCCATTTCCCTTTTTAAATTTTCTAACCTACCTGCCCGATTAAGGGATCTGACATTCCACACTCCGATCCGTAGAACGCCAGTTTTCTTTCTCCTGATAACGACACCCTCTTGAGTAGTCCCCGCCCGGAGATCCAAATGGGGGACTATTTTACCTCCGGAATATTTTACCCAAGAGGACGCCATCATCATTTAATCATACAGTAAAGCTGCATTTCCTCGGGAAAAATTACGGCTGTAGTTTCCCCTTGCTTTCAGCCGTTCGCAGTACTAGCACAGCAAGGCCGTTTTGGTTAATGTTACAAGGCCAGATCAGTCCATCATCCAGACTGTTGCCCCTGCAACTACTGAAAAGGCTGCTGCCCCTCTTCAGGAACCACATGTTTGTCTGGCCTCTCAACAGATACCCCTCCATTGTGGTTGCACCTACGGTACGGCCATCTGTATCACTGAGGCACGCAAGCCTCCCCACCAACGGCAAGGTCCATGGTTATTCATGACTCATAAAAATTACAATTAATATACTCACTATCATCAACATCATAGCACATGCATGAAGTTGATGTTTTTTGTGAAAGATTAGTCTATAGTGCAGTGAAATTATTAATTTTCATATTTACTCTAGGCTGAGAATTCAGAGATTAGACATTGAAGTAGATAGCAGTTGTCACTATTAACAGTGTGTGTCTGTGAGTTAAATAGCTCTGAACCTTTCACTCTAATAAGATTTTTTGTAATTAATACCAATAGTCTTAAAACTTTGCTGGAAAAAGATGTTTCAGATATTGTTCCATAACAAGAACAGTAATTTATTCCTTCATTATACAGGTTATACATTGTGATAATTTTGTTGCATTAATATTCCACAGGTAATAATAAATAAGCTACAGATTTTAGGAAGATTTGCGTTGATGCACTGTATAGCAACCAGTATTTGCTTCTGGATGTGGACCATCATGCGTGAAACACTGCTTGCTCTGAATGGATATAACAGTTCAAATGAAAACTACATATCAGTGTTGGAAAGTGAATCTCCTGTTGCTAATTTATTTAAAAAATTAAGATCAGTACTGATGGGTAAGTATAAACCAAATTCTTTGTATATCTACAGAGGGAGGTGATTAGTTAGAATAAGCTCTGTCTGTTTTGTTACTTACAAGTAAGCCTTACGGACTGGCCCTCTTTGACTTTATTCATACTTAATTGAAGGCCATTGCCAGATCATTAATTTCTGAAAAACTCAAACAATCCACCTTTGAAGATTTCCAAGTGTTATTAAGTGCAAAATATTCATAATTAATTCAGTCATTGGTAAGCCGAGTGTGAAATGTAGAAGTCTGGTAACTATAAAGTTGCTGGTTAAAATCTCATTAGTAGCTATACAGTTTATTTTCTTTCATACCAATTCCATGTTTGTTGACAAGCAGAAATGTCAATTAACAAATACTGAACCATATTTTTTTAAAAAACATCTCTTTATTTTTATTTACTGATCATATAAAAATAAATTAAAAATTAGTACAGATGTGCAAAATATCTTTATATATATTCCACCTCTAGAAATAAAAAAGTATTTTATTATCTATTTGATGGTTTGCATTTTTGCACCAAATTGTATTTTATTGTGAATACTGGCATTTTCAAATAAGTGGTAATTAAAAATAAAAAGATGTTATTTTTATTAAAAAGTTATGATTCAATATTTTTGTTAATAAATATGATTTCTTTAAAAAATGTTGCTACTAGCAAAATACATACCGCAACATTAGATTAATAGACTTTTATGCTAAATGGTTAGCTACCAATGACTATGTTAATAAATTACAAATATTTTATACTTAGCAACACTTGAAAATCTTGTAATTTTCAAAAGCAATTTTTCCACTTTTTTCTTCTTAAATTGCATTGTAGTGCATCAGGAAATTAATGTCTGGGCACTGAGCTTCAAATCATTTCTTGGCCTGACACTTGATGCAGAGTTAAACTGGTCTGATCATGTGAATGATATTTGCAAAAAGCTATGTACTACCATATATGGCCTAAGAAAACTGACACCTTTTTGTAACATCACCACTCTGAGGCAAATATATTTTGCACTGTTCCATTAAGTTTCGGGTGTGCAGCCGCAAGAAATCTCCTTCTCTTCGCTTGACGACGAATTTAATAAATAGAGACAGTGGTTTTAATCTTGATAAATCATGGAATCCGGCATTTGCTATAATAAACTCACAAAGACGTCGTCACAGTGCAGCTCACAATGATACATCGATATGCCAACACAGATCGACTGCGGAGTCATAGATACAACTCGCGCATTATGCACGTCTCTGCCGCCGACCAACGTCTGTGGTGCATTTTCATCTGTGGCCGCATGCGCAGTCGCGTGGTACACGAGTATAAAGGGACGAAGCGAGCACTGGAACGGCAGTCTTGCGGCTCACTCTGAAGATGGCTGAACGTTATACGGCCAAAATATTAGAAGAAGAAGGAGATTTCTTGCGGCTGCACACCTGAAACTTAATGGAACAGTCTTTGCGCCGCCAAAACCTGAAGATTCACATCAAGTACCTCTGCGGGGAGGAGATGGTTTTATGTGTTCGACGATTGGATAAGCTTCGACACTTGAGAGCAAGATTACTGAGCTCTTTGACTTTTTTAATAAGGTGCCGTGATCAGGGCATAATTCCGAAGTTTGCCAGATTAGTACATTTTATAAAAATGACGTCTATGAACAAGATTTTAAAAAAAGCTGGTTCTGCTATTGTTAAGGAGAGGATCCACTTTACTCGCCGAAAATTAGACCTGGTTTCTGAAGAACTTTATCGCCTGCACGTGAAGATGTCTGTGGAGATACCCTATGATTCTTGGAATTGGATTGATGGTACTATGTGGGCCAAATCAGACTGGATTCGTAAGGTGGCCACATCCCAACAGACTGCAAAATTTAGTCGACTGAAGATGACATCGCAGCGAGAAACTGTTATTCGATGCCCTGTTATTAATATGACAGGTAGAGATTTGGACGATGCTACGATGATGGTCTTGAGTAAGGGACTGAATTTTGCACCCACGCCACAGGTTCTGCCATTGCCTTCGTTTATCAGCGCCATTGAAGAAGCTGTTCGACCACTTCCCTCGGATTCAGCAGAGGAAATAAGACGTGAAACATGCCATGCAATTATGAAGGCTCGCCCACAAAGGAGCAATATATCTGTGGCAGAGAGGGCTGCTCTACGCAAGCTTCGCCTGGATACTCAGACGGTGGTACACCCAGCAGATAAAGGTAATGCTACTGTTTTATTGTCCCTGGACGAATACTATGATAAAATGTACAATTTATTGAGTGACAGCATGTACCGGAAGATCAGCAGGGATCCCACTAATCGAGTGGCGAAGAAAACTGTTTCGCTTCTGAATGATTCTCACTTTCCACCAGAAGTTGTTCGAAGATTGAAACCAAGTGGTCCGGTGCCTCCTAGACTTTATGGACTACCAAAGGTCCACAAGAAAGATGTTCCTCTACGCCCCATAGTGAGTAACATAGGCTCTCCGACCTATGACGTTGCCAAACATCTGGCATCATTGTTGAGACCTCTTGTGGGAAAATGTACTCACCACATAAGAAACTCTGCTGACTTCATTAGTAAACTGAAATCATTGAAAATGAACCCGTCTGATATATTAGTTAGTTTTGATGTGGTGGCTTTATTTACAAAGGTTCCCCTTCCAGAATCTCTACAACTTATTGAAAGAAGTTTTGACAAAGAGATTTCAGCTTTATTTAAACATGTTCTGACCTCCACATATTTTTTATTTAGCAACGAATTTTTCGAACAGATGGACGGAGTCGCCATGGGTAGTCCCTTATCCCCTCTGGTGGCCAATTTATTCATGGAGGACTTCGAGGAGAAGGCGCTTGAATCTGCTGACTTGAAACCCACGGTATTCTGGAGGTACGTTGATGACACCTTTGTAGTTTGGCCCCATGGTGAAGACAACTTGCAAGACTTTTTAAGACATCTGAACTCCCTCCACGATCAAATAAAGTTCACAATGGAAATTGAAAAGGAGGGATGCCTTCCACTCTTGGATGTTTTGGTTCGGCGCAGAGAGGATGGCACTTTGGGACATGAAGTGTATAGGAAGCCGACGCACACCGACCTGTATTTACGTGCAAATAGCTGCCACCATCCTGCCCAGACAATGAGTGTTCTCCAAACTTTGACCCACAGAGTGCATATTATTTCTGACGAAAGCAGTCTGCAAGATGAACTTTCCCACTTACAAAGAGTGTTTGAAGACAATGGGTACTCTCCACAACAAATACAGAGGGCACTGAAAATGAAACCGAAAGAGGCTACAAAGAAAGCAGAAGAAGATGAAGAAACCTTTAAATCGATGGCCTTCCTGCCATATGTGGGTAGCCTCTCATCAAAAATAGGACGGGTTCTCAGCAGACACAAAGTAAAAGTGATTTTTCGTCCTCCACGCAAGACAGCTGCACTCGTGGGCTCTGTCAAAGATGATTTGCTGCTCCGAAAATCTGGAGTTTACAAAATTCCATGTGAATGTGGCCTTTCTTACATCGGACAAACAACTCGTACTGTCCAAGAAATATGTGCAGAACACCGGAGGTACACACGGCTTTTACAACCTAACAAGTCGGCAGTGGCAGAGCACTGTATTGATAATGGTCACAGTATGCTGTATGACAATGCCGAAATTTTGGCAACTTCACCATCCTTTTGGGACTCGATAGTGAAGGAGGCAATTGAAATTCGCTTGACGACGAATTTAATAAATAGAGACAGTGGTTTCAATCTTGATAAATCATGGAATCCAGCACTTGCTATAATAAGCTCACAAAGACGTCGTCACAGTGCAGCTCACAATGATACATCGATATGCCAACACAGATCGACTGCGGAGTCATAGATACAACTCGCGCATTATGCATGTCTCTGCCGCCGACCAACGTCTCTGGTGCATTTTCATCTGTGGCCGCATGCGCAGTCGTGCGGTACATGAGTATAAAGGGACGAAGTGAGCACTGGAACGGCAGTCTTGCGGCTCACTCTGAAGATGGCTGAACGTTATACGACCGAAATATTAGAAGAAGAAGGAGATTTCTTGCGGCTGCACACCCGAAACTTAATGGAACAGTCTTTGAGCCGCCAAAACCTGAAGATTCATATTTTGCACTATTTGAATCCCATCTAAGCTATGGGATAGAGGTATGGGGATCCAGCAGTAAAGGTAATATGAAAAGTGTACTTATCTCACAAAAGAAGGCACTTAGAATTATTGGAAAGAAATGTGCCAGGGAGTCCCGCAGAAATCTGTTTAAAGAATTTAAAATACTAACTGTTCATAACCTGTATGCACTGAAGATAATCATTATGGCAGTAAACAGTAACAAAAGACTTAATATAGAAATACACGATCACAACACTAGAGGTAGAGAGAGACCCCCACATCACATCTCATAGAACAACACTGTATGAGAAAAGCCCTCACTATGCAGACATAAAACTACTGAATTGCTTCCATCCTAATATCTCCAAATTCCTAAACAATCCTGTATATTCAATAGATGAGTTTCTAGATTTAGTACACTCGTATGATGGAAGACCACCTATCTAAAAATATATGTAACCTCAGTTCTTAGACTGTGTCACAAACTGTAAATATTTGAATGTCAGATATGAATACTGTGTCACAAACTGTAGATTCCTTAATCTAAGTATGGCAATAACAAATTTTTTTATGTGTAGTTCATACATGTAACTCTGTTCTCTCAACTAAATTTAGAAAAAGTTGTGTAGATAAAAGTGCCAGACAATAATATGTAACCCTAGTAAGTAAGGCTCTGACTTATCCAGAAGACTGGAACAATCTTTTTTTGTAATCAGTTGATGTTGGATCAAAATAAATAAACAAATAAACAATAAACAAGGACGAGCCTGTAAGATCCCCTCGTTAATGAAGAACTCACGATATATTAATATTGCCTTTTCAGTTACTATCAGAGCAATTAACCCTAAAATCAAAAACAGAGTAATATTTTAGATGAAGAAACTTCTCAGGCCATTGTTTCATAACTGATACAAATGACTGTTATAAAAAAAAGATGTTATGGAGCCCAAGAAGTTCATATGAAGATGAAGGGATAGTATTAAGAAATAATAGCGTCAGAGGTATAAAATCTCCCTAGACCTCATTAAAGCATTTGACATAGCATATCGTAAGATACTTGTACAGGATGTATCAGTAATAGTTTCACAAACTTTGGGAGGCAGATTCATTACATCAAAACAAGAAAAAATTATATATAAGCATATATCCAAAAATCTTTAATTTTGAATTATTTATGAAAGTTCTCATTTATTGTAATTCAGGATAAAAATCCAATGAATGACATTTGCAGCCAACAATTAAAACTTTTTTTAGGTAAGTAAGTTATGTTGTTGATAAAGTCAATCTACTGATGCATTTATACACTCCTGGAAATGGAAAAAAGAACACATTGACACCGGTGTGTCAGACCCACCATACTTGCTCCGGACACTGCGAGAGGGCTGTATAAGCAATGATCACACGCACGGCACAGCGGACACACCAGGAACCGCGGTGTTGGCCGTCTAATGGCGCTAGCTGCGCAGCATTTGTGCACCGCCGCCGTCAGTGTCAGCCAGTTTGCCTTGGCATACGGAGCTCCATCGCAGTCTTTAACACTGGTAGCATGCCACGACAGCGTGGACGTGAACCGTATGTGCAGTTGACGGACTTTGAGCGAGGGCGTATAGTGGGCATGCGGGAGGCCGGGTGGACGTACCGCCGAATTGCTCAACACGTGGGGCGTGAGGTCTCCACAGTACATCGATGTTGTCGCCAGTGGTCGGCGGAAGGTGCACGTGCCCGTCGACCTGGGACCGGACCGCAGCGATGCACGGATGCACGCCAAGACCGTAGGATCCTACGCAGTGCTGTAGGGGACCGCACCGCCACTTCCCAGCAAATTAGGGACACTGTTGCTCCTGGGGTATCGGCGAGGACCATTCGCAACCGTCTCCATGAAGCTGGGCTACGGTCCCGCACACCGTTAGGCTGTCTTCCGCTCACGCCCCAACATCGTGCAGCCCGCCTCCAGTGGTGTAGCGACAGGCGTGAATGGAGGGACGAATGGAGACGTGTCGTCTTCAGCGATGAGAGTCGCTTCTGCCTTGGTGCCAATGATGGTCGTATGCGTGTTTGGCGCCGTGCAGGTGAGCGCCACAATCAGGACTGCATACGACCGAGGCACACAGGGCCAACACCCGGCATCATGGTGTGGGGAGCGATCTCCTACACTGGCCGTACACCACTGGTGATCGTCGAGGGGACACTGAATAGTGCACGGTACATCCAAACCGTCATCGAACCCATCGTTCTACCATTCCTAGACCGGCAAGGGAACTTGCTGTTCCAACAGGACAATGCACGTCCGCATGTATCCCGTGCCACCCAACGTGCTCTAGAAGGTGTAAGTCAACTACCCTGGCCAGCAAGATCTCCGGATCTGTCCCCCATTGAGCATGTTTGGGACTGGATGAAGCGTCGTCTCACGCGGTCTGCACGTCCAGCACGAACGCTGGTCCAACTGAGGCGCCAGGTGGAAATGGCATGGCAAGCCGTTCCACAGGACTACATCCAGCATCTCTACGATAGTCTCCATGGGAAAATAGCAGCCTGCATTGCTACGAAAGGTGGAGATACACTGTACTAGTGCCGACATTGTGCATTGCTCTGTTGCCTGTGTCTATGTGCCTGTGGTTCTGTCAGTGTGATCATGTGATGTATCTGACCCCAGGAATGTGTCAATAAAGTTTCCCCTTCCTGGGACAATGAATTCACGGTGTTCTTATTTCAATTTCCAGGAGTGTAGTATCCTCAATGGTGATGTATTGATATGGAGACATGTTTACAGTATTTGTCTGTTTATTTATTTATGTATATATTTTACAGGGCAATATTAAGCCATTCAAACACTATCTTACATCTAAACTATCATTTTTGTGCATTTGATGTTAGTCTGTTTTGAAGATTTCACATTTGTAGAAGTAGTAGTAAGTTATCTGATAAGGGTTCCATTTAACTTCAGCCATATATTCATTTCTTCAGAAGGCAAATATAGTTTTGATATACAGCTGGAAGAATTTAAAGGGATAGTGGTTGTATCAAAACATGTTTCCAGATAGAAGACAAATGTGTCATCTATGCTGTTCTTAATCAGCATGTTATTGGGAAAATCTTCATAGCATCACAAATAGCTGACAGAGAGATCAATATGTTCTTATGCATCTAACCAGGAAGGCTCTTGAAGGAAATGTGGGTATCACCCACCACACATCGTATTTCTGTTATATGTGAAATCAGAGCGAGTACTTCATAAGGTGTTCATGTACCATCTTCAATGTGTACAATGGCCAACCATGAAAGAATTCCTGCAGATAGACGACAATCCTTGTGGTGCAATTCATAGTGTTGTGGGCTGGAACTGTAGATGCTGATTAAAGAACTTTATCTAGATCACTCTTCAGGACTTGCTACATGATGTGCCACTGCAAGTAAAACATGTGGTTTGTGTAAGGTGGGTTGCCAGCATATATTAATTATATTGACTGAGGTGCATTGAATGATGTCTAACATGTCAGAGGACTGGTTCCATGTTCTCCTAAAGTCAGTCATTTAGATTATTACTTCTTGGGGGTACCTAAATGTTTCTTAAACAAACATTACTCATGCACAAACATTTCAGTTTATTATAGGACTGTGAAAAAATGTTGATGCTGTGCACACTTATTTGAAAGACTGCAACGATTACAGTATGACAAGGGCATAAGGGATTAAATTAGCCAAATGATGACAGAAGATCAGCAATTGACAACTATGACAAAATAAGTTTACTTTTACTCACAATCACAAATAATTTCTACAGCTATTACAGATTTTGATGGACATTCTCAGACAGATTGAGAGTCATAGTAAGGCCGATTTTCTGATGATGATATCAACTTGAGGCCACTAATAGATGCAACTGGGACTGAAAATAAAATTATTTCACAAGTGAAAAAGAGTGTGCAAGCAAGTGGAAGATGCTCTAAATATTTGTAATGGATTTATGACATGAGTACTTTGTAACATGTTTTTTCGCTGACAACTGAAAAATTAATATTCAGTATTTTTCCATTTTCTGCTGAAAACAGATTTTGTTAGCTTGTTATTTATATACGACAAGTCTTGTTTTGACAGTCTGCCATTTTTAAGTAATTCTGCAATATACAGTTTTTTGTACAAAAGTATAAAAATTGAAAGATTATCTTATGTCTATTTTGGTAGATATGGGTATTTACATTTTATGTGTTTTGGAGTTGTGTTCAGAATTTTTTTCAATTTCCTTGCTGTTGAAGTTAGCCACAACATGCAATGTACTGAGGATGTATCATACACTAATAAATACCTGTCATACCTATCAAACTCCAACAACAGGAATCAACTCTACTTTCCCACAGAAGGGAAAGTGAACAACCTAAAATTAGCAGATGGCTCATCTATTGAGAGAAACAATCTCAGTCAGTGAATTATGAAAACCAACACATCATTAGTTTAAAAACACTTGTTTTAAAGACAATAGTTCACATTCAAAAAGTCATCAATACATTATTATTTCAGTACAAATTGAATTGGTCTCATGTCTGCCCCTGCATGGAAAGCAGTTTGCTGACAAATTATGTATTTGTGAATCCAAAAAGGATGTTATGCAGTGCTCAAAAGACAATCAGCTACTGGTATTTCAGAAGCACAGATATATATATGTCAGTCCAAAGGTCCAAATAAATATTCAAAAGGCCGTACTCAGCTTGCATACCCAAGTGGTACTTTTCCATGTAAACAACCTCATCCAGTCAGTGTCCACCGCTAAAAGACACTGAAAACGTTCCTGCATGCTCTCAGCTCTGTGGGTCATGTGACCCCTACCCTAGACAAAACTCCATCTGCGGCCAACCTCATGTGGTTGCAAATGGTCATTTATATTTAACATTTAAATCATATTCTTTAAAATTATTTATCACAAAATTTAAAATTTTATTTCATTTATAATTGTTATAAAATTCACATTTTTTTTGTTTTTAGATCATTACATCACTGGAATCCACATAAACTAGTCAAGAGTCTTACTGTATTTACAGCTTCTGTTTCAACACTGCGTTATTCAGATTTTTTTTTAATACCAATTTCTAACTTCTCATTCAAAGCACAGTCAAGAGCTATATGCATTAAAGTAGAGCTGTTTCATTGTGGATGACCTGTCGTGGCACTTATGTTTTCTATATCACTTTTCTCTCTTGTTGGAAAATTCTTGGTGAAATTTCCCACAATGTTCATGTTGCAGCAGACAGTGCTACAGCTGAGATATGTATTATCATGCAACACTACCCCCTGTTACCTTGTAAACACTAGGTATGGTGTGCACTTTTTTTATTTGTACTTATTCCAGGTCTCCACATGTAACAAAAACGTTGCCACTTGGCCACCACTTGAGTTGCATGTAGAAACACATAAATTCCTGTGGCAGCACTTGAATTACGTCAATACTAGCCATGCCACAGAAATTGAAAACACTTCAAGTTTGAGACACCATTTTTCTTCTCCCACCACTGATTGGTGTCAGAAGTGACTACCATCTTTGAAGCTAACATGCCATATTTAATGTTTTTCATTTTTATACATGTCTGCTGTGAAAATATGTAGTTTCAGTGATGCACCACATTAAGAATCTCTCCAAAACACATGTTTTGAGTATTGTTTATTAGGTAACAGAGGTAGGTTGTAGAAGTTTGGTGTATAAAGATTTAGCCAATGTGGTTATGAGCACATAATGGTTCATTTACATGGTGGGAGTAGCTGAAGTTTCTATTTTGTGATGCATGGATAAAATTTGTGTGTGAGAAAGTAATTATTAGCTTATTAGTGAAAGGTAATTTGTGGTTTCACAGCAGCTCACTGTATTCTAAAACTGGTGAAAATTAATGCAATACTGCCAATATATTCAGATAATAACAATATAGTATCCGAAACTTTGATGTTCTTTAAACACTTGCCCAGTAGATTTGAGATAAGAGCTAATAAGATTTCTGATGGCAGTATTATTTCAGGCTGAATGCAATTTTAATAAAGGAAATCACCTATATTGCAGTGCCATTTAATGCACTTGGAAGAAGCATAGATCCAAAATTTGGTATAGAATAAATTTAACTTTTTGCTGTATTTAATTGATGTGGGGTGCAAGAATGAAAATATTGGTTTTTAAATGAGTCTTTAGGGCATCATAAATAGAATCAAAAATAGTATACAAAAACTTTGAAGTTGTACATTTGAGAACTTGGTATAGGCCTAAATATTGGAATGATGTAATCATCAGATGTCAAATACTGAAGTTTTAACTGAGCCAGGACTGCATCTTAAATATATCAGATTTTTAATAGAGCTCAAATCACACCTCTACAAATACTCAATAGCTTTTGTTATCCAAAAGTGTTTCACATATGGATTTTCATTTATGAGTGCTATGTCCATTGCTTTGTTTGATGGCACTGTGTTAAATGTGTGCAAATTGCACCTCCAAATCCAATGTTTGTGCTTTCTCTTCTACGTATTGTATTGTTGGCTCAGAACTAACACAGCAGTATGAATGACAACACCAATATCTGTATGAATAATCCCAGTGAACGTCTTATTGAAAACAGGGCCATGACAATTTTGGCAGAGCATGTGACAACAGCAGCACACAGCACTAATGCAGTATCAGCCATCTTGTCACTAGCTGTGGTATCACTTTTGTTGCATGTGGGCACCTGGCTTTATGTTTGTTTGACAACACAATCCATTCCATTGACATATATTTGTTTACAATGAATTTGCTATTCATATTCACAGAACCCCCCCCTCCCCCCCCATGAACCATGGACCTTGCCGTTGGTGGGGAGGCTTGCGTGCCTCAGCGATACAAGATAGCCGTACCGTAGGTGCAACCACAACGGAGGGGTATCTGTTGAGAGGCCAGACAAACGTGCGGTTCCTGAAGAGGGGCAGCAGCCTTTTCAGTAGTTGCAAGGGAAACAGTCTGGATGATTGACTGATCTGGCCTTGTAACACTAACCAAAACGGCCTTGCTGTGCTGTTACTGCTAACGGCTGAAAGCAAGGGGAAAATACAGCCGTAATTTTTCCCGAGGGCATGCAGCTTTACTGTATGGTTAAATGATGATGGCGTCCTCTTGGGTAAAATATTCCGGAGGTAAAATAGTCCCCCATTCGGATCTCCGGGCGGGGACTACTCAAGAGGGTGTCGTTATCAGGAGAAAGAAAACTGGTGTTCTACCGATCGCGTGGAATGTCAGATCCCTTAAACGGGCAGGTAGGTTAGAAAATTTAAAAAGGGAAATGGATAGGTTAGAGTTAGATATAGTGGGAATTAGTGAAGTTCGGTTGAAGGAGGAACAAGACTTCTGGTCAGGTGACTACAGGGTTATAAACACAAATTCAAATAGGGGCAATGCAGGAGTAGGTTTAATAATGAATAGGAAAATAGGAATGTGGATAAGCTACTACAAACAGCATAGTGAACGCATTATTGTGGCCAAGATAGATACAAAGCCCACGCCTACTACAGTAGTACAAGTTTATATGCCAACTAGCTCTGCAGATGACGAAGTAATTGAAGAAATGTATGACGAAATAAAAGAAATTATTCAGATTGTGAAGGGAGACGAAAATTTAATAGTCATGGGTGACTGGAATTCAGCAGTAGGAAAAGGGAGAGAAGGAAACATAGTGGGTGAATATGGATTGGGGGTAAGAAATGAAAGAGGAAGCCACCTGGTAGAATTTTGCACAGAGCATAACTTAATCATAGCTAACACTTGGTTCAAGAATCATGAAAGAAGGTCGTATACATGGAAGAAGCCTGGAGATACTGACAGGTTTCAGATAGATTATATAATGGTAAGACAGAGATTTAGGAACCAGGTTTTAAATAGTACGACATTTCTAGGGGCAGATGCGGATTCTGACCACAATCTATTGGTTATGACCTGTAGATTAGATTGGATTAGATTAGATTAGATTTACTTTCATTCCAATTGATCCATAGTGAGAAGGTCCTCCAGGATGTGGAACATGAAGAAACTGCTAAAATGATGGGAATTTAAGGAGATGGGACCTGGATAAACTGACTAAACCTGAGGTTGTACAGAGTTTCAGGGAGAGCATAAGGGAACAATTGACAGGAATGGGGGAAAGAAATACAGCAGAAGAAGAATGGGTAGTTTTGAGGGATGAAGTAGTCAAGGCAGCAGAGGATCAAGTAGGTAAAAAGACGAGGGCTAGTAGAAATCATTGGGTGACAGAAGAAATACTGAATTTAATTGATGAAAGGAGAAAATATAGCAGTAAATGAAGCAGGCAAAAAGGAATACAAACGTCTCAAAAATGAGATCGACAGGAAGAGCAAAATGGCTAAGCGGGCATGGCTAGAGGACAAATGTAAGGATGTAGAGGCTTATCTCGCTAGGGGTAAGATAGATACAGACTACAGGAAAATTAAAGAGACCTTCAGAGAAAAGAGAACCACTTGTATGAATATCAAAAGCTCAGATGGAAACCCAGTTCTAAGCAAAGAAGGGAAAGCAGAAAGGTGGAAGGAGTATATAGAGGGTCTATACAAGGGCGATGTACTTGAGGACAATATTATGGAAATGGAAGAGGATGTAGATGAAGGTGAAATAGGAGATACGATACTGCGTGAAGAGTTTGACAGGGCACTGAAAGTCCCGAGTCGAAACAAGGCCCCGGGAGTAGACAACATTCCATTAGACCTACTGACAGCCTTGGGAGAGCCAGTCCTGACGAAACTCTACCATCTGGTGAGCAAGATGTATGAAACAGGCAAAATTCCCTCAGATTTCAAGAAGAATATAATAATTCCAATCCCAAAGAAAGCAGGTGTTGACAGATGTGAAAATTACCAAACTATCAGTTTAATAAGTCACGGCTGCAAAATACTAATGCAAATTCTTTACAGACAAATGGAAAAACTAGTAGAAGCCGACCTCGGGAAAGATCAGCTTGGATTCCGTAGAAATGTTGGAACACGTGAGGCAATACTGACCCTATGACTTATCTTAGAAGCTAGATTAAAGAAAGGCAAACCTACGTTTCTAGCATTTGTAGTCTTAGAGAAAGCTTTTGACAATGTTGACTGGAATACTCTCTTTCAAATTCTGAAGGTGGCAGGAGTAAAATACAGGGAGCGAAAGGCTATTTACAATTTGTACAGAAAGCAGATGGCAGTTATAAGAGTCGAGGCGTATGAAAGGGAAGCAGTGGTTGGGAAGGGAATGAGACAGGGTTGTAGCCTCTCCCCAATGTTATTCAATCTGTATATTGAGCAAGCAGTGAAGGAAACAAAAGAAAAACTTGGAGTAGGTATTAAAATCCATGGAGAAGAAATAAAAACTTCGAGGTTCGCCGATGGCACTGTAATTCTGTCAGAGACAGCAAAGGACTTGGAAGAGCAGTTGAATGGAATGGATAATGTCTTGAAAGGAGGGTATAAGATGAACATCAACAAAAGCAAAATGACGATAATGGAATGTAGTCGAATTAAGTCGGGTGATGCTGAGGGAATTAGATTAGGAAATGAGACACTTAAAATAGTAAAGGAATTTTGCTATTTGGGGAGCAAAATAACTGATGATGATCGAAGTAGAGAGGATATAAAATGTAGACTGGCAATGGCAAGGAAAGTGTTTCTGAAGAAGAGAAATTTGTTAACATTGAGTATAGATTTAAGTGTCAGGTAGTCATTTCTGAAAGTATTTGTATGGACTGTAGCCATGTATGGAAGTGAATCATGGGTGATAAATAGTTTGGACAAGAAGAGAATAGAAGTTTTTGAAATGTGGTGCTACAGAAGAATGCTGAAGATTAGATGGGTAGATCACATAAGTAATTAGGAAGTATTGAATAGGATTGGGGAGAAGAGAAGTTTGTGGCACAACTTGACTAGAAGAAGGGATCGGTTGGTAGGACATGTGTTGAGGCATCAAGGGATCACCAATTTAGTATTGGAGGGCAGCGTAGAGGGTAAAAATTGTAGAGGGAGACCAAGAGATGAATACACTAAGCAGATTATTCAGAGGGATGTAGGTTGCAGTAGGTACTGGGAGATGAAGAAGCTTGCACAGGATAGAGTAGCATGGAGAGCTGCATCAAACCAGTCTCAGGACTGAAGACAACAACAACAACATTCACAGAACTTCAGCATTAATAGCTATACAGGGTGAGGCATTTAAAGCTGTTTTAGGAAATGTATGGTAAAATGCAAAAGTCGTTTATCTCGAAGGGTAATATTCAATGACAAGCTCAACCTCACTCTGCCCTACCCCAGGGGGCAGGAGGGAGGGGTCAACTTTGAAATCTTAAGTAGGAACCCCCCATTTTTTTACCATAAAAAATATACAATCTGTATATTTAACATTTTTTGTTGCATGATGGCACTGTTATTGACAAGAATGAAAATGGTTTAAAAAAACAGATGAAAAATGATAATACCTCAAGAAATGGACATCAGATTAAGATCTCAGGTGGTTATAAAGGCATTGTTCTAAAATCTTTAATGAGAACTCAGATTATTATAGCAAAAAAAATTGATTCTCCAATTAGGGAAGTACTTTTAGCATACCCAGGAACAATGACTTGAATGTAGTAGTATTCTGTTCCCTTTGGAGCACTTTTTTAATGCTTGTCCACTTGCCTCTCATCATCTGGATGCTTGTTTTAGGTGAGTTCTCTTGCCTCTCATCTCACCATTTGGGTGCTTGATTAGGTAATTTCCCTTGCCTCTCATATATATCCATGATTTTACTGAAGTAGGTGTTTGCAATGGTGCCCATTTACTGCAATACACATTGCAACCCTATTTATGGAAGACAGTCCTTTTTCTCTAAATGTCTCTTCACTAATGTTTGCACATTCATTGATGATTCACTGCTGGACATTTTCTGGGGTTGATGGTGTTTCCATTTAACATTTTTCTTATAGTGCTTTCCACAGGAAAAATTGTCCATATCAAGTCAGGTGAATGTGCAGGACAATTTTTACTACCTCCTCCTCCAATACACAGACCAGGATAGCTTTGATTAAAAAATTCTCAAGATATTCGCAAATAGTGCACTGGACATCCATAATGTTGAAACCACATGGCATTTCTTGGTTGAAATGGCCCATCTTCCAGTAGTATTGGCAAATTACTATCTAAAATGTTGCCTTTCGTTTGACCATTCACATTAATGTCTATGTGAGTATGGGCTAATTAGCCAAGTACCTAAAACAGTGTACCACACATTGACACTCCATGGGCATTGATGCTTGACTTACCGTAGTCAGTGCGGATTCTCCACTGACCAATAATGTATGTTATGCTGATTTGATTGACCATGATTCATAAAAACGATTTGTAAAATGTAAACTTTTGCAGCTGGAATTGTCACAATTAATAAAATATTCCAGGCTATTATGCCCTGGTTTAAGGGATTTCACTTCAAAACACAACGTTTTGTCCCCATCTGTGGAGGACATTTCCAAGGGGGATCACAGCTTTTTTGAATGTCCGATTCACACCCTGGCTTGCTACTGGCTGCAGCAAAATTCCACTTCCGAGAGCTTCCACACAGTGGCATTATGTCACATGTTTTGAATACATGGGTGCAACTGGACGTTCTCAACTGCCGTCATCCTCTGTTATTATCATTCTATGGTGGAAGACTGGTACACATGTTCTTTAGCACTGGAATCCAAATTTCATTCAATTTCACGATGTCCTCCTTCCTATTAAAATTCCTGGGGTGTTTCACAATCTCTATGGCCTCTCTGTATAGCCTTTTGTGGTATCTGTTTGTGGCTGCCAGTACTTGTGTCCAGTCAAAATGGATGTGGTGGTTTCCTGGCTGCAAAGCATATTTCACAACAGCTGATCTGTCAATCTCCCCTCTTCTGCAATTGCCCTTGTGCTCCTCGAGTCATTTTTGACACTTTTTTTTGTATTACCCACATACCCCTCCCCACAACTACATGGAATCCTTAAAATGCCAGCTTTTTTTTCCAGAGGTTGTCGAGCATCCTTGGCTGATTTTAGATGATCTTGTATCTTCGGTGTGGGTGTGTAATTTATCGAGATGTTGCGCTGTCTCAAGATTTTTCCTATGCAGTCATTTACAGCCTTAATTAATGGCAGGAAGACTTTCAATTCCACCAGTGCTTGAGCATCACTATGATTTGTACGTGGTGGTCTTGACACTCTTTTCACCTCAGTGAATGAATAATCATCCTTGAGCAATGCAGTGGTGAGATATTTTAATTCTGCATCAAGCAGCTCTGATACACTGATTTTCTTTGCCCTATCCACCACGATTTTTATGATGCCTTGCTTTTGTTTTGGGTAGTGGTTGGAGTTCTGGTGTAGGTAACGGTCTGTGTGCATGGGTTTTCGGTAAACTATGTGGCTCAAGCTACCATCTTCTTTCTTGAAATCTAGTACACCCAGAAAATTTAATCTTCTGCCTGCCTCCTTCGTAAACTGAACCTTCAGATTGATCCCGTTCATATATTTGTGAAAACAATCCAGTTCCTCCCTGCCATGATGCCACAAAACAAACATATCATCCATGTAACGGAACCAAATATTTGGTTTCTTGTTCACAGCTTCCAATGCCTGCTCCTCAAATTTTTCCATAAAGGATTTCACTATAATTGGTCTAAAGGCGTTCCCTATAGGGACACCATCCCTCTGCTCACAGAACTCTTCATTCCATTTGAAATCTGTGATTGTGAGGAAATATTTAAACAGTTCCGCCCTTGGTGCAAGTGCAACTGAATTGAACAGACTTTTCTGATCACTCTGTTTGACAGAGAACTTCTTTATCAATTGCATAACAGTTCTAAGAACTTTGTCAGTGGGATCTTTACTTAGTTTTGAATATGTTGGTAGATATAATAAGTCATTACTCTTACTATGATAGTTGGTCACATTCAAAATGACTGTTGCATTTCCCTTGTCAGCTGGGAGAATGAGAACACTACCATCCTCATTCAGGCATTTTAAGGCGTTCCTCTCACCCACAGTTAAATTACTTTCTTGGAGGCTTTGAAATGTGTGATGCATGAGAGGTCTCCAGAAGAACAGAGTGCAGCCATTCACAGGCTTTACTATGTGAGCGGATTCAACAGACCCACTGGGACCAGGCAAGCACAGATTGTAAGTTACTGTCTCTCCATATTACTATCAGCAATAAATTGAGTAGCAGTGACTGGGATAGAATTGACAGTCTGTTGCATGATTCTGTTAGGAAGCATATATTGACAACATCTAATAGACAGAAAAAGAACTTTGATAGCTTGCAACCTAATAAGAGGATCCACCATTTAGATGCTTCCTGCACCATTATCAGTTTATCCGGATGTTCATTATCTGATGATGAGAGATCTGTGCTTCCCAAGTGTGGAAATTTTGCCATTAGCCCATGAGTTGTGCCCATGGAAGAAATAATAGCCAGTGTAGAAGCAGGCATTCATAGTGAGGACAAGGTTACAACTGAAGAAATCCATATAGAAGCTGTAAGAGTATTGTCTCGCACAAAGCCTCCAAAAATTAATTTAACTGAGTGAGAGGACTGCCTTAAAATGCCTGAATGTGGATGATAGTGTTACTACTCTCCCTACTGATATGGGAAATGCAATGGTTGTTTTGAATGTGAACCATCTATCACAGTAAGATTAATGACTTATTAGATCTGCAAACATATAGGAAACTAAGTAAAGACCCCACTGACAAAGTTCTTAGAACTGTTATGCAGTTGATAAAGAAGTCCTCTGTTGAAGAGAGCATTCAGAAAAGTCTGTTCAATTCAGTTGCACTTGCACCAAGACTTTATGGATTTCCAAAGATGACAAAGAATATGTTCCTTTAAGGCCTACAGTGAGTGCTATTGACTTGCCCACCTATCCGATTGTTAAGTCCTTGACAACATTATTACAACTGTATGTGAGCTGATCCGATTTGTATATCAAGAATTCGGCACATTTTATCATTAAATTAAATGGCATAGTGACACAGCGAGAGGATAGTTAGTTTTGACGTGGGTCGCTATTCACTATGGTTCCACTCAATGAAGTGTTGCAACATCTGAATCAGATTTTTCCTCCCTATGTTGCGGAACACTTTAAATACTGCCTCACAACCACATATTTCAAATGAAATGAAGAGTTCTATGAACAAATGGATGGTGTCCCTATGGGGAGCCCTTTTAGCCTAGTTATGATGGAATTCTTTATGGAAAAATTCAAGGGGCAGGCATTGGAAACCGCGAACAAGAAACTGAATATTTTGTTCCGTTGCATGGAAGATACATTTGTTTTGTGGTGGCATGCCAGGGGGAACTGGATTGTTTTCACAAACATCTGAACAGGATCTATCTGAAGATTCAGTTTATGAAGGAGGAGGAGGCAAGTAAAAGATTAAATTTTATTGATGTACTAGTTTTCCACACAGTTTACCAAAAACCCACGGACACAGACCATTGCCTACACTGGGACTCAAACCACCATCCATAGCAAACGCAAGGCATCATAAAAACTTTGGCGGATAGGGCAAGGAAAATTTGTGAATCAGAGCTGCTTGATGCAGGACTAAAACATCTCACCACTGCATTGCTCAACGATAGTCATTCATTCGCTGAGGTGAAAAGAGTGTTAAGACCATTGCTTGGAAATCACAGTGATGCTCAAGCGCTGGTGGAATTGAAAGTTTTCCCGCCATTCATTAAGGCTGTGACTGACCACATAGAAATAATCTTGAGACAGCACAACATCATGCTAATTTACACCCCCACACCAAAGATACAAGATCATCTAAAATGGGCCAAGGATGCTCGCCAACCTCTGGAAAAAGCTGGAATTTATAGGATTCCATGTGGTTGTGGGGAGGTGTACATGGGTACTACAAAAAGGACTGTCAAAAAACGAGTCAAAGAGCACAAGGGCAATTGCAGAAGAGGGGAGATTGGCAGACCAGCTGTTGCAGAACATGTTTTACAGCCAGGAAACCACCACATTCATTTTGACCAGACTCAAGTCCTGGCAGCCACAAACAGATACCACAAAAGGCTATACAGTGAGGCCATAGAGATTGTAAAACATCCCAGGAATTTTAATAGAAAGAAGGAGGTTGTGAAATTGGATGAAATTTGAATTCCAGTGCTGAAGAAGATGTGTACCAGTGTTCCACCATGGAATGATAGTATCAAAGGATGACAGCAGTCAACAACGGCTAGTTGCGCTTGCGTATTCAAAACATGTGATGTCACGTCACTGCGCAGAAGCCCGCGGAAGTGGAATTTTGCTGTAGTTGGTAGTAAGTCAGGGTGTGAATCGGCACTGCACGGAAGCCCGCGGAAGTGGAATTTTGCTGTAGTTGGTAGCAAGTCAGGGTGTGAATCGGACATTCAACAAAGCTGCAATCCCCTTGAAAATGTCCTTCGCAGATGGGATGAAGAGTCGGGTTTTGGTGTGAAATCCCTTAGACCACAGCATAATAGCCAGGAATATTTTATTAATTGTAAAAACTGATTTGTATGACAAAATTATCTGTGAAATAAAATCATCAAAGGCTGCTAGTTGTCATTGTATCCAACTGCAAAAGTTCAGCTGATACTGAAAGCCATCCCCATGTAGTTATTGATGCAACAAATTATGTAGATGAAATTTGTATTCATGCAGTATGCACAGAACACTTCTTTGCAAAACTCCTGAAGCTCATGTGGTTTGCTGAGAAATAATGTGAGGATTTGCAGCAACTACAGCTAAAACATTCCCTTCAGCAGTTTCTTTCATTGTAGGCCATAGTTCTACTCTTTATTAGATTTGAAATCTTCCAGATTCAGTTGGACTCTTTGATTAATACTGCAACAAGTTGTTGCAGAAGGAACATTCCTATCAGGGAACAGGTTAGTATACCTTAAAAGAGCTTCTACTACATGTCTATTTGAATCAAATTAGGAGGAAATGATATCTACTCTCTCTGCTATCATCAACATTGTTGAACAATTAGGAAGAGATGTTTTTTGTTTGAATGCTTGAAGTAAAGTAGAAAGCATCTGTCCAGCACTGCCTTCCTTGTCTGTAGTTCTTGGTAAGGCCGCAACATCCTCGAAATAATAGAACTGTTTCCTCGAAGCTGGAAGAGTCTGACCACAGACTGTGACACCTCAATGCAGTCTATGCTTGATAGATGGAAATTATAATGGTAAAAAATGTATTATCACAGTGTTTTACAATTATGTAATTTTGAGCAATCTTATTAAATGTATATACATTGTAGCTGAGCAGTGAGGCACCTCTTAAGTGCCTTTCAGAGGAGCCGTGTTCAATTCCTAATACTATTAGGGAAATTTCCTTGGTGGGAAAACTGGAACAGGGAGCATGTAACATTGTGAAGAGGAGCTATTTGAATAATAAGAAATGACTTCAAGCTCAGAGCTTGGAGAGTGGTGTGCTGATCTTCTGCCCCTCCATACCAAATCTTAATGCCACTGGCAGGTGACGACACTGTGACCAGTCAGTACCCCACAGCTCCAGGGCCTGAATGTGAGGCTTGTAAATTATTACATGTGTTAGTGATATTTGATGGTGACTACTGCCTCCTCGTAATATATGCTTGTGTTACTATGCTCAAAATGCTTCACCCATCTTGTGTGAACATTGTAGCCAGTGTGAGCATTTGATGTGATTGTAGTGAGTTATTCAGTGAGCTGTTGTAGCTGATGATGGTGGTAAGTGACAAATTCTATGTAAGTATGCAAAGAACATAGTTTGCAGGAAATACTCTTTTCTCTTCAAGAACAAAGCTCATATATGTGAGTACCACAACTTTCACTTAGAACCACAACACTGCAATCACTGTCCATGTCTCGACCTCTGTGGGCCACCATCATTTGTGAATTGGACTATAACAGTTCCTCAAAGAAGCAATAAGGGAAAAGTCATTCCATTCTGATGAAGACAAACTTTATGGTGCATGGATAGTTGCCATGAAAAAGAGACAAATATTGATGAAGTTCATATGCCATGGAGAGTCTTTATTGAGGGAGATGGTTAAAAATATTTTAACTTTAATTTGACTCACCCATATTTGTTATATTTGTATATGGTGAAAAAATTTGATTGAGAAGAAACTGTAAGTATAGTTTTTGACCCGTATATTTGTCTTTTCAAAAATAACTCCTAATTCAGCATTCTGTAAGTACTCCATCATCAACAGGATGTTAAACACTTACTCCTCCCCATATCAAATAATTGTCAGGTTTTAAATTTCAGTACTAAAAATTGTGTCAAAAACAGAGAGTCCAACAATAAAGAAGGTAAGATGGTATATGACTTCAATAAGCATGTTACTTTAATTAGTAAACTCTACATTCCTTGAACACACAATCAATTTGTTACCTATTACTTTTTCTGTTGATTTTAACTTTTCCTGTAATACCTGCTATTTTTCAGATGCGTCTCTGGAATCCAGCAATAACAGTGGTGTTAACACTTTCATCGACCCTTATTGTTCAAATTATACTGGAATGTCAATCATTTACCAAAATGTTTCTCCGTATTTATACCCTTTCTCAATTGAGTACAGTATTCTTATTGGTGAGTACTATTTGTGTAGTTAATATTAATGGCATAACATTAATAGATACTTGGTACAGTTGTATTAATGTGTCTATCACCTATGTTCAATGTCAACATGCAATAAACACTCACAGATGGCAGGCAGCAGCACTAGCGTGACGAGGGGACATGGAAAATAATGCAGTTGTGTCATAATGTGGAAATTAAGGGATTTATTTAAAGTCCAAATGGGCATGATCATTGCCTTTGGAGCCAAGGGTGGAAGCATTTCCAAAATGGCTGTGTTTGTAAACCGTTTGTGTGCCACAGTGGTTAAAGCATACCATGCATGGCAAAATGGCACTATCCAAAGCAACTGTGGTGCACCACAGGCCACAGATGATAGGGCTAAATGATGGCTGCAGAGATGTTTATGGCTGAATAGATGTGCAACTGTCAAGCAACTGACCACCCACATGAACCAAAGACCTGCCAACAGTGTCTCCTCAACTACCATTCAGTGAACATTGCTGAGCTTTGGCCTCTGCAGCAGATGCCTCGTTCATGCACCTACAGTGATTGCTGTTTATTGGCAACGAAGGCTGGAATTTGCATGCCAGTATCACAACTGGACATCATCTGAGAGGTAACAGGAGGCCTTTTCAGATAAATCACGGTTTATGCTCCACCACACAGATGGCCAGTGGTGTGTACAGCATGAAATGCCTGGAAGCAAACACCCTGTGTGCATTGTGGTCTGGGGAATGTCTTCATAGCATTCCCTGTGTGATCTCATCTTCTGGGAGGGACAATGAATCAACACAAGTATTCTTGGGGACCATGATCACCCATAAATGCAGTTTGTTTTTCCCCAGCACAATGGTGTCTAACAGCAGGACAGTGTAATGTTTCACACAGCTCCCAGTGTACATGCGTGGTTCGGAGAGCACCAGTATGAGTTTACTGTACTCTCCTGACCACCAACTTTCCCAGATTTAAACCCAATCACGATTCTGTGGGACCACCTTGGTTAGGATGTTCACACAATGGACTCTCAACTGAGAAACCTAGCACAGCTGGCCACACCACTGTTGTCGGCTTGGCTTCTTGTCAGTACCTTTCAGAATCTCAATGATGTCTTTCTGCATGTCTCATAGTGGTCCATGCTGCAAAAGGTGATTATTCGCGATTTTGTCAGTTGGTCACATTAATGTGATTGGACAGTGCATTTTTTCACATAATTATTTAAAATACCTGAATTTTAATTTCTCTAACGGAATGCAGTATACAAACATATTTTTGTCAATGCATAACTAATATGTTGTTTTGAGTTACCTGTTAGATACGTGATATTATGAATTTGAATTTATTACCTCTTGGTGATTAATTTTACTTTGTTATCTGCTGCTTATTCTGAAAGAAGTTTTGAACTTGCAGTTGCAAGAATGATATACAGGGTGGCGCATGAAATGTGTTACCATTTTGTTTTTGAATATAAACTTTATTGTCAATACAATCTGAAAGGAACATATACTACAATGTAGAGCCGTCCATGGAGATTTGTTCTAACTCAGCACATGCTCAATATGTCCACCATTTCGTTTCCTAACTTCCTTTAAACTAACACTGAAGTTAGTGATTACCCTACGGCACATGTCTTCCGCAATTTCACTGCAAGCTTGAAGAATAAATCTTCTGAACTCCATTAAATCACGTGGACAATTCGAGAAAATTTTTTCCTTTAGGTACCCCCAAAGAAAAAAGTCACATGGTTTGAGGTCAGGACTATTGGGGGGCCAATTTTGTCCGTCATTGAAGTGACCTGCAAACCTGAGTGAAATGATCTGCATGTCGAAATGCTCGTGTAAAAATTCCAACACAGTGTTTGCAGTATGTGGCCTTGCTCCATCTTGCAAGAACCACTGCATGTTGAAGGGCAAGGCAGTAGCAAGAAGCTGTTCAATGAAGATATTGTGAAGCATGCTCAAATAAAGCTCGATGTTGACAGTTTCTTCAAAGAAAAAGGGTCCAACAAGTCCGTGACTGGAAATTGCTGCCCACGCTGTAATCCTCGGAGCATAATATTGTCGGTCATGAAGAACTTGTGGGTTTTCAGTGGCCCAAAAGCATACATTTTGTTTGTTAACCACACCGTCTAAATGAAAATGTGCCTCATCTGAAAACCAAACGTTGTTGAGAGTATCTCCCCTACCCTCCGCCCACTGAGCAAACAGTAGTCTCTGCTGCTTGTGTTCTTCAGTGAACTTCTGTGCACAGGTCATCTTGTATGGGTACATATGGAGGTCACTTTTAAGAATGCATTGAACAGAGCGTCTGGATATTCCCAGTTGCACTGCTGCCTTTCTACACAATTTCCCGGGACTTCTCTGTACAGCAACTCGTACCGCTTCAATATTCTCCAGCAAACAAACAGGCTTAGGCCGAGGTCGCTTTGCTTCCAATACTGTTCCTTCCTGTACAAATTTATTGTACAACCTGTGGATGGTCTTCTTGCAAGGGACCCATCGTGTGTTAAACTGTTGTTAAAAACGCCTCTGAGTCACAACAAGGCTTTTTATTTCATGAAAAAGTAACACAATTTCCGATCATTGCTGTGTCGTCAGTCTTCCGTTGTCAGCCATTGCTGCTTACTAGTCTCCTAGCAGCAGTATTGTGAATTACACATCATTTCGTAACTCATTTTTTTTTTTTCCAAGCTCTGCTGATACTGCTGTAGAGATCCCAACAGAATATCTAATGTGCGCGGTAAATTGTGAAAGAAACAATTGGTAATACATTCGTGCGCCACCCTGTATATTGACTAAGAAAATAAGAATGAAAGTAAGCTATTACGAGCAGCATAGTGAATGCATTATACTAGTCAAGATAGAAATGAAGCCAACACCTACCTCAGTAGCAAGGAAGAAATTGAAAGAACGTATGATGTAGTGAAAGAAATTATTCAGATAGTTAAAGGAGAGGATAATTTAACTATGATGGGGGCTGAAATTCGATAATGGGAAAGGATGAGAAGGAAAAATAGTAGGACAGCATGGACTGTGGGAGAGGAATGAAAAGGGAAGCAACCTGGTAGAATTTTGCACCAAGCACAATTTGAGCATCACAGATACTAGGTTTAAAAATCATGAAAGAAGGTTGTATATGTGGAAGAGAACTGGAGCCACCAGAAGGTCTCAATTAGATTACATAGCTGTATAACAGAGATTTTGTAGCCAGATTTTAAACTTCAAAATACTACGAGGGTCGCATATGCAGATAGGTAAGATATGAAGGATTTGGGACATAGACAAGTTAAAAGAACCAGAGGCTGTTAAAAATTTCAAAGGGAGCATTAAGCAATGATTTATTTAAATGAGGATAAGGGAAAAAACAGGGAATGAATGGATAGCATTTAGAGACAAAATAGTAAATCCAACATATGATCAAATAAACAAAAAACGATACCCAGTAGAAATGCACAAGATATTGAATCTAGGATGAAGTTTTTACTCTGCAGCAGTGTTTGAGCTGGTATGATAGGTTCAAGTCCCAGTCCAGCACGCAAACAGTTTCAATCTGCCAGGAAGTTTCATATAAGTGGACACTCCACTCCAGAATGAAAAATTCATTCTGGAAACAATCCCCAAGGCTATGGTTAAGCCATTTCTCTGCAGTAGCCTTTCTTGCAGAAGTGCCAGTCCCTTAAGTTATGCAGAAGAACTTCTGTGAAGTTTTGAAGGTAGGAGATGAGGTACTGGCAGAAGTAAGTCTGTGAGGTTGAGTTGTGAGTTGTGTATGGATGGTACAGCACTTACCCACAAAAGGCAAAGGTCTCAGGTTCAAGTCCCAGACTAGCACATGCTTCTAACTTAACAGGAAATTTAACAATGAATCTAGTTAACACAAGAAAATAAAAAATAAAAAAAATGCAGCAAATGGAGCAGGCCAAAGGAAATATAGGTGTATAAAAATGAGACTGCCTGGCAAAGTAGGAATGTCTGAATGCGAAAAGCAAGACTGTACAAGCATGAGTGCCTATGGGAAAGATAGGTGTAGAATACAAGAAAATTATAGAGATATTTGTAGAAGACAGACATTAAGAGGTGACATGGTAAGCTTGTGCTACGCAAAGAAGGGAAGACTGAAAAGTGGAAGCAGATTAGGAAGTAAATAAAGATGAGATGGGATACTACATGAAGAATTTGATAGAGCTCTGAAAGACCTAAGTCGAACAAAGTATATAACATTTCCTCAGAGTTGTTGGCATCCTTGGGAAAGCCAACCAAAACAATCTTATTTCACCTAAAGTGAAAGATACATCAGACAAGTGAAGTACCCTCAGAAAAATGTAATAATTCTGTTCAAAAGAAGGAAGGGGCTACCAAGTGTAAATATTATGAACTATCAGTTTAATAAAGTCATGGCTGCAGAGTCCTGACATGAATTCTTTAAAAGAGAATAGAAAAACTGGTAGATGCTGACCTCATGGAAGATCAGTTTGAGTTCCAAACAAGTGTAGATATACGCAAGGCAATACTGGCTCTATAACTTACACTATGAGATAGGTTGAAAAAAGTCAAAGATATGTTTATATCAAGGTCGAATTTAGAATGAACTTTGCACTTCACAATCATTATTATTGTAGTGGTCTTCAGTCTGAAGACTAATTTGATTCAGCTATTCATGCTAGTGTATCCTGTGAAAGCATCTTCATCACTGTGTAACTAATGCAAGTTACATCCATTTGAACTTGCTTATTGTATTCAAGACTTGTCCTCTCTCTGCAGTTTTTACTTCCCATACCTGCTACCATTACCAAACTGGAAATTCCTTGGTGCCTCAGTATATGTCCTACTAACTGATATCTTCCCTTAGTGCTACAAATTTCTTTTTCCCCAAAAGTACTTCCTCATCAATTATTCAGTCCACCCATCCAATTTTCAACACTCTACTGGAGGATCATATTTCAAAACCTTCTACATATTTTTTTCCTCTCTGAATTGCTTATCATTCATATTTCACTTACATACATATAAGGTTACACTCTGGACTAATACCTCCAACAAAGCTTCCCTAACACTTAAATCTACAGTAGATGTTAACAAAATTTCTATTTTTGAAAGATGATTTTCTCACTTTCACTATTTTACATCCTCTCTGTTTCGGCCATATCTATTATTTTGCTGACCAAATAACAAAACTATTCAGTACTTTTAGAGTCTCACTTTCTAATCTAATTCACTCAGTATCACCAGATTTAATTTGACTACATTCCGTTATCCTTGTTTTGCTTTTGTTGATGTTAATTTTATAATCACTTGTAAAGACACTATTCATTCCATTCAGCTGCTCTTCCATGTCCTTTCTATCTCTGAAAGAATTACGATGCCATTGGCAAACCTTAAAAATTTTATTTCTTCCCCTGGACTTTAATTCCATTTTCCAATTTCTCCTTGATTATCTTCACAGCTTGCTCAAAGCTCCTACGATCATGCTCTGAAATGAGCTCCATTCTATCTGGCATTTTACCCGCCACAACCAGAATAACTTTTCATGACTCTGAAATATCCTTGTCAGACTCTTATGTTCCTTCTGCACCCATTCCCCTACCCTACTGCTCCTACCCCTGTGACTGTTCCCACTGTAAGACTTGCTCCATGCAGCCTCCTACAACCACCTATACCAACCCAGTTACTGTAAAAACATATACTATCAAAGGGAGAGCTACCTGAGAAACAACACTTGAGGTGTACCACCTGTTGCATAAACATTATTCAGCCTTTTATACTGGTACAACCACAATCAAGCTATCAGTTAGGATGAATGGGCATAGGCAGAGGTTATATACTGGCAACACAAAATATGCTGTTTTGGAGCATGCTCTACAACATGACAGTTGTGACCTTGGTGCATGTTTCCCCCAGACACCAGTTTCTCAGAACTATGCAGGTGGAAGCTGACATTACAGCATGTCCTTGATTCTCTCCACAATTTCTTTGGTCTCTTTCTCAGTAACTATTCCTTTCTTCACTCCCTTTTACTTTTCTGTTTCGTTTATTTGCTGACGTGTTTATTTTTCTCCACCCTCCACCACTATCACAAACAATGCACTTAGCTTTCCACTCTTATTAACTAGTGCGTGATGTTAGTAATAACTGTATTCTGTATCACCCTATCCTCCAACTTTAAGCTCTCAGGTTTTCAAATCTCATCCAGTGCAGTCCCCAACAATCAGTCTTTCCTTCTCATTCTGTCTGGCAAGTCTCCCTCATCTGGGTGGGGGGGGGGGGGGGGGGGGCAATGTTTCCAAACTCCCCTCATTTCCTAAACCTCACCAGTCCTTTTGCTTCACCCCTCTTCCTTCCTGGTCAATCTTACTGCAAGAAAATGTAGCCACTGGCTCCTGAAGCTTGTAAATTTCAGTACCTTTATATATGTGTTCTCCTGCTGCTGCTTGGTGAGTATATTTTTTATCAATCCAGTTAAGTTATATTTTCAAAACTGGATTACTTTCATTAACATATATAAAGTAATTTAGAAGTATTTCAGTACTTATCAGTATCAATAGATCTGATGTTAGTGTACCTTGCAGAAGTAGCTTGCAATGACTGAGTATGCCTCTTAACTTAACTCATTCGACATTCCTAAATACTCTCTCCATGAAGGGATTTATGGAACATCATGGATGAATTTATGAATGTATGAGTTAAGTGACCTCTTTTCAGAAACTACATTTTTCCTTTCTGTTAAGATAGTCATGCTAAATTTATAACACTTCCATCAACAATGTGCTCTGCTGAAAAGATCATGTATCACTGTCAGATGAGTGAAGACTTGGCTATGCCATACAACAACTACAGAAAACTTGGATCTAAAAAGAGCCAGTCATAAAGCTTGGAGACTCCTAAAACATCTAAGTAATGAATTGATCCATCTATGACTGCTGTACACCATAATATTGCGGCCAATAAAATAGCACATCAGTTACTGCTGAACGGGAAGGCAATCCAAATATCCAAAGAGCCTTAATTGCAACGAGAAGTGCAGAGGAGGAGACCAACCTGCATTCAACATCATTCAGCATGGAAGAATTTGATAAGGCTATTAAACAAAGTAAGAATGGAAAATCAGCTGGCTTAGATAATATATGAACAAAGATACAGATTCTGCAACTCTTTCATAATTGCGTGAGCAATGTTAAATCCCAAAAATGTGGAGGAGTTGAGTGAGTGCTTTGCTGAAACCTGGTAAAAAAGGGAAAAATCCAAAGAATTTTAGACCAGTTTCATTACTCCGTCATCTATACAAACTGCTGGAAAGAATGATCTTAAATCACCTCCTACCTGTAGTTGACCCCCCTGCTGATATCTCAACAAGCTGGATTTCGTCCTGGTAAAAGCTGCACTGGACAAATGCTGAATCTTACATAGTTCATAGAAGATGGGTTTAAAGCTTGTAAGATGGCAGGGGTGATATTTGTTGAGTCTTCAGTGGCCTATGACACTGCCAATCACGAACTACTATTACTCGAGGTATGCGGTATGACCATTGCAGCAATGCAGTTCATTGCAGCAATGCAGTTCATTGCAGTAATTCTGCAAAACAGCAGGTTCTTCGTTGACTTTCAAGGGCAGTGCAGTCGATGGAGACTACAGAAAAATGGTCTTCCCCAAGCAAGCATATTGGCTTCAATCCTATTCAACATGTATACAAATGACCAATCTATAGCCCCCAAAACCAGAAGTTTCTTGTATCCTGATGACCTTGCTCTTGCCACCCAGAGCTCAGACTTTGAATCAGTGGAGAACACCCTAACAAATGCCCTTGAAGATCTACCAAGATACTGTAGCACAAATCAGCTTAAACTAAACCTCTCAAAGAGTCAAGTGTGTGCTTTCCAGTTAAGAGATAGGGAAGCTATTCATATGTTGATGATAGTATGGTCAGGAGTTGAGATACAACATTGTAACTCTCCAAAATATGTAGGAGTGATGCTGGACAGGTCTCTTACTTTCAAGAGACACTGCATGAATTGCAAGTTGAAAGTTTCCACCAGGAACAATCTGTTAAGGAAATTGGCCAATAACAGTTGGGCAGTCCACTTGAAACCATCCGAACCTCTGCACTAAAATTAGTCTATTCTGGTGCAGAGTGCACTTGTCCTGTATAATTTATCACATACCAAACAGGTAGAAGAAGTGCTCAGTCATACCTGCAGAATTATAACAGGTTGTTTGAAATCTACTCATGGCAAATAAGGAATGAAAGATAGTGGAATAAGAACAAACCCATTCCCTGTATGTGCATAAACTTCATTTGCAGTGATTGAGGTGAAGGAAGAGTTTCCTCTGAACATCAAAGGTACTTACTACCACTGCCAAAAATGCAATGATGCAACTCTGGTTGGAAAAGAGTTTCTGAAACTCTGCCTCCCAGACATGGCAAGGAATGAATGACCTGGAAATCTTTCAATAGACTAATATCTTGATTGGGTAGATCAAGGTGTAATCTGGCAAGATGGGGCTACAGTACAGAAAACAATATTAAGTTTGATTTTGGAGAAGTCCACACTGTCTATCACCTGTTTCAGTGTCGACTGTGTCCATCTTCCTGCATTACGGAAGACCTCCATCTAGAGGCCGAAATGGACTTGGAAGTAGCCAAATTTTGGTCAAAGACTATTGTGACGTGTTAACTGTGCACCTATGTATGTTTCTGACATGAGACTAAAATACAGCAAAAAGCATCTTTCAGGTTTGTGTTTATTAAGTGCTCATATAGAGATAATAAAAGAGACTGGGAGACTCAAACGTTCATAACGGGTGGCAGGGACAAAGAATCCAGTGAAATTTTTTTAAGTGCTTTATCTGAAAACTACCTTGAGCAGTTAAACAGAGAACCGACTCGTGGCGATAACATATTAGACCTTCTGGTGACAAACAGACCCGAACTATTTGAAACAGTTAACGCAGAACAGGGAATCAGCAATCATAAAGCGGTTACGGCATCAATGATTTCAGCCGTAAATAGAAATATTAAAAAAGGTAGGAAGATTTTTCTGTTTAGCAAAAGTGACAAAAAACAGATTACAGAGTACCTGATGGCTCAACACAAAAGTTTTGTCTCAAGTACAGATAGTGTTGAGGATCAGTGGACAAAGTTCAAAACCATCGTACAATATGCGTTAGATGAGTATGTGCCAAGCAAGATCGTAAGAGATGGAAAAGAGCCACCGTGGTACAACAACAGAGTTAGAAAGCTGCTGCGGAAGCAAAGGGAACTTCACAGCAAACATCAACATAGCCAAAGCCTTACAGTCAAACAAAAATTACGCGAAGCGAAATGTAGTGTGAGGAGGGCTATGCGAGAGGCATTCAATGAATTCGAAAGTAAAGTTCTATGTACTGACTTGGCAGAAAATCCTAAGAAATTTTGGTCTTATGTCAAAGCGGTAGGTGGATCAAAACAAAACGTCCAGACACTCTGTGACCAAAATGGTACTGAAACAGAGGATGACAGACTAAAGGCCGAAATACTTAATGTCTTTTTCCAAAGCTGTTTTACAGAGGAAGACTGCACTGTAGTTCCTTCTCTAGATTGTCGCACAGATGACAAAATGGTAGATATCGAAATAGACAACAGGGGGATAGAGAAACAATTAAAATCGCTCAAAAGAGGAAAGGTCGCTGGACCTGATGGGATACCAGTTCGATTTTACACAGAGTACGCGAAGGAACTTGCCCCCCTTCTTGCAGCGGTGTACCGTAGGTCTCTAGAAGAGCGTAGCGTTCCAAAGGATTGGAAAAGGGCACAGGTCATCCCCGTTTTCAAGAAGGGACGTCGAACAGATGTGCAGAACTATAGACCTATATCTCTAATGTCGATCAGTTGTAGAATTTTGGAACACGTATTATGTTCGAGTATAATGACTTTTCTGGAGACTAGAAATCTACTCTGCAGGAATCAGCGTTGGTTTCGAAAAAGACGGTCATGTGAAACCCAGCTCGCGCTATTTGTCCATGAGACTCAGAGGGCCATAGACACGGGTTCACAGGTAGATGCCGTGTTTCTTGACTTCCGCAAGGCATTCGATACAGTTCCCCACAGTCGTTTAATGAACAAAGTGAGAGCATATGGACTATGAGAACAGTTGTGTGATTGCATTGAAGAGTTCCTAGATTACAGAATGCAGCATGTCATTCTCAATGGAGAGAAGTCTTCCGAAGTGAGAGTGATTTCGGGTGTGCCGCAGGGGAGTGTCATAGGACCGTTACTATTCACAATATACATAAATGACCTGGTGGATGACATCGGAAGTTCACTGAGGCTTTTTGCAGATGATGCTGTGGTGTATCGAGAGGTTGTAACAATGGAAAATAGTACTGAAATGCAGGAGGATCTGCGGCAAACTGACGCATGGTGCAGGGAATGGCAATTGAATCTCAATGTAGACAAGTGTAATGTGCTGCGAATACATGGAAAGATAGATCCCTTATCATTTAGCTACAAAATAGCAGGTCAGCAAATGGAAGCAGTTAATTCCATAAATTATCTGGGAGTACGCATTAGGAGTGATTTAAAATGGAATGATCATATAAAGTCGATCGTCGGTAAAGCAGATGTCAGACTGACATTCATTGGAAGAATCCTAAGGAAATGCAATCCGAAAACAAAGGAAGTAGGTTACAGTACACTTATTTGCCCACTGCTTGAATACTGCTCAGCAGTGTGGGATCCGTACCAGATAGGGTTGATAGAAGAGATAGAGAAGATCCAATGGAGAGTAGCCTGCTTCGTTACAGGATCATTTAGTAATTGCGAAAGTGTTACGGATATGATAGATAAACTCGAGTGGAAGACTCTGCAGGAGAGACGTTCAGTAGCTCGGTACGGGTTTTTGTTAAAGTTTCGAGAACATACCTTCTCCGAAGAGTCAAGCAGTATATTGCTCCCTCCTACGTATATCTTGCGAAGAGACCATGAGGATAAAATCAGAGAGATTAGAGTCCACACAGAAGCATACAGACAATCCTTCTTTCCGTGAACAATACGAGACTGGAATAGAAGGGAGAACCGATAGAGGTACTCAGGGTACCCTCCGCCACACACCGTCAGGTGGCTTTCAGAGTATGGATGTAGATGTAGATGAATTTGGAACCCATAGATAAGTACTCTTGCACAAAAAAAGGAGAGAGAGAGAGAGAGAGAGAGAGAGAGAGAGAGAGAGAGAAGAAGAAGAAGAAGGAGAAGAAGAAGAAGCTATGGTAGTCTGTGCAGTTACACAAAGCCACTGTCGCAGGATGACGTAATGGTTAGCGCAGCTGCCTAGAGAGTAGGCGACCTGGATTCGACTCCTGGCCTTGGTACAAATGTCTCTGTAACATTTAGTTTCATGAGAGATATATTATTGTTACCCATAAAGTGTTTCTCAAATTTGATTACATCTTTCATTTCATGGTTTAGTTACAGCTTCTGCATCACCAAGAAATCAGCACAAAGTTTAATTTATTCCATATGTACGAGGGCGGTTCAGAAAGTAACCTCCGATTGGTCACAGTGCGGGTTGTGGGGGGGGAGTAGCGACGCCATCTGTGCGTTCACGCACTCAACAGGTCAGTCGGCATCAAGCCGTGGTCGAGTGAACGTCGTACCTGCGCTAGTTTAGTTTTTGTGGCAGTTTGAAATGTGTGCTGCAATAGAAAACCCCGCCAAATGTGAAGTGCGTGCTGTCATAAGGTTTTTTACAGCCAAAGGATATTCTGCAGCAGCTATTCATCGTGAGCTTTGTGCTGTTTACGGACCAAGAGTTATGAGTGAAGGAGTTGTCCGTGAATGGGTACGTTTATTTAAAAGTGGACGAGAAAACGTTCATGATGAAGAGAGGAGTGGTAGACCATCATTGGTGACTGACGAACTCGTTCAGACAGTTGATGCAAAAGTTCGTGAAAATCGACATTTCTCAATGTCGGAGTTGTCTACTGGTTTTCCACAGATTTCTAAGACTCTCTTGTACGAGATAGTGACAGGAAGATTGGGTTACCATAAGTTCTGTGCACGATGGGTGCCCAAAATTCTTACCGACCACCACAAAACTCAAAGAATGGCCTCTGCATTAGACTTTCTGTCACGTTACGAGGACGAAGGAGAACCATTGTTAAACAGAATCGTGACCGGTGACGAAACCTGGATTAAGTACGTGAACCCTGAGACAAAAGAACAATCAAAGATGTGGGCACATTCAAATTCGCCTACCAAACCAAGAAAAGCCTCGCAAGATTTTTCTGCCAGAAAACTGATGGCAACGGTGTTTTGGGATGCCAAAGGGGTGTTGTTGGTTGAATTCATGGAACATGGTACGACCATTACTCAAGACGTGTACTGTGAAATAATAAAAAAGTTACGACGGGCTATACAGAACAAACGCCGTGGTATGATGACTTCCGGTATCGTTTTTTTGCACGATAACGCCCGTCCTCACTCTGCTCGCAGAACAACGGCCCTTCTTGAGTCCTTCAAGTGGGACGTTATCAACCATCCACCTTACAGCCCAGACCTGGCGCCAAGTGATTATCACCTCTTCATGCATTTGAAGAAATGGCTCGGGTCACAGCGGTTTGATGACGACGAAGAGCTCAAAGATGCAGTCACAGGCTGGCTCCAGGCACAAGTGGGTGATTTTTATGCAGAAGGAATTTCAAAGCTTGTGAAGAGATACGATAAGTGCCTCAATCGCTATGGAGACTATGTAGAAAAATAGTGCAAAGATGTAGTTGTAAGATATTAAAATATTTTTATTTAACTTGGTGTATTTTTTTAAATCAACCGGAGGTTACTTTCTGAACGGCCCTCGTATTTCTTACAGCCCATTGAACATTTAATATTAAATATCAATGAAAATTTTTATTATAAGTGACAGAATTTGATCTTTTCTATACTTTAAGTGAATTAATTTATCAAATAGAACATCTTTTGATGTATCTCAGTCATTATAAAATAGGCTACCATCTACTTAATTGTTAATTACCATCCAGTATCCATTATTTTTTTAAATAAATTTTAGCATTCTGTAGATTATCATATTGGATGAGTTAAGGACTTTTCTTAGCCCAACTTTGCTTCACCCTAAAAGAAATCATATTGTCAACTGTGGATCTTTAGGGACCAAGCTGAAACACAGACAGGGTAAGGATGGTGAAAATAATAGATTGTAGGCTTTCTTTTAAAAATAACCATCAGGGCATTTGCCTTTCACAGAGTTAAAAAAATATGGGAAACCTAAATTTGAACTCTGCACCTCCTGATATTGAGTGCAGTACCTTAACTACTCCACCACCTCATTTGGTTTCTTCTGTATAGTCTAGAGTTTTGTTGCCCATATCACATCAGTTCAAATAAAAATTAACTGTAGTTACATTTTGGATGTTAATGTTACCACTGATGGAGGTATCATTAAAAGAATCACAAAACAGTGTCTACTTTTTTTCAGCTGGTGTTTTGTACATCATTTGGCAGAACATAGGGCAATGCGGCACAGTGACAGGAGGGCACTGCAAGCTCTTGATGAACCCTGAAAGCAGTAATTTGTCCATTCATGTTGACTGTCATTCAGCAAATAAAGGACTCTTTGCTGGAATGATAGTGCTTTTAACTTCTGTCGTGAGCATCATACTATTTTTTGTTGCAGTCACTGATTCGTAAGTGCTAAAACAACTAACCTTCTTCAGTAGAATAGCGAAGCATTTTTTTACACAAAAAACATGCTATTCTTTGTTAATGTGCCATTTTTCTTTTAATAACTCTTTTATTTATACTACTGCTACTACTACTAGTATCTCTAACACTACTACCACCACCACCACCACCACCACCACCATAATGGTGAAGTGCCACACAGTACATATAAAAGAGATGTTTGTACAGTTCAATCCTGTTCTTCTGTTTAAAGAGACTATAATTTATGTATTTTGTATTGTTTCAGAAATTATGTGACTATTGGAGTGGATGTACATATGTGGACAGAATTTGCAATTCTGATTCTCATGACAGTTACAGTCTTGTTTGCATACTGGCAAATAATAACTTTGGATGTTAATGAACACCCTATATCACTCCTAGATGATTTGCTGCTTGCAGTCTGCTTGCCAGCTTATTTCTTCTATGCAATATTAAGCCTTTATCCATCTGTCGTATACAGTGAGATAGTCTTTAGTATCATCATCTTGCTTCGGGTAAAGTATTTTGTTTTTTTATGTTTGATACTCTAAATGACAATTATCTTCAGAATTATAAAAATAGTTCTCTGTGGGAAACATAATATGAAAGGCTAAACACAACATATTTTTCATAAATGAATCAAATATGGCAATTAAAGAACCACATCTTTATTTTGCAGTATGTACAAATGTATACAACATAATTTAAATATTTGCAACAAAATGAGTAAATTGGATCTTTTTGTTGTGTTTTATGTTTTAGAATACATACTATAATAATGATCATCAAAGAGTGTTACCTTCTAAAACTTTGGCCTACCATGTGGAATTGAATTATTGCGAGCATATACACAGTACAATATTGCATACTGTCTGCAACATGCTAATTATTCAAGTTAGTATGTAGAATATACTACATTAGATGAATACTATCAAGAGCTCAGGAAAATATTATCTACCTAGCTACAAAGATAGCAAAAGCAGATAAATGCAAGAACTATAGCAGGATCAGTTTAACAGCTCATGGATCCATATTCCTGACAACTGTTAATGAGACAAGTTGTCAGAAAAACCACGGCTTTTTCATAAGATTTGTTGACCTACAAAAAGCATTCAACAATCTGAAATTGTGCAAAATTTTGTTAATTCTCCATAAAATTGCTATCAACTAGACACAAAATGGGTAGTATACATTGTGTACAAGTACCAGGAAAGAGAAGAGAACGAATTGAAAAGGGTTGTAGCAGGGATGCAGTTTTTCTCCGCTTACTGTTCAACCTGTACATCAAAGGAGCAATGACAGAAATAAAAGAAAGGCCTATGATTTGGATTAAACCCAGGGTAATTGATATCAAAGATAATATTTGCTAATGACAATGCTGTCTCAATGAAAGTGAAGAAGAATTACAGGAACTGTTGAATAATATGAAGAACCTAATGAGCACAGAATATGGACTGAGAAATATGGACAGAAAAAAGACAGAAGTTATGATAAATAGCAGATATGAAATTAGTCACGAAGTTAACATCAAAAGCATCAGATTTTAGATAAAGTGGAAGAATTCTGTTACCTTGGCAGCAAAGTAACAGATGATTGAGCACCTGGTAGAAGGGATCATGCCGGGGCAGAATATCCATGGTATATTGTCAGTGTAAAGAAATTTCTAAAGAAGCAGCAATTACTGTATAACACATGGAAAACAAAGCATACAGTTATAGACAGAGAGGTGCTGAGTGAAACACACTTGGCTATCAACAGCATAATGCATGAACCCTTCAATGACTACCAAAGCAGAATATTATCAAAAGATCTCTCACAAAACGCAACGAATTAATTCAGGTCACACGTAAAGGATGTTAGTAGTGAACTGAAATTGAGGATAGCAAATCAAACACAGAAATGCTTAACTCTGTTAACAAAAGTTCCTTTACAAAGGCAAATCCAGTACTAACATATTGTTGCTTTAGCTAGTCTGGTGTGATGAGATCTTGTCCCTGAATTTTGGTTCCGACTCAATTTTAGAGGGATGATCATCGCACCGTTCAGCCTATTTACAATTTGACAGGATGCTCACTTGGCAGCTTACTATTATTTGGACACTGAATGTTATGTCTTCAGTCCATCCCCACATTTAGGTCTAATATGGTGTACTTTGTATATCCACCTGAAGATGTGACTTTAAGCTATGAAACCGGTTGTGTTTCCAAATAAAGAGCATTACACACAGTTGTTTGCAGTTTTCATTTCACAAGGCCCTGAAAGGCATTTATCAATGGAATTAAGTAGATGCAGTATTTCCTGACTTCCAAGAAGCATCTGACTCAATACTACAACAATATTTGTAAACATAAGTATAATCTACCAAAAAATGTGTGATTGGATTGAGGATTTCTTGGTGGGGAGCTTGCACCATGCTACCTTCAATGGTGAGTCATTAACAGAAGTAGAGGTAACTTCAGGCATAGAGGTAACTTCAGGCATGCTCCACAGAAGTGTTTGGAGAGCCTTGTATTTTATATTAATGAGCTGGTAGATAATATTCATTGTTCCACAGATTTATGGTTTCAAAGTGTCATTGTGGCCCAATAAATATCTACCAAAAGAAAGTTCCAGTCAATTAGGGCCATGAGTGAGCCTGAACAAGTGAGATGTGGCAAGATCAACTCTAATGACAGTTTTATGACAATTTCCATTTTACTTATAATCATACTGCCCATCTAGTTTTTTTTTAATTGATGTTTCTATTTTCCTTGGGACCAGATGATAAATCCAACATGATAATTTTCTCTTCTGCACAATGTTTCATTGTTCCATCTAATGTTGGTTGTAGATGGATAGACAAGGATTACAAAACAGAAGAATGTTAACACTGACCACCTCCCAACTCTTGACTACCAAAACGAAACAGTCGAGAAGTGGTTCCATTTGACACAAACTAAGGACACCTGTGGCACATTTAACATAAGCGACATAAACAGATGCATCCCCTCTCACAACAGATTTTTCCTCAGAGTGGGTGAAAAAATAGGAGCCAACTAATATCATCACAGGCACTGTAGAACGCTCAAATTGATAAAACAAGTACCTATCAAGGAATACTGATAACATCAATACAGAACTCCAATATAAATACTGGTACTCAGATTGCAGGGAAATTTTAAAAGTTATCATACTCTTTAAAGTATCATGTTTTCTTATGTAATGGAGTATTTTTGAAACCATGTGCACAATTAATTAGTCATGTATTGCTCCACCCTTTTAATATAAAAGAAAAAATGGCTACATTCCTTACCTATTCAAACAGGCTGCTTTGAAATACATGTAACATCAAACAATTGATCCATCTTTCTCCTGCCAGGAGCCACCCTCCAGAACCCTCATTCTCTTTCTCAAAAACTTAATTTTGAAGACAATTGAATGATGAATGTGTGCCAACAGGCTTACTAAATTCTTCAAGGTTTGATTTGTCGGTAGAATATTCTAGAAAATGATCTATAGCTTATTCAGTCTTCCAAACAACAAGCTAAGTTGACAAGTTAGAAAAAGTGTTCCACAAGTGTGTTCCATGATTTTAGTAAAGCATTTAGTTATAGAAATAAAATTAATTAGTGGAATAGTTTACTTATTTTCTTTGTTGAGTGTCAAATTAGCAATCCAGAAATTAACTTGTATATTTGAAAACTGATTTTGCACCGCAGCTCATATTCCATGTTAAACTGCAAGTTTCCACATAGCAAACTGTGTTTGATGGTTCACAAAGTAAAGGAACAAATAGGAATCTCAGCTCTGATAGGACCGCACCTACTATACACTGATAAGCCAAAACATTATGACCGTTGCCCACCACAACATTGGATGCCGCTAGTTGGTATTGTGGGCACATGATGTGGTAACAAAAGTATCTAAAACTTCCTGGCAGATTAAAACTGTGTGCCGGACCGAGACTCGAACTCGGGACCTTTGCCTTTCGCGGACAAGTGCTCTACCGACTGAGCTACCAAAGCACGACTCACGCCCCATCCTCACGGCTTTAATTCCGCCAGTACCTCGTCTCCTACCTTCCAAACTTCACAGAAGCTCTAGAAAAGTATCTAAGTGGAGCAGACATAGACTGGGGACCATTCTAGCAAATATATGGTTTGCAAATGGGAAAATCCATTGAAATAAATGACTCTGACAAAGGACAGATTACGCAGAGCCTGTGAATGAGTGTCTTGAAATCAATGCAGCTGGTTAATGTTCAAGTGCTATTGTCATGAGCATCTATGGAAAGGAGATAGGAGGATAGTGAAACTACTATTAGACAATAAATGGTTGGATGTCAACACCTCTTCACGGAACATGGGGTTCAGAGGCTTGTCCATTCTGTAAGGTAGGATAGATGGTGATGTGTGGCATCTCTGTTGAAAGAAAACAATCCTGGTGCATGTGCAAGTGTGTCAGAGCACACTATTCATTGCACACTTGAATATGGAGCTCCACAGCATGATCTGTAGCACACCATCCCTGTGTGTTCACATGTTGACCCAATGACATTGTCATTTGTGACTGCACTGGGCCCAGGACCATTGGGATTTGACGTCGATCAGTGGAAATGTTCTGGCTCTTTCGGCGAATCACATTTTTGCTACACTGGGTCAATGGTCATCCCTGCAAATGCTGTAATAAAGGTGAACGGTGGCTTGAAATGCGCAGCGCGCCACAAACACCAGCTGGTGGAAACAGTATTATGCCGTGGGACACATTCTTCTGCACTTGCTTGGGACCTGTCACAGTAATCAAAGACACGTTGATAGCTGCAAACCAGTTGTATCCCTTCATGCTTTGATGTCTTTGTTGACGGAGATGTCATCTTTCAGCAGTATCATTGTAAGTGTCTCAGAGCCAGAACCATGCTCAATTATTTGAGGAGCATTATAGTGAACTCACGTTGATGCCTCGGTGACCAAATTTGCCTGATGTAAATCCTATGGAACCCATCTGAGTTGCTATCGGGCACCATCACCGCATACACAAATCAGAGGCCCGTTATACACATGAATTATGTGACCTGTGTGTAGACATCTAATGCCACATACCTCCACAAACCTACCAACAAACCTTTGGATCCCTCATATACAGCATCACTGATGTATTTTATTCCAAAGATGGACAAACAAGCAGGTGGTCATGTTTTGGCTCATCAGTGTGATTATGCACTGTCCAAACTGTCTCCAGGCTGACGATTACTCCATTTTATTTTTGTTCCATGGAGATAGAAAAATATTGTACTTCGCAGGTAATGAAGTCTACTGTCACACTGTAAATAAAAGCTATTTTCTACCTTTATTTTACTGTAGTTACATGATGAATATCCTTTTCCTCAGTAATGTTACCTTATTTTTACTTTTATATTATTATCAACCTGATTTTCATCTTGGAATAGTCTATAATTATTATTTCTTACAGGTCTTACAAGTGCTAATACAAACACCATTCATCATTGATGGTCTTCGTCGCTGTAGCAATACTAGATCACTTCGACAGAAAAAGCCAGGACGTGAAGTTGTGACACTTTTGATAGTGTGCAATATTGCATTGTGGATGATGCAGACATTTGAAATAAAATCTAGTGGCACAAAGGATCATAGATACGATTTTTATGGGAAAAGCGCATGGACAGTTATAGGACATTTGCCTATACCATTAATGATGTTCTATAGATTTCACTCTTCTGTATGCTTGGTGGACATATGGAAATCTGCATATGAGCCCGGAGAATGATGACTGTGTATCATCAGACTAAAAACTGAATTAGTCAAACTGGATGCAAGCAGTTATGTGAAAAAGGAGAGAGGTGTACTGAAGCTCTCACTGATAAATTCCATATGAAAAATACTCAGTCAATAGTTATAAATTAGTATGTATTTATTTTCATTGTATTGATTCTTTTTTAATTGACTGAATGAGAACAGAATGCTGTAAGAAGTTGTTATGTAATATTACATAATTACTTTGGGCAACAGACTATAGTTGTTACTTTATTTGAGAATCAGCAATCATTAATATTATACAATTGTCACTATTTGTTAAACTTTGTTTAATGCTTACATGTGATAAAATCTCATTTATGAGCTATGATGGATTTTCATTGCTGTTGATAACAGACAGTAACTGTATGTTTCCCTGCCTGTCTTTCTTTGTGGAACAAAGTGTACTATCCTTCTTTCCAGTGTAATACTTAGATAATACTGATTTTTATGTAATATTTGTGTTCACTTTGGCCAGCAAGCAGTGTATAAATATCACCTTCAGGTATTTAGCTAGAGTAATAAATGTTATTATGAATAAAACTTGGAGAGATTTACAATACAGGGTGTTTAAAATTATTCAGCCAACTTCACAAGACTTTATCTTGTAAACAAAGGAAGATAAAAACTTCGGGTATATTTTAACTTATTCATCACAGCTAAAAGATTACCCTGCTGGCAGTTGTAAATTGCCTGTTCAAATGGTTACTGGTACGGGTCTCATTCATTTCTCTTGCTCGTTCATTAATCAATGTGCCTTAATCTGAGGTGGCAAAAGCATTTTTCATTCTCTGTTTCAACAGGTGCAGGTGAAATTCAATTAGAACTGTGTGACATAATTTTTGTTAAGAGTATGGCACAACACCACCTACGTTCAAAGCAGTTTCAGGACACTCGTTGTTTATGTGAGGATTTCCTCCATCTGTTCCTTCAAAATGTACAGCACATTTGACGTTGCTATGCATGTAGTCTAGAGATGCCTATATGTTGTGTCAGCAAAAGAGTTTGCCATTCCTCATGTGTCTGTCTGGCATGTTTTGCAGTGGCAATATTGTTTAGAACTGTGGTGATGAACAACAAACATGTAGAGTTCTACAGTTTTATTCTAGATGTGAAGATGCAAAAGAATAATTTGCTTTTATGTGTAGGGTTCAATGATGAAGCCACATTCCATTTAATGGGAAAGTGAATTGGCACAATGCAAGTATATGTAGCACACAGCAGCCACATACCGTATTTCCTGAGGAAAGGTTTGTCACCAATTCCTTTTTCAGTAAAAGATAGTTAAATTAATTGTGTACCTGGACATATTGGAAACAAAGATTTTTCCACTATTTAGAGAACATGGTGAAAATTTCATTTTTCGACAGAATGGAGGATCACTGCAATGACCCTTCAGGTAAGAGCAATTCTTAAAATCACCCATAAGAGGCAAAACAGCGTTGCCACAAGATTCCCCAAGTGAAATTTCCTGACATTTCCTTGATTTCCAGACAAATTTTTATGACAAATTCTGGGATCTCAAGAGTAAGTAAAGACATAACTGGACAAAAAAAAAAAAAAAAGAATGTAAAGACTTCTGTATTTCTCCTCCATGTGAGCAGAAATCTTATGTACTGACATCAAGATCTTTTGTAATGAACTGTTTTTAGATGGCGAAAGCAAGCCAAAAGGTATATGTGTTTCATTGAGACCACTGTCATTATTTTATTTCAATAAAGTGAACACATCTGGTGACAAAAATACACACTTCCTTGGAGTTGCAAGACATTTAAAATACCTTCACTGATTTCAGAAATAACCCCAGAAAAAAGAAGGCCTCTTGAAAGAAGTGTACAAGGCAGGGAAGAGTTGTGTATAAACCAACACTTTAGCTTACTGCCAATAACATGTTGGTTCTACTATGTTCATTATTGTCGGTTATTACTCACTGTGCTATGTCCATTATTTTACAGGTATTGTGTGATTTTTCTTTTGAGAAATATATGATTACGGTACGTAGCATATGAACCACAAGCAACTGCCACAATGTTCTTCTTCTTGTCATCCATACTTTCTAAGACATAAACTACTTTCGAAGAGCCAAAATGTACTACTATAAATAAAATGTTTACAAAACTCAGCGCTGTACAATGTACTTGTGGCAGACAGTCACAATTCCAGATATCTATCATCCATGGCCTCCGGCCTGCCAAGGAGCACCTCAGTCCTGTGTCCATGGATATACCACGAAAATTCACTGCATTATGCCACTCACAAACAGACCAAACCTGCGGGCAGATCGTGAGACTAGATCTGACAGGCAGGGTTATGTTAGGTTAGTGTTGTTAAACGTCCCGTCGACAACGAGGTCATTAGAGACGGAGCGCAAGCTCGGGTTAGGCAAGGATGGGGAAGGAAATCGGTCGTGCCCTTTCAAAGGAACCATCCCAGCATTTGCCTGAAACGATTTAGGGAAATCACGGAAAACCAAATCAGGATGGCTGGAGACGGGATTGAACCGTCGTCCTCATGAATGCGAGTCCAGTGTGCTAACCACTGCGCCACCTCGCTCGGTTGACAGGCAGGGCCTGCATATTAGTGTGAAGCAACGGGCTTCAGATTGGCAGGCCCGATTCCTTAGGGATACCCACAGAAATGGCCTGTGTTTTTGGCCCATTGCAGAAATCCTCTCATGTGGCCAGCTATTCATGTGTCACAGACACCTTGTTGATCAAATGAGACTACTGTGATCAATCCATGCAACAGTAACTTGTGCAAATACTCTGGGAATCAGTACTAATGAGGATGGTCAGCCACTCATCTGAGCTGCAGACAGGCACGTACAAAAGACGATCACATTCTCAGAACTAAACTATCGGCCATAGACTTTGTCAGAAAATGAGAGCACACACACATTCACACAGTCACTCTGACACAACTTATGCACACATGACCACCATATCCAGCCGCTGCATCAATAATCTCTGAGAATCAGACCCAATCAAACCACTCCTCACGCCTCCCCGCCTCTCATCGGCACCTGCTAGGGTAGCAACAAGAAATGGTGGCAGCACTGACTGCAAGCTGAGGAGAGTAGTAGGAAGGGGAGAAGCAGTAAGAATGAGGGAAGCAGTGCACGTTAGCTGCGGCCAGCCAGCAACGATGCATGACATCTCAAGTAAAGAAACATTTCATCTGCTGAGACAAAAATGAGATTTTTTCAAATTTCCCTGATCTTTCCCTAACATGTTTGAAATTCCCTGATGTCCAGAACTTGTGGCAACACTACAAATGGATCCTCCACTGCACTACATCTACATCCACATCAACATCTATACTCTGCAAACCACCATGAGGTGGATGGCAGAGGATACATCCCATTGTATCAGTTATTAGGGTCTCTTCCCGTTCCATTCATGTATTGTAATCTCTACCCTCCTTCCTAATTCCAGTTATTGCCCACAATAAGCAATGTCTTTTATGAAAAATTTGAGAGGAGGAAATATTACAATAAGCTTTCTAGTTTACATAGCTTTTTGTTTAGAGTTGGTTCCAGTTCTTCTTGTCTAGGGGTCTGAAATTCTCCCATTTTAGGTCCTCATGATTGAATTGATCTAAATAAATTTGAAGATTGTTCCTGCAGAATTTTTGTTGTTATGTTAATGTATTTTGTCACATTTTAGTATATCATACAGTCTTTTGAAGTTTCACATTAGCAAAGCCGAAATTACATTGTTCGCCCAAAATACAAAAAATACGTCCAATCACATCAGTGGCATGCTTACTACTACTTCACTCTGTGGTAATAAACCATTTTCCAAAGGGTTTACAATTTTCCATGACACATGAATTTCTTGTAATTTCAATTATTATTTCATAAATGGGTTACCCGTTTCAAATAATTCATAATTTCAAATGTTTCTTTAAAAAATAATTTTAACTGTACATTCAGAGCTAGTACTTATCGATTGTAACATCAAAAATACAGTAATTCCTCTTCATAAATTTTTGCTTGAAATATAACATAATCAAATTATATGAAAGTTTTCAGAAAAGCAGCTGTCCAAACTTAAAAAAAATTATACTGGTGTTGACAACTATTGTTGAGGAACAGTAATGCTAGAGGACAATATACTGTTACACTATGAAGTGTAGGAAATACACTCCTGGAAATGGAAAAAAGAACACATTGACACCGGTGTGTCAGACCCACCATACTTGCTCCGGACACTGCGAGAAGGCTGTACAAGCAATGATCACACGCACGGCACAGCGGACACACCAGGAACCGCGGTGTTGGCCGTCGAATGGCGCTAGCTGCGCAGCATTTGTGCACTGCCGCCGTCAGTGTCAGCCAGTTTGCCGTGGCATACGGAGCTCCATCGCAGTCTTTAACACTGGTAGCATGCCGCGACAGCGTGGACGTGAACCGTATGTGCAGTTGACGGACTTTGAGTGAGGGCGTATAGTGGGCATGCGGGAGGCCGGGTGGACGTACCGCCGAATTGCTCAACACGTGGGGCGTGAGGTCTCCACAGTACATCGATGTTGTCGCCAGTGGTCGGCGGAAGGTGCACGTGCCCGTCGACCTGGGACCGGACCGCAGCGATGCACGGATGCACGCCAAGACCGTAGGATCCTACGCAGTGCCGTAGGGGACCGCACCGCCACTTCCCAGCAAATTAGGGACACTGTTGCTCCTGGGGTATCGGCGAGGACCATTCGCAACCGTCTCCATGAGGCTGGGCTACGGTCCCGCACACCGTTAGGCCGTCTTCCGCTCACGCCCCAACATCGTGCAGCCCGCCTCCAGTGGTGTCGCGACAGGCGTGAATGGAGGGACGAATGGAGACGTGTCGTCTTCAGCGATGAGAGTCGCTTCTGCCTTGGTGCCAATGATGGTCGTATGCGTGTTTGGCGCCGTGCAGGTGAGCGCCACAATCAGGACTGCATACGACCGAGGCACACAGGGCCAACACCCGGCATCATGGTGTGGGGAGCGATCTCCTACACTGGCCGTACACCACTGGTGATCGTCGAGGGGACACTGAATAGTGCACGGTACATCCAAACCGTCATCGAACCCATCGTTCTACCATTCCTAGACCGGCAAGGGAACTTGCTGTTCCAACAGGACAATGCATGTCCGCATGTATCCTGTGCCACCCAACGTGCTCTAGAAGGTGTAAGTCAACTACCCTGGCCAGCAAGATCTCCGGATCTGTCCCCCATTGAGCATGTTTGGGACTGGATGAAGCGTCGCCTCATGCGGTCTGCACGTCCAGCACGAACGCTGGTCCAACTGAGGCGCCAGGTGGAAATGGCGTGGCAAGCCGTTCCACAGGACTACATCCAGCATCTCTACGATCGTCTCCATGGGAGAATAGCAGCCTGCATTGCTGCGAAAGGTGGATATACACTGTACTAGTGCCGACATTGTGCATGCCCTGTTGCCTGTGTCTATGTGCCTGTGGTTCTGTCAGTGTGATCATGTGATGTATCTGACCCCAGGAATGTGTCAATAAAGTTTCCCCTTCCTGGGACAATGAATTCACGGTGTTCTTATTTCAATTTCCAGGAGTGTATGTTTGTTTGAATGCCTCTGTGTGTGCAATAATTATTCTTATCTTATCCATGCAATCCCTATGTGAGCGATATGCAGGGGATTTTTGTATATTCCTAGAGTCATCAAGCTGGTTCATGAAACTTTGTTAGCACACTTTCTTGGGATCAATTACATCTATCTTCCAGTTCAGTTCTTTCAGTATCTCTGTAACACTCTCCTATGGGTGAAGCAAACATGTGACCATTTGTGCTGCCCTTCTCTGCATGCATTCAATACCCCCTGTTAGTCCTATTTAGCACTGGTCCCAAACACATGAGCAGTTTCTAGAACCAGTTGCATGAGTGATTTGCAAGTAATCTCCTTTGTATATTGATTGCACTTCCCCAGTATTCTACCAATAAACCAAATTCTACAACCTGCTTTACCCACGACTGAGCCTATGTGATCATTGTATTTCATATCCCTACAAAGTGTTAACCCGGATATTTGTATGTGTTGGCCGACTCTAATAGTGACTCATTGACATTATAGTCATAGGATACTACAGTTTTTCATTTTGCGAACTGCACAATTTAACATTTCTGAACATTCAAAGTAAACTGTCAGTCTTTGCACCACTTTGAAATCTTATCAAGACCTGTCTGAATATTTATGCAGCCTCTTTCAAACAGTATTTCATTATAGGTAACTGCTTCATCTGCAAAACATCTGAGGTTACTTTTAACATTGTCTGCAAGGCAACTAATGCACAACATGAACAGTAAGGCAGTTAATATACAACATGAAAAGCAAGGCTCCCAACACACTTCCCTGGGGCACATCTGAAGTTACTTCTATAGGAGGTCTGTTCAAAAAATTGTGGAACATACACAATTTTGTGCCAATGGAGAGCTGGACTGAAATGAGGTTGTCATCTCTGCACACACCTGTGTTTAATGTATAACTACCAAATGTTTTGTTGTTGTATACCTGTTAGTTATTGTTCAGCACTGTGTTGAGTAGAATGTTATGTCGCACAGTTTCCAAGTTTCGAGATGGCAACGTTAGAAGACCAATGCATTTGCTTTAAATTTTGCATGAAACTCAAGAAAAATCTTTACAGAGACACACCAGATGACACAGGAAGGCTACTGTGATGAGTGGTTAAACTGTACTCAGCGTTACGAATGGTTCACATGGTTTAAAAATGGCCAGACACAAGTATGACCCTTGTTCAGGATTCCCTTCGAGGTGTATCGATGACACTCCTGTCAAGAATGTCAACAAAATTGTGCATAGGGACCTTCATATCACAATCTGTGAAGAGCTTTGGATCATGGAAATGAGAATGAGATGTTTCTAAGAGATTCATAATGGAGATGAGATGTGTGTCTACGGTTATGATATAGAGTCGAAGTTTCATTCTTTACAATGGGTCACAAAAGGTTCTCCCAGACCAAATAAAGCTCATCAGGTCAAGTTTCATTCTTTGCAATAAGTCGCGAAAGGTTCTGCAAGACCAAATAAAGCTCGTCATGTCAAGTCAAATGTTCATCAAGAATTTGTGCCACAGGGACAAACTGTTAATAGTGTGTGTTGCAATGAGAAAATGTGAGAAGGTCACTGTGCTGCCTCATCCTCTGTACCTCCAGACTTGGTCCTTGTGGACTTTTTTTTTTTAATTTCCAAAGTTGAAAACGCAGTTGAATGGACGAAGATTAACAACAGCACTTCGCGTGTTCTAGCAAGATGCATACCAGGAAGTGGAAATGGCATTGGGAGCAGTGTATTAGTTGTGGAGGAGAGTATTTCGAAGATCATGCACAACAGGTAGAAAGCAAGTGGAGAAAAATTTTGTGAACAAAGTTCTGGAATTTTTTGAACAGACCTTGTATCTGACGATGACTCGTCATCCGAGATACTGTGCTGTATCCTCCCTGCCAAAAAGTTCTTGGTCCAGTCACAAATTTCACTTGATACCTCATACAATCGCACTTTTGACAATAAGCATAGGTGTGAAACTGATTCAAATGCTTTTCGGAAATCAAGAAAAACTGGATCTACCTCACTGCCTTGATCCAAAGCTTTCAGTATGTCATGTGAGAATGGTGGGTTGCAATGATCTATGTTTTCGGAGTCCATGCTGTTTAATATGGAGGAGATCATTCTGTTAGATACCCCATTATGTTTGAGCTCAGAATATGTTCCAAGATTCTGCAACAAAATGATCTCAAGAATATGGGATGGTACTTATGTGGTTCACTTCTGCTACCCTTCTTGTAGACAGGTGTAACCTGTGCTTCTTTCCAGGAACTGGGCACAGTTTTTTGTTTGAAGGCTCTATGATATTATGTAGTTAGCAGAGGGGCTAACTCAGCTGAAAATTCAGTATAGAATTTGATATGGCTTCCATCAGGGCCCCTTGTGCTTTATTCAATTTTAATGATTTTAGCTGTTTCTAAACACCAGTGACACTAATACTTATTTCATTCATCTTTTCAATGGTACGGGGCATTTCTATTGGGTTTTCCTTTGCAAAGGAAAATTTGAAAATGGAGTTAAGCATTTCAGCTTTTACTTAGCTACCCTCAATTTCAGGGACTGGACACTAACCATTGACCTGCAAGGTCACCTGCTCTCCAGGTATGTGGTTATTTCTGGATTATTAAGGAAAGCTCCATTTGTATGCCTCCCCTATTAACAACTACGGGTGTACTACACTATCACATAGCAACAGCAGTGAATGCATTAACTCCAGATCTTCCACGTCTTCTGCCTTTCACAGATTTGGTCTTTCAAACTTTTGTGGCCTCAACTCCATCTTTTAACTGGTCATCTTTCCTTTACTTTGTGTTGTAAGGCCATCTCTGCGATTCTTGTTTCTTCTATTCAGTCCAGATGTTCCTTCCAGTTTTGTTTATGTTGTTCTGTATTGTGATTTACTGCAAAAACATTCAGCTCTTGTTTAATGTTTTCATTAGGAGTCCTGTACAACAAAGTGCATCCTTTGACTGCTCATAAAAATTTCATTTCAGCCACCTGGAAATGGCTAAAATCTTTCCTCTCCATTACCCTGGATTCACTGCCATACAGAAGACCAGACCATCATCTTGTAGTAGCACATATATTCTGATATCTTTGTAATTTAGTAACTACATCCTTATCTTCAATAAAAGTAATATAGCTACCTAGGTAACTGTAATGCTGAATTTATTCCCAATTATTCCAAAATCTAATCGTAGATTACTATTTTGCTTCACACTGGATACTTTCCATGGAAATGCATTGTCAGTTTTATTTACTACTATCTTAAAACTATAATCCCTTCCAATTAAGTGTAAAAGATGGATTGATTTTTGTAGTTTGTCTTTGGAATTTGCTATTAATACAATGTTGTCAGTATACAATAGTTTGTTAATATGTTTATTCTCGTATATCCCTTCTGCTGCCCTTTCTTTCCATTTTAGGATGACATTGTCTATATAAATATTAAAAAGAGTAGGCAATGAAATACACCCCCATCTCACACCTTGCTTTATTAAAATCTTTTCCTCTGTGTAACTGGGGATATCAAGTATGATACAAGTTTCATTTTACACACTCTTGATACAGTTTATTATGTGATCTGGATATCCATCTTTTGCCACAATTTCCCATGGACTCTGTCCACCCTGTCAAATGCTTTTTGAAAATCTATGAAAGCCAGATAGAGTGGTAATTAAATTCTCTTCTTTCCTGTGTTATTTGCCGCTCAGTAGTATATTATTACAACATAACCTTGCTCTTATAAAGCCACTTCAACTCCAGATATGCTCAAGAAAATATGAGACAAGTTTGTCATCTAGATGTTCATTATGCATCTGGTAGATGGAATATTGAACATTTGTGATTTCTTTAGCCACATCATTTAGCCTGACACAGTTGCAACATTTACACAGCTGCCAGAAACTACTGTATCAACAGGCTGCACCATTTTGCCTCGTCTGTCAACATAGTATGGTACTTTACCACAGGGATTTCAATTTGTATCATGATTGAAGACATGTTTGTGCAAACAGAGAAAAAATAATCATGTACTCAATAATTTTAAGGTGATAATTAAAAATTTATTACTAACTCTCATAGTACACATTAAAGCCAAGTTTGTGGGAATCTTGCACAACTACACAGCACTCTTTCATCTGAAAAGTTCTGCAGATCTGAGAAAAGATTTAAATAGCTTGTATTAAGCTCCAAGCTATTTTGTTATAGGATGAGCTCTGGGGTGGTTGTTGGGTTTGAGAAGGGTGACACATCTGCTCTTGCAAGATTACTAAAATGAATGATAATTTGACTTTAAATAGAAATTGAAACTAATCACTGGAAAATAAACTGTTAAAATTAACTGGAACAGATGAACATTGTTGATGCTGGATGCATCTTTGTTAATAACCAAACTGATTTCTAGAAAAATGCTATAAATTTTAGAAAAGACTACATATCTTCATGCCAGCATCAGTTTTGGGGACCCAATATCTGTTATTTATGGCTGAAACAGAATCACAGCTTGGAGACTGTGGCCAGACCAATTAAGGTTCCATGCTTGTATTCAAGTTTGCAAAATGCTTCATGATGATCAGCAGTTAATCTCAGGGACAGTGTACGAAGTAGCAAATGAATAATTGGCATAATATTAATTGCATTCGGCCATAGCATCTCCATACCATGATCCGTTAAGCTTGTATTGGTCTTCGCTGTAACAATAAAGCATTAAAATTTCATGTATCACACACCTATTAAGGACTTACATCACATCTGCCTACACAAAAGAAGGATTATTAATTATATGCAGGAAATGCAGCTATAGTGCATTCCCCCCAAAATTAATTCATATAAGTTATTTAGACTTGAAGTTATTTTCAGTAAATAAATAGATAAGTCCACATTTTTGTGTCTCCCATTGTTTTTTGACATTAAAGACCAATTCATACTGTCCATCGTGGCAATGTCACGTCAAGGTGTATTCACAGTGTCCATCATGTCAAATCATTTCAAGTCACGTGATCTCATCTCACATTACTGTCCCCAACTGTTCTCTTTGCGGGAAATGTGATCTTTGCAAGATGATTTTCAACTGCTCTTATGCGCGAAGTGCACAACATGGATATTTATTGGACGCAAATGGTTTGTAGCTTGAAGGGATAGCTTGTATATGAGAGAAGAGAGATAGAGGTGCAAAACAACACAAAGAAAGTGTATGGGTCTCAAAAAATTTCATTATGTGGTATAGAAGGGGAAATTCACATATGAAAACAAGGAGCTTGAGGAAGAGGAATCTGCATTCTATATTTTAGAAAGTGAAAGCATCAATTTTTTCATTTGTTATGTCAAACTACATCCAGAATGACTAAAAGGAACACACTGTTATGAGCTCCCATCACATGAGGTGGAAATTTAGTTTAAGGTTAACTTTAGTTGCTAGTCTAGTACAAATTTTTGTGAATTATTCATACCTCCCTCAATACCTTTCCCTTCAAGATATATAGGTTTTCTTTACATGTTGTATTTGGCTCTTAGTAGAAGTCAAGTGCCTTATTTGTACTGGGGTAGCTAGTGAAACCACATAAATATTGATCACTGATGTTTGCAAAACTGTATCACACACAATTCAGAGAGCTGCTTAACAATAAATAGGCTTGGCACAAATACATATTTAAACAAACAACTAGCAGTTTCTGAATGTTTCAATATGTATACACCACCAAAAATTCCTTACAATGTACAAATAAATTTCACGTGCTAATCAATCTTATTCTACCTGCAGTACATTTTTCACTTCAAGTTGCAGCCATGTTGCAGTCCATTCCATAGTAAAATATTAAATACACAACTGGCATCTATAAAACGCCACTTTATAAATGTAGTAGGGGGCAAGTAAATCAGTATGCTCATGTCTTAAAATTCAGATTGCTGTCTCACTGCTTCCATTAATCTTTCATCATTTATTGTGAATTTTAACAAAAGAAATAACGAAACAAAACAATTTATAGCAAATAATGAACAACAAACAACTGATATCAACCACAAGAATTATGATGAAACGAAATAATGGCTTATGGCTGTGTATTGGGAGGAAATGGCTGGTGGGTCATGTGATCAGCAACAGGTGGATGGCGTCAGCTGTCAAAACGTTCCTCCAGAGAAACCTTGTCAGTGCCTTGCCATAATGTGATGTGATGGGATGGCCAGTGTGGATGCTTCCATTTAAAATGCATTGCAGAATGTTTTGACAGGCTGGGATGTGATGTGACGTGATGGCCAGTGCGAATTGGCCTTAAATTTACACAAAATTATTGGAGTCTGTCCATGTAATGCTTCATTTGCCCGCATAAAAGCTTGAAGCTATTTCATTTGTATAAATTGTCTTCAAGGCTTCATCACATAACTTGAGAAATGTTTATATTCTTTTTCATAAAGTTTAAAATGACATATTTTTGGCTGTATAGTTGTTCAAGCAACATGTTCAGCATTTAAAATTGTTTGTACACACAAACTGTTGTTTTAGTATTTTTGCATAAATGTCAGTTACAAAAAAATAATTACATATGCACATATATAGGTAAATAAAACATGAAATTAGTTATACAAATCGGAATGCAGTAAATCAGAGTATATAGGATATATGGTAGAGTGATAAAGGTTTTATATAAACTGGTATATTTCAAAGATTTTTGTTGTTTGATTATAGTCTCTTTTTTTTCTGTGGATTTCAATGTTTTTGATTATATAAAGTGTTATGTAGAGTCATTCATCATGGGATGGATTTACAGAGTTTTAGTGATGTTTTGAAGATCAATGGTTGTAAGTGTGGAGCATGAGAATTTCAATGATATGAATTTATAGAATGCCATGTAGACATGTTGCTATGCTGGTAGGTGGAATTACAAAGGTTTGTTATTGTGTTTTGCCACTCCACTATCCCAGAGTTGGGCACGGCATTAAGGCACAGGAGTCACACCGCCCCTTTCTGACAGAGTGTTTACATCTGCACTCGCCAGCACTTGACTAACATAGCTGTCAGCTTGCTGTGACACCTGTCTCTTACGGCAGCCTCGTTGAGAAACTAGCAGTTGCAAGTATTGCCAACTTGTTCAGCAGCTTCTGATACTGTATATGGGAAAGATAAAATAGCTGCATCAGTTGTTTGATAGTTACTGCAAAACGCTAAGGTACACACACACTAATTGCTGATTGACTGTTTATCTTCATAAAGTGCAGTTGAAGTTAGTTTATGGATCACTATTTAGAAGTTCATGTGAAGCTGTGTTGTTCATTTTTCTAAGGTTGGTAAAGCATGTGTCCAAGGCTAGTTAGAGCACAAAGCATGAGCCAAAGTTAGTTTGTTCGCTGCCATAGGAGTTCATTTTTCACAGTTCATGCATTGCACTAACCTAATATTTACAGTAAACACACGAATGACTTGTTATATATTCATTTAGTCACTCATGCACATTTAAAACACAACAGTTTTAAATTTACAACATGCACACTAACAATTAGTTTCTATACCACTTCACAGTGTTGTTAGTGGCAGAACTGATGGGAACGTTTATGGAATTGCTACATTTGCTAATGTACAAGTGTTTTATGAATTGTGTCTGTGTTTTCTAGTATCCCTTCAATACCATGATATTGTGTTTATTGTTTCATTTGTCTCTTCCTGTCACAGCTTAGCAAAGCTGAGCACTACCCTGTATAAACTAGCCTCACTTGTTTCTTTTTGGTAGCAGATCATCATATTAAAGTGTCCTTGACAGTCTGTTCTGCCATTCTGAAGGTACATTTTTCTTGGTTATTTTGTCCATGCAGTTTCACATACGGAATTGTTTGCAGAGAATTTTAACTCATCCTTGCACTACTCCGTGCCATGAAACTTTGATGTTCACAATTTTACAATATACAAAACTAAAAAATTGTCTGTTCTGGTTTTGACATATTCATGTTCTCCTGTGTATGATCCCACAGTCAGATACTTTTTGTTGCCCCATTATCTTACATATTTAACTAGTTTGAGAGTAAAAGGTTAGGACCCAGATTTGTGTAGCACCGCCTATTATGTGACACAAGGCTCCTAACTTTACAAGGAGGAAATTTAAGTGATAGGACCGCTTTTAGTTTGACATCTGATTTTGTTGTTGAGGTTGCTGGTCAATAACCTCAGCTATTTGTATTGGTTGGTTATTATATCTGGCTTGACTCTGCTTTTCTTGCCTGCTGGGAAGCAGCTATGAAAAATTTGTTGCGGTGGCCCCCAAAATTAAGCTCCCACTGATTCCCGTTTTGGTTTTGGTTTTGCCCGCAGTACCCCTGATTTTGCGATTGTCTGTTATTCTGATACCTGTGGTGATATCGGTGGTTATAATTTTTATTTTGATGCACAAATCTTTAACTCTTCTGGTTGTGTGGAAGCGCGCTGTCATTCCTGTGCTCACCAGTAGGTGTGACACCGTTGCCATTTCCAGTGTGATTCCTACCACTGTAGTAGTTGTTTGTGTTATGTTGCGGGCCATTACTGCGGTTTATCGTTCATATTTTTCATGTATTCTTGAATGAAATCAAGTGAATTCACCATAGATAAAAAGTTTTCCAAAGTGTCTTTGGATGTTATTAGCTTTTCCTAAATACTAATTGGAAATCTGCCTTTTAAAATTATGGTCACGTCTTTGTCTGATATGGATTATCCCAATACTACATCTTTCCAATGCACTTTTCAAAATATTTTTGAAGACTTCCTTGCTTGGCATTGTAACTCTCTGGATTGAATACTTCATGTCTTAGATGTGCTTGAATATGTGGTGATCAATATTTGTTTAAGAAGGCCTGTTCAAATTGTTCATATATTGAACAGGATTCTACTGTTGCCGTGGCTTATGAAATGGATTCACCCTGCTTGTATGAGGTGGCGAACTGAATTTTGAACTGTTGTGTGTTCCATGTCTTAAAACTGTGTATAAATATCAGTGGATAGGGAAACTTTTTTCTGGAATGAGCACTTTAAACTGCCTGTGTGTAAGAAGCCCTTCTTCCAAAAGCACACCTTCAAACATATCTATCTTAGGTTGAAGACGCAATATTAATGATTAATTTCCAAAATGCTATACCTAAAAAATAGAACTAGAAAAAAAACCTTTCATAATCGTACGTTTACAGCACACTAGTAGAAAATACTGCAATATCCCTTCAATGGCTAGAATGACTGATCTTAAGACTCAATAACCACAAAAGCAATACAGTTGTACGTGGAGGCCTGGCCTTCAAAGACTTAGTTTGAAATCCAGATTGTAATATTCATTCATTTATCAGACACTGTGATCCATAAATCCCATCACAAAGGTGAGAATATGTCAGATTATATATTATAAAAAAAAGAGGCCACTGCTGGCAATAACAGGGTGTATACGCGGACATGGAAAAAAATTCCCGGATTTTCCTGTTAAAAATACACTTTCTCCCGGGTGAAAACAAGCGTTTTCCGTGTTAAGTGACAGTATATTTTCCCTTATCAATCCTTTCAATGGTGATGGTTTTATACACGGGCGTAGATTTTCCCGGCACCTTTGATGTGCAGCAACATGTACTCTGCGTATACATTGGAATTCCACCAAACACCGCATGTTACTTTCCGAATCACTGAAATCGAGACTGCGGTGCGCGTTTGTAAGCCAGTCATAGCTCATGTCACGTCTTCTCGCCAGCCGATGGGCAGCGGATATTTAGAGTCTAGGACACGTGATGTAGTCAGCCAACAGCAACATCACTGTTAAGTAGCATTAACACACAAACAGGGAAAGTTAATAGTTTAAATTAATATACATAGTGTTGCTACAATAAAAGCAAAGCTTTCACATATAATATTGGTCTCTAAGGTTAATAAGCTGCAAGAGACGATAAGCTTTCGCATACAATGTCGAACTTTTTTGCGCGTTAAGATATATCACACAAATGTGCCAGTAAAATTTTTAATAATGACATAAATGTCTGATCTTCAGGGTAAAATTTTTAATAATGACATAAATGTCTGATCTTCAGGGTTCGAAATTCTTCTAAAAGGCTCGTCTTCAAAGAGTTGATTTTTAAATGAGAGTCAAACGCTCTGCGATTTAATAAATTCATGGTACATTGTCGCACATAGTTCAACTTACGTAAGAGGATATTTACTTTGAAAGTAAAGCTTTTCAAACCACCATTCAAAGTACTTTCCCGCTACCTGTTAGAAATAGGTTCGTTTCAGCAGTTGCCAGAGAGCGTAGTAATAGGCGACACCACGTTTGCGGAGCAACCATGATGTTGGAAGCCCGTATGTACATACGTGTAAAATATTAAAAGATCATACATTATGTAATAAAAGAAACAAGACATCAGAGGATACTTCAAGAGCATCGCAATTTCGTGAACCATACTAAAATGTGCACATTTGAAGTGCGTACTTAAAGTGCACATTCGTATGTCCAGATTCCCAATGAAGTAGACCTCGACCTGATACTAAGTTTTTTGGTGTGGTTTTCGGGATACAAATTTTCTTTGAGCACCAGTACTGTATAATGTCATGTCTGGTTCTTTATTATGGCAAAATGCCAGGTTTTCGGGATACAAATTTTCTTTGAGCACCAGTACTGTATAATGTCATGTCTGGTTCTTTATTACGGCAAAATGCCATATGTCCTAGAAGATGAAAACGTGCACTTGAAATGCAGCGAACAGTTGAAACTAGCCAGTACTGTGGAATTTCGTTTCAAATACATTGCCTCTGCGGAAAAAGTTTATAAAAGTCAAATTCTTTAGCAAACAGACAAAAATTACTTCATTGTTCCGCAGGGAGATTAGCCTAATGCTTGACTGTCAGAAAAGTGGAAATAAAATCTGAAACTAATGACATATTTTAGCCTTGCGTAATTATGTGAATGCATTTTAATTCATTTGATAGCTCCCAGTCACATATATCCGTTTTTTTTTTCATTTGACATGAGAGTAAACGAGGGGGAAACAGCAAAATCACTAAATGTAAACACGGGTCATGTGGAGACAACCCACTATAACTCAGACTACTCTGTGCATCAGCCCCGGATCTACGATATTTGTGAACCGGGTCATTATTTAAAAAAATCGAATTTTCAAAAATATGTTCATCTTGCAGTACATATCTTTCTGAAAAGTCTGATGTCTGCTAGATAAAACAAAATAGGCCTTTCTAATATTGCAGCAATTTTGTAACACACACCAAATAAACGAGAGTGTTTTGGCACAAATGGCCATTTTTATAACAAGACAGAATATAATTCACGAAGTATCAATATCAAATGCCCATGAGGCCTACTACAAGCAAAAAGCTTTATGTTAGGAAATAGTTTCACATTTCATTCATACGCATCAGTTTCTCAAGCATGAGATCGAAAAGTAGTATTAAGAAATTTTTATATAAATTTGGAATCGTCTTATTCTTCCATAATTCGTGTGTTGTCCCTGTTTCTTCTCATTCCTCGTTCTAACAAACATTATTGTCATCACCAATTCTGTAGCTATTCCTGCCATTGTCAAAATTTGTTCGCCGATTAACTTCACTAACCCTGCCACAATCACAGCTTTAGTTATCCCGCGATTACTTTCCGGTTAGGCGATATTACGTGTTCGTACTACACATTTTTCGCGTCGTCTATTTCCATTCTGGTAGTCTGAATTTATAGATTTCGCTAGTAATTATTACAAAGCTGATCATTTGCAAACCCAATCAACCACATAACCAGACAGCGATTGGCATTCATCCGTTCGGCTTTACTCCGTTCAGCTCGTATGGCCCCGTCCCCTTTTGTCTGCGGAAAGTTTATTTCTAGGTGCGACGAGGATTCTCCTGACAGACATCACGCATTCAAAAATCAACTTATGATTCATTCAGAAATCAACTTAAAATGTGTTCAAAAACCAACAGGAAAGCGTTTCAGAATCATATGAATAATCGATAGATGAACGTGCGCTGGATGCTAGGTGCTTTGTGAAACAAGTTCTTTACCTTAAGAATATGAATTTGGCGCCCCCTTTTCCCAGTAGCATCTAACTGCTTGCACAGCCAACAGCCACATTCAAGCTTATGCCACATTCCTTTAGCCAGAAGCGGGAGAATCTACAACTCAAACGCGACTCAACTGCGCATGCGCACGAGCCCGCTCGTAACTCTAAAATGAATCTAATGTAAATATTTGTGACTTCACGCTCATCGAAGGCAATTTTTTTTGTTATGAACCATTGCATAGTCTTCCTAAAGCCTTTGACACATTTTGCTGTTGGCAGACGGTTGCATGAGCAGTGTGTCGTTGTTGTATATGGCGCATTTCCTTTGCAATTTAAGTTATTTTCGTTTTTTCTCTCGTTTGCGTTTTATTGTTGAAGTGTTATTCTGCAGTAGCGGGATACGGTAATATCCTTTGTTAGAGTATCAGTTCTTACCAGTCAAAATTACAAACATTTAACTGAAAACTAAAACAATGAAAAATTCTCGGAATTGTAAAGAAAAACCCGGGTTTTTCCCGGATGAAAAAATTCCCCCTGCTATAAGTATTTTTGTAAAGCACACCAACAACATACTATGATAAGGATCAACTACTTACACTTATAACAATATGCATTACTTCTGTATTACTTTATACATTATTATGTAAAAAATCTGCATTGATAAAAGCCACTGTTCCTCCTCTTTTACTATCAGCTGCTGTTTAGATTAGATTAGATTAGATTTACTTTCATTCCAATTGATTCGTAGTGATGAGGTCCTCCAGGATGTGGAACGTGTCAGAAAAACAATACATGACAAATATTTACAACTAAAACAAATAAGCTAATGTACCATTCCAGGTCCCAAGTGGAATGATCGTCATTTTTTAATGAACACTATATGAAAGTCATTTTACAAATACTAATGCACTGAATTTAAAGCAAAAAACTTTTTTTATTTATAAGGTAATAAACATGTAATACAACTACTATAATACTTATGTACAATGAACACATTACTGCACATATTTAATACTTCAAACAGCACCATTATGGACATGAGGTGGACAAAAATATGGAAGCATGAAAAATGCAACACATTGCCATGCCTAATAGTGTAGGAAAACTGTTGGCATTCAAGACAGATTCTGGTCAACTCAGAATGAATAAATACAGGTCCTTTAGGTTTATCAAGGGAATCTTATACCATTCTTCCTACAAAATAGTGGTAAGTCAAGGGCAGCTCATTCTTATGGGTAAAACTGCTGAGATTTTTAAAAAATCGGGAATCCGATATTTAAAAAACTATCATTATCAACCCTCAATATATTGAAAAAAAGTATTGATTTATCAAGAGAAAAAATATTGATGAACTTGAGTATAAAAATATCTGCTGTACATTGTAAATTTACTGCCAGTCTTAGAACTGTATATTTAAGTACTGATTTATTACGTACATCATCAAGCTAGCAGGCTGCCTATCCCCCTTATAGCATGAATTGAAAGGAAAACAATGTATATTCACGGTTGGCAATAACCACTTTGCTAATAATGGAAACTGTATGTAAATGGCTCAATAAAAGGTGTCTGCTGGGTCCGTCGTTCATTTCATGACACATCGGATTTGTCCGGAACACTTCATGTTGACTTCCTATTTTTTCATTACTGCCAATGTCAGTGACCTGTGTCAAAATTACATGGTGAAGCCAAACATTGCAGTTTCTGTTGGTAGCACCGAGCACCAATTACCGTCAGCATTTCCCCTCACCGCCCACTGTAAGACAAATCTTATCATTTAGATTTTTGTTCATAATTTGCAGCAATTGTTTTTGAAGACTGCCGACGTGAAGAAATAGCACACCAGTGGCGTTAAAAAAACAATTTTTTACATCACTGGTGGGCTATTTTTTCACGTCAGAAATCTTGTTATTACATTCACACTGCCACCCCCAGTGCAATCGGATTACTACTTCTTTCACGCCACATATACTTGCTTCACACAATCAAAATGAAAGATTGGATGTGATGGAAGCTCAAAAAGTAGTAAGACTCTCTCTCTCTCTCTCTCTCTCTCTCTCTCTCTCTCTCTCTCTCTATTTTTGTGGTTTTAGGGCGCACAACTACAGTGGTCATTAGCGCCTAGACTACGTTAGGAATTCATCGCGAGGCACAAGTTTAAAACAGCAACTAAAAGGGAAAACACGATAAAGACAGATTGACAGGGATAGGATAAAAAAAAAAAAAACAGCATAATCAAATGTCCTTAGACAGGTTTGTCAAGTTGATAAAACGAAGAACGCGAGCAGCTGCTCCTGGGTCATCCGCTAAAATGGCATCCAGAGTATACAGCAGGCCAAGATCAAGACACAGTGTATTAAAAGCCGGACAGGATGTTAAACTGTGGCGGATCATCAGCAGTTGCCCACATGGGCAGAACGGCGCCGGCGCAGCCATCAGCAGATGGCGATGGCTGAACCGGCAGTGTCCAATTTGTAACCGGGCCAAGTCGACCTCCTCCCGCCGAGAAGGGTGTGAGGAGGACATCCAAACCGCCGGAAGAGGTTTCAAGGCCTGAAGCTTGTTGTCCGTAAGTGCAGCCCAATCGGCATGCCACAGCGATAAAATGCTTCGACAAATGACCCTGCTACAATCTGATGAAGGGACACAACAAGAAGCTGTCCGAGGCTGGAGGACCGCAGCCTTGGCCGCGGCATCTGCAGCTTCGTTCCCAGGGATACCGACATGGCCAGGAACCCACATAAAGCTGACCAGAGAACCGTCATCCACCAGCTGCTGAAGAGAGCGTTGGATCCAGTACACGAAAGGGTGAACCGGATACGGATCACTGAGGCTCTGGATGGCGCTCAGGGAATTGCAGCAGATGACATAAGCAGAATGTCGGTGGTGGCAGATGTAAAGAACAGTCTGGTAGAGGGCAAAGAGCTCAGCTGTGAAGACTGAACAATGGCCATGGAGCCAGTATTTGAAACTTTGTGCCCTGACAATAAAAGAACACCCGACCCTGTCATTGGTCTTAGAGCCATCTGTATAAATGAAGGTCATATTAATGAACTTCGAATGAAGTTCGACAAAACGGGAGTGGTATACCGAACCGGGGGTAACCTCCTTTGGGAGTGAGCTGAGGTCAAGGTGAACGCGAACCTGAGCCTGGAGCCAATGTGGCATGTGGCTCTCGCCCACTCTAAAGGTTGCAGGGAGTGAAAAATTAAGGTGTTGAAGGAGGCGATGAAAGCGAACTCCAGGGGGTCGCAGGGCAGAGACATACAACCCGTATTGACGGTCGAGAGAGTCGTCAAAAAAGGAATGATAAGACGGGTGGTTGGGCATTGACAGTAGCCGACAGGCATACCAACAAAGCAGTATATCGCGCCGGTAGGTGAGTGGCAATTCACCGGCTTCAGCATGAAGACTCTCGACGGGACAAGTATAAAACGCTCCGATCGCAAGACGTAAACCCCGATGTTGTATGGAGTTGAGGCGGCGTAAGATGGACGGCTGTGCAGAGGAGTATACAAAGCTCCCATAATCCAGCTTGGAGCGGACGATCGACCGATACAGGCGAAGTAGGACGGTTCGATCCGCTCCCCACAACATACCACTGAGAACACGGAGGACATTTAGAGAACGGGTACAACAGGCAGCCAAATATGACACATGTGGAGACCAGCTAAGTTTCCTGTCAAATGTAAGACCTAAAAATTTTGTTGTCTCCACGAATGGGTGAGCAACAGGACTGAGTCGTAAGGACGGTGGGAGAAACTCTTTGTAGTGCCAGAAGTTAATACAGACCATCTTCTCGGCAGAAAAACGAAAGCCATTGGCGACACTCCAGGAGTAAAGACGGTCAAGAGAATGCTGAAGACAGTGCTCCAGAAAACATGTACGCTGCGCGCTGCAACAGATGGTAAAATCGTCCACGAAAAGGGAGCCTGATACATCAGCTGGGAGGCAATCCATTATTGGATTGATCGCTATGGCGAAGAGAGCGACGCTCAAAACTGAGCCCTGTGGCACCCCATTCTCCTGGCGAAAGGCGTCTGACAGGACAGAACCCACACGTACCCTGAACTGTCGATCCATTAAAAAGGAACGAATAAAAAGAGGGAGGCGACCGCGAAGGCATGGTGCAGAGAATGCCCACCCTCCAACAGGTGTCGTAAGCCTTCTCCAAATCAAAGAACACAGCCGCGGTTGGGCGCTTCCGCAAGAAGTTATTCACAGCCAAACCAAACGAGAGTTAACCATTCGCTCCATCACCTTACAGACACAGCTGGTAACCGAGATGGGTCAATAACTGGAAGGCAAGTGCTTGTCCTTCCCCGGCTTAGGAATCGGTACAACAATAGACTCGCGCCAGCATGCGGGAACATGTCCCTCAATCCAGATGCGATTATAAGTACGAAGAAGGAAACCTTTACCCACAGGAGAAAGGTTCTTCAGCATCTGAATATGAATAGAGTCAGGCCCTGGAGCGGAGGACCGTGATTGGGCAAGTGCATTTTCGAGTTCCCGCATGGTGAATGGGGCATTATAACTTTCACGATTCGAGGAGCGGAAGTTAGGTGGCCTAGCCTCCTCTGCCTGTTTTTGGGGGAGGAAGGCAGGGTGGTAATGAGCGGAGCTCGAAACCTCTGCGAAAAAGCGGCCAAAGGCATTGGAGACATCCTCAGGGGCCACAAGGACGTCATTCAGGACCGTCAAGCCAGAAACTTGTGCATGGACCTTAGTGCCAAATAGCCAGCGCAGGCTACCCCAGACAACAGAAGAAGAAGTAAAACTGTTGAAGGTGCTTGTGAAAGCAGCCCAGCTGGCTTTCTTTAATAATAAGACGACACTGTGCACGTAATCACTTATAATTGATACAATTCGCCACCGTAGGGTGGCGTTTAAAGGTGCGTAAAGCACGTCGACGAGCACATAAAGCGTCTCTACATGCTGCAGTCCACCAGGGGACCGGTACGCGACATGGAGAAGAAGTAGTGTGAGGGATGGAATATTCAGTAGCAGTGAGAATGACTTCCGTGAGGTGTGCGACCTGACTATCGCAGCTTGTGAAGGTTTGATACAGAAAGGTCGCCCTGGAAGAGAAGAGCCCCCAGTCTACTTTGGAGATGTTCCAACTAGTTGAGCACGGAGAGGGGGTATGACGCAGGAGATGGATAACACACGGGAAGTGGTCGCTCGAATATGTATCAGAAAGTGCATACCACTCAAACCGGCATGCAAGTTGGGTAGTACATATAGAGACGTCTAAATGGGAATAGGTGTGAGATGTGTCTGAAAGAAAAGTAGGGGCGCCAGTATTGAGGCAGACAAGATTGAGCTGGTTGGAAAGGTCTGCTAACAGGGAGCCCCTTTGGCAGGATGCTGGAGAGCCCCAAAGGGGATGGTGGGCATTGAAGTCTCAGTTAACAAAAATGGTCCAGGTAGCTGAGCAATAATTTGCATCATGTCTGCCCTGGTAACGGCAGACGACGAAGGAGTGTAAACGGTACAAATGGAAAATGTAAAAGTGGGGAGAGTAATTCGGACGGCAACTGCCTGCAGGCCGGTGTGCAATGTGATGGGATTGTAGTAAGTATCATCCCGGACCAGCAACATAACCCCTCCATGAGCCGGAATACCTGCCACAGGGGGTAGGTCAAAACGCACAGAGGTGTAGTGTGCCAAGACAATTTGATCACATTGGGCGTAGCTTCATTTCCTGGAGGTCTACGACGAGCAGACGGTGCAATAGGAGCAGCAACTTCAAGTCCTCTCGGTTGGAACGAATGCTGTGAATATTTCAGTGAATAAGTGCCATCGTGAGAAGAAAAAGATGATGCAAGAAGGGGTCACCTCGAAGGCCGCTGAGGGCCTGGCTTCGAGCAAGCACTGCCGCCGCTATCAGTAGGCGGACAGTCATCGTCCATTGGTTCTATAGGTTCATCGGCCATCTTGTTAAGATGGCCGGGAGGGGGAGCTTCCTCCGCCAGTGAACGGCCAGATGTTCGGCTACCAGCAATGCGGCCAGGCGAAACGGATGACGGCCTGGGGCTGCAACCGCTGGGTGGCGCAGGAGAAGAAATGTGCCGTGGCGTAGAGGGAGAACTGTGCTTCCTATGAGCCTTCTTGGAAGGTCGTTTAGTGGAAGTACTGGTCGATGGCTGGGAGTTCGAGGTACGTAGGAAGTCTGCATGGGACGGTTCCTTCTTGAAGGCCCGTGCATCTGACTTCTGGGTCTTCGTCTTCGCAGAAGCTGATGAAGGTGCTTGTGTCTGAGGGGTGACGGGAGGAAGAGGAGACGTCGACCGGGCGTTCATAGCACTGGCCGAACGGACGACCGTAGTGCTCAACGTCAGATCGCATGTCTGCATCGCCACCTCCCTGGTAGTCCGAGGAGAGGCAAGGACAGTACTGTATTTCCCCGCTGGGAGCAGCGTGGGCTTCCTACTAGCAAATAGCCTGCGAGCAGCCGAGGTGGACACTTTCTCTTTGACCCGAATTTCCTGTATACAGCATTCTTCCTTGTAGATGGGACAGTCACGGGAGGACGCTGCATGGTCACCCTGACAGTTCACACAACGAGGAGACGGAGGTGGACAGTCACCCTCATGGGCATCCCTGCCACAAGTGACACATTTAGCCGCATTGGAACAAGAGGGGTGAGTGTGATTAAAACACTGACACTGGTAGCAGCGCGTAGGTGTCGGGACATAGGGGTGAACAGAAATAACCTCATAGCCCGCTTTGATGCGCGACGGCAGCTGAACACTACCAAAGGTTAAGAAAAGTGTCTGGGTCGGTACAAGGTCATTGTTGACCTTTTTCATGACCATATGGACAGCCGTCATGCCCTGCTCAGCGAGGAAAGACTGAATCTCCTCGTCAGTCAATCCGTCGAGTGATCTAGTTTATACCACACCACGAGACGAATTCAAAGTGCGGTGAGCCTCCACCCGGACAGGGAACGTGTACAGGAGTGAGGCCCGAAGTATTTTTTGTGCCTGAAAGGTGCTCTCAGTTTCTAGTAACAAGGTACCGTTACGCAACCTGGTACAAGACTTGACAGATCCGGCTATGGCATCTACGCCCTTCTGGATAACGAAAAGGTTGACAGAGGAAAAATCCTTTCCATCCTCAGATCAAGAAACTACGAGGAACTGTGGGACAGGCGGTAGTACTTTTGTCACTGGTGACTGGTCAAGTTTCCGTTTTTGGGCAGAAGTCGAGAGAGAAGAAGAAGAGAAATCCATTGCGGAGGAATCCCCCATGATTGCCAGCGTCTCCGATGGCGCGCTCCTTCCTTGTGGGGACCCTCTCAGAGGGCACTCCCGCCTTAGGTGAATGTTTACACCTCAGGTCACACCTCCCGAGAAACAGACGGAGGGACCAATTGGCATGGTCGGAAGGTGTCAGCTCAGGCAATCACCCCTCCCTGGGCCTGGCCTTTACCAGGGGGTACATGCGTGCCTTACTTGTCTACCAAGGGCGGGGAATTACGCGTTACCCCGTCACCGGCTATGCGTGCGAATGCATGGGTCGGCCTTCAGGCACGCACAGGGAGGAAGGAAGAAGAGGAAAAAGAAGGGAGAGAGGAAGGACAGACTGTCTCAAACGCCGAGGCGGAGACCAGAGAAGGCAAGGAGAAGAAGGCAAGGAGAAGAAGGCAAGGAGAAGAAGGCAAGGGAAAGAGTAAGTAAGACAGTGAGATGGAGAAGAACAAAGAAAGGAACCAACCAAAGAAAGGAACCAACCAAAGGAAGGAACCAACCAAAGGAAGGAAGCAACCAGAAGAAGTGAAAAACCAAAATGACCGCAAATATAGGTCGTGGAACCGTCCGTCTCTGGATGCAGGTGCTAACTACCCCCTTGAGGGGGAGGGACTCCTTGTAGTCGCCTCTTACGACAGGCAGGAATACCTCGGGCCTATTCTAACCCCCGGACCCGCAGGGGGGGGGGGGGGGGGGGGGAGTAAAACTCCTTCACACAATGAAAGTAAAATTATGTTCTACTACAATTTCAAAAGAACAACTTCAAATATTTACCTAAAATTATGAAAAAAATATATCAAGGAAAAAATATCGCTGATATATATATATATATATATATATATATATATATATCAGTATCTTGGAAAAAATATTGATAATCAATATTTTATCAACAGCCCTACTTATGGGCCCAAGGGGCCTGGCGTCACCATAAATTTTGTGCTATAACTGTACTCTGTGTATATTTTCAGTATTACATCAAACAGTTTGCGTATTATGTGATTTTGGTGTAATATAAGTGACAGAAAGCAGAGATAATCCAGCCCAGTTTCCACTGCTACAAGTAGCCAGACAGGTGTTGTTGATACTCTAGTCTCATCCCTCACCTCAGCGTATCCTTCTATAGTGACAAACCTGTTTTCCCACCACACCCAAAACCAAGGGCTACCTTAAGGTAGCCTGTGCTCCCTCCACATCCCTGGATCCTGAAACTGCAGGCACAATGTTGTGACCAAGCTGCTTCCATTTCTCTACCTTGCTGTCACCCTAGCATAGATCTGGGCCACATAGGGTGGGACCATACATGGACCAGCTCATGCATATCCCTCTTACCTTGCAGCCACAGAAGCCTGCTGTCTCTACTACATTCCCATTCTCCTGTCTTTGCCCACGCAAGTCCACACAGCGTTTAGGGCCAGCCAGCTTGAGCCTGGAGCACCTACCATTAGCTACAGTCACATGCCTTACCACATTCCCCCCACAGCCATACATCAATGGGAAATGTTGTAAACAGCAAACAATGCCACCTCTCAGTAGTGTCCCATATTCTAAAGCTGTGTAGTTGAAACTTGAGTGTTATTACAATGATTTTACAATTAATAAAGCAGATTGTTAGCTAAACACGCCTTTTAAGCTAGAAACCATACAGTGAGACATCTATCAATCGAAAGATTTCGTGATGTCTCAATAGAAAGAAGAACACAACTTTCTGCAATACACGGTTGTGCAAAAAACTGTGGTTAACAGCGAGCGAGGAGAAACAAAAGTTAGATTGTTTCAAAAGTGTGTTGCTTGGTGATTAAAGATAATGGACAAATGTTGATGCAAGGATCTAAAGCATTTAAGTTAACAAATTAAGAAACGTCCGGAAAGTGGACTATAATTAGAAAATGCTTGTAAATACACAATTTTTGGCACCATTAGCACCTGTTCTCAGACTCATTCAGTGCCAAGTCAGGTATATAATGAATTCGTTATGAACATGCATATATTAGACAGAATAGTACAGTACTTAATATTTTGAGGAACTCTTTGAGTTAGTGCTAAGGGCTCACAATGAAAAATGGGAGATAACAAACTGTGGTAATTTCTTAGATCTGTTATCTCTTCTAGCAAATCTTGTCAGTGTGCTAGACCACTTGAACAGTTCTAGTACTTCCATCTGCAAATATACATCACACATTACACAAAATGAACTTTTAGACTGTATCAAGTTTACACTGAATAAATGATTAAAGACATCAATGCTGCCAGTTTTGTGTCTGTGGAAGCAGCAAAACAACAGACATTAAACGCAACTGTCAATTTGTCGTTACACTGTGGTATATTAAGGAAAAGAAACTTATTGAAACATTCCTTTCTTTTGAAAATGATGATGGGGAAGCATGTTGGCTTAGTGAGGTTCTAAAAGGAAGCCTGAAACCTTTCAATGTTCACGAGAAACTCCTGCTCAGGCATACAGTGGCACCCCAGTAATGAACGGCAACCATGGTAGTGTACAGAGTGCAGAGTATTTTCCCATATGCCAAGTATGTTCACTGTTACGCGCACCAAATGAATTTGGTTATTCAGAACGCTTGTAGTAAAAACATAAAGTCTGTCAGGTTGTTCTTTGCAAATATTGCTGGATTTACAATGTTTTTCTCATCATCACCTAAGTGAAGTGAGTTGTTACAGACACTTGGCAAAGAGACTTCCTTCAGTTCATTCAACTAGATGGAATTACCAGTCTCAATTTGTAAATAATGTTCAAGCAAACATATTATACTTATTGGAATGTTTTGATAATATTGTGGAAGAGGATACTTGCAATGATATTACAATAAGAGAATCATTTGCTTTGAGGGATTTACTTCACAATCCAGACTTTTTGTTTCCTCTAAATTTTTTTAAAGAGATTATGAAACATGATGTTATTTTGTACACACACTTCAGATGCAGAGTGCAAATTCCAATACATTACATCAGTTTGAATCAGCTGTTTCAGAAATACAAGGAACATTGCAAGGTATCAAATTTCTGACAATGAATGTTTTGTTTCTTAAAAAAAAAAGTTCCAAATATAGCACTGAACGTAATATCGCAGCAAATGCAACTGCAAGGAAGATTCCCAAACCCTCATTTATTTAGTAGTTTAGAAATCATTGAGCCAAAAAGTTTGCTTCATTCAGAGAACATTTCCCAGACCCTTTAGTCAATACATTTTCAAATCAAGTTATGATCTGTTTATTTACCACAATAAACTGAAAAATGAACTGTCAGTGATTTATCACAATGACGCATTTAGATTAGATTAGAGATTAGATTAGTTTTTGTTCCATAGATCCGTGCTGAGGAGATCCTCGTGGATGTGGAACATGTCATTTTTTTTTTTAAGCTGAAATAACAATACTAATAGTAGGAATATATACAATACATCATTTGTTTCTATTAAAAAATTCGTCAATGGAGTAGAAAGAGTTGGCCACTAGTAAGTCTTTCAGGCCCCTTTTAAACTGATCTTTATTTATAATTAAATTTTTTATGTTTACTGGCAAATTATTGAAGATGATTGTTCCTGAGTAGTGGACCCCTTTTTGAACTAAAGTAAGTGCTTTTAAGTCCTTGTGCAGATCATTTTTGTTCCTGGTATTGTATGTATGAACTGAGCTGTTTGTTGGGAAAAAGAGATATATTATTTAGAACAAATTTCATTAATGAGTAAATATACTGAGAGGCAGTAGTTAGTATACCCAGTTCTTTGAAGAGGTTTCTACAGGACATCCGTGAATTTACTCCACAAATAATACGTATTACCCACTTTTGGACTCTGAAAACTTTTGTTTGACTTGAAGAGTTACCCCAAAATATTATACCATATGACATTATGGAATGAAAGTAGGCAAAGTATGCAAGCTTTTTCATTTTTATGTCGCCTATGTCTGCTAACACTCGAATTGCAAATACAGATTTGTTAAGGCGTTTCTGCAGTTCTGTGGTGTGCTCTTCCCAACTGAATTTATTATCAAGTTGTAATCCCAGGAATTTAAGACTGTCAACCTCTTCTATCTGCTCTTCTTTGTATTTTATGCATATGCTGGGTGGAAACCTCTTACAGGTTCTGAATTGCATATAGTAAGTCTTTTCGAAGTTTAATGTCAGTGAGTTGGCTTTAAACCATTTATTAATATCCATGAAAATACCATTAGCAGATCTTTCTAGAACTACACTTGACATACTATTCATTGCAATACTTGTGTCATCTGCAAACAAAACGAACTCTGCTTCTGGCAGCGTAACTGATGAGAGATCATTAATTTACACAAAAAAAGCAATGGCCCTAAGATGGATCCCTGTGGGACACCACATGTAATTTCTTCTCATTCTGATGATGACTGATGACTTGTCCGCCCCGGTAGCTGAGTGGTCAGCGTGACAGACCATCAATCCTAAGGGCCCGGGTTCGATTCCCGGCTGGGTCGGAAATTTTCTCCGCTCAGGGACTCGGTGTTGTGTTGTCCTAATCATCATTGTTTCATCCCCATCGACGCGCAGGTCGCCGAAGTGGCATTGAATCGAAAGACCTGCACCAGGCGAACGGTCTACCCGACGGGAGGCCCTAGCCACACGACATTTCCATTTTTTTTACTGATGACTTAATTCACTAGTCCCTTGCACTGACATCCTTCGTTTCCTGTTAGTGAGGTATGACTTGAACCATTTTGCAGCACTGCCCGTGACACCATAGAATTCTAATTTACTTAAAAGGATGTTGTGGTTCACACAATCAAATGCCTTTGACAAATCACAGAAAATACCTGCTGCTTGTAATTTGTTATTTAATGAATTAAGTACATTTTCACTGTAGGTGTAAATAGCCTTCTTGATATCAGAACCCTTCAGAAATCCAAACCGTGTTCTTGATAATATGTTATTTGTGGTCAGATGGTTGAGCAGCTGCCTGTACATTACTTTTTCTAAAATTTTTGAGAATACTGGCAAAAGTGAAATCGGTCTGTAGTTTGATGGTATCTCTTTACCCTCTTTCTTAAATAGAGGCTTAACATCTGCATATTTTAGCCAGTCAGGAAATGTCCCAGTTATAATTGACTGGTTACACAAGTAACTTAGAATTGTGCTAAGCTCACAAGAACATGCCTTAATTAACTTTGTTGATATTTCATCGTACCCACTAGAATGCTTTGTTTTTAAAGATTTTATTATGGGTGTTATTTCTTTTGGTGAAGTGAGTGATATATTCATGTACTTGAAGCTATTTGTGAAGGCTAGTTTCAGATAATCAAGGGCATTATTTACTGATCCTGAAAGTCCCATTCTATCAGTAACGGATATAAAGTACTTGTTAAATAGATTTGCCACACTATGCCCATCAGTTACTAATGTGTCGTCTACCCTTAGTGCTATTTGCTCCTGTTCCTTTCTGGTTCTACCAGTCTGCTCTTTCACTATATCCCATATTGTTTTTATTTTGTTCCCTGACATTGCCATCTTCTTCTCGTAGTGCATTTGTTTAGATGTCTGAATTACTTTTTTTAATGTTTTACAGTATTCCTTGTATTTAGCTAAATCATCAGCATTGGAGCTATTCTTGGTCGACAGATACATTTTCTTTTTTGTCTTACAGGAAATCTTTATTCCTTGTGTAATCCATGGTTTTATTATAGACTTCTGTTTAATTTGAGTAACTTTTAGAGGAAAACAGTTTTCAAACATGGTACTGACATTGTTCATGAATGTGTTATATTTTTCATTCATGTCATGAGCACTATAAACATCTTTCCAGTTCATATCTTTGAGCAGTTTTCTAAAACACTCAATTTTTGGTTGATTGACTACTCTCCTGTACTCAGATTTAGCAGTCTTGATAATCTGCTTAGAATTTAAATCTAAAACAAGGAGCTGCGTGTTATGATCTGATAGTCCATTTATAACAGGTTTTATGATATGATTTTATTCCTTTGATTTGTCTATAAAAATGTTAACAATGGCTGTCCTTGAGGATTTAGTGATCCTAGTTGGAAAGTTTACAGTGTGAGTTAGATTGAAAGACAACATTACTAATTGCAGTGAATGTTTACTGGAAGATTGCATTAGAAAATCTGTATTAAAGTCACCAGCAATCAAAATGTCTTTGTTTCTTCCTGTTAAATAACCCAAAAGAGCTTCTAGATAATCTAAGAATAGATTATAATTTCCTGCAGGTGCTTGGTAAATAGTTATTATTATATAGGATCTGTTATGGAACTCTACTTCTGTCGCACATGCTTCTAGATGCTGCTCTAAACAGGATTTATTAATGTCAATGTTCTTGAATTTATGACAGTTTTTGATAAATGTGGCAACTCCTCCTCCATCCATATCCACTCTGCAGAAGTAGGAAGCTAGCTTAAATCCTGAAATGTCTAACATATCTATATCAGTGGTCACTTGATGTTCAGAGAGGCAGATTATGTCAATTTGGTTAGATGAATTCATTTCATCGATACAAATGAGTAGTTCATCAACTTTATTTCTAAGTCCCGGAATGTTCTGGTGTAATAAAGATAACTGATACTGCATACTAATGGGATTGTAACTGCTTTGGCGAAGATGAACTGGCCGTTTCTGATTACTTTCTGTTAAATACTGTTTAAATGGAGGCTGTATGATAAAATCTGAATTCTGTTCATCTGTTTTCTCAAACTGAGTGTGTCTGCCAATCTCTCTTAAAACTCGTTTTCTTTCCCCCTTCCCTATCCTAAAAATGGCATCCCTCTGACACCTGTGACCACTGGTATTTTACCACTTGTGCCAATGTCCCCCCTTAAGTTTTCTGCAATCAACCCAGACAGTTTTCCCTTCCCTTTCCTATTGAGGTGAAGGCCATGCCTAGTGTAGTCCCACCTATTGATAGCATCCACAGGAATCAAACCAATATGGGACCCTATATCCGTCCTAAGCAGCCACTCCAACTCCAAGTTCACCCTCCCTACGGAAGAGTTCAAATGAGGCCGATCATGGCGTCTCAACACAGACACAAATCCCACACTCGTATGCTTCGTTGCTGATGCTATCTTCACCAGGTCACTCTCTATGGAATATTCAGAGTCCCTGCCAATGCTATTTCCCGGACCACCCACTATAACCACGGCATCCTCCTTTGTGAAATCCTTGCATAAAGCACCTACATCCTCTGTTACCTGACCCAGATCTGCACTAGGCTTGAAAAAGTTTGTGACCTGGTACTCTGGACCTAGATTTTCCTGCAGTAGTTGGCCAACACCTCTACCATGGGAACTACCTAACAACAGAACTTTCTTTCTCTTTACAAATTTCCCTACCTTTTTCAAGTCCTTGAAAGCTTGTTGTGCCCTTTCTACAGCTTCAGCTACATGAGGCTCATCCGATTCTGACTGAGGCAACAGGTCAAATCTATTTTCAAGATTTATGACAAAGCTGTCTGATGCTCTCCTTTTCCTGTTCCCCCTATTACCTGTTGCCACTTCCCACCTCTGTTCACCCTTCTCCATCTTTAACCTGTCCAGATCCTCCCTTGCCTTGTCTAGGTCAGCTTGAAGAGCTGCAATTTTCCCTTCCTGTTCCAGTATTTTCCTATCTCTACTACAGATTCTACAATACCACTGGTGAGCCTCATTTATGTCCCCATTTCCCACGCCACTACATTCGCCCCAATGAAAGAAACTACAGCACCCATCACACCATACCCCGGAACTAACGATCCTACGGCATGTCACACACTTCTCACTCATGGTAAAAACAGAAATCGTATAAGCTGACTTAAGTAGTGACTAAAACGTAAACAAAGGACCCTAGAAACTATTCAGGCAGATATAAATAAATTGAAAGAGTACTGAATAAAAAAACTGGTGATTACATATAACTCACTGTTTACTTACGATACGCGCGCGTGAAATTAAGCCTAAAATCCGTGCTATAGGCGCGAGAAGGAAAATAAACTTCTTACCCTGTTTTATCTTCTTTAACACTTCACTAACACTTCAACTAATGTAACAACACTTATATTATATTTATACCAACTGGAAACGTTTATCTATAAGTTTAATTCACTGCTTACTTACGATTCGCGCACGTGAAATTAGGCCTAGGATTCGTGTTACAGGCTCGAGAAGAAAAATACGCTTCTTACCCCATTTAATCTTATTTTATACTTCACTAACACTTTCACTAATTCAACAACACACATATTATATTTTAACACCTGTACACCTTTAAAAATAGCTTAACAACAATGCTTTTTATAATTATTTAGTGCAGCAAATACTCGAAGAGTTCGCGTCGGCACAGTGTTGCCAATAACAGTAAAGGCATTACATCAGTTTAAAATCTGTTCACTTTCCTTTTGGAACTTTTCATTGAGGAACTGCTTACTCATGTGGATAAAACTTTGCAAATTGCACTAGCTACAACCGTTTCAACAGCAGAAACAAAGTACAGCTTCAGCATTATAAAACGAATTTAAACCTTCCTCAGGAATACCATGGGCCAAAAAGGGTTGAACTCACTGGCTGTTTGTTCCATTCACAAGGAGGAAATCTGTGATATTCCAAACTTCAACAACCGAGTGACTGACATATTTGCCAGTCAGAAGAAAAGGCATGCACAACTGTTGTATAAATAACCTGCAGAATAGAGACCTCATCAGTTAACAATTTACTTACATAAATCTCCATGAAACCACTGCTAGCCAAGGTATTTCCCAGTCTTTTCCTTTGGCCATAAGGCAAAAGCCAGGAGGGTCCCCATATCTGCTCTCTGGTGCACTCACAATGAGGAAGAAGTCCCATGCTTCTCCCACACTTACACCATTTTTGTTTTTGCACCACAAACGTGCCACAGAAACACATCTACAATAAGTATGATCGTCACCAGGAGAGAGCTATCAAACCTCAATTTGAACCCAAACAGCTCTAAACCCATAAAGCTATTCAATAAAGTGTGTTCCCCACAGCATAATTTCATTCACCTACAAAAGTACACGGAAAACCAGTGAAGCTAGTGGACCTGACCACCTAAAATATTACACACACATACGCACAAAAAATGGTGAGTTCACTTCTGTGTATACTTTATTATTAGCAACAGTATTTTGCAAATTATATTTATACCTGTATAATTACCATATTAACTACTTTTCAATTGTGAGTAAAGCAGTATGGCATAAATTAGGGTTATATAACAAACACTTGAGAATGATTCTGTGTAAAGTTTATTAACTTTGTATCTGGGCTCCACCAACAAAAGTGAACACCAACTGTCAGTGTGCCAAGTTCAGGTAATGATGATGGAGATGGATCATGATCACACACCTTTCTCTCCAAAGTAGACCACAAAGACTCAATAATATTGACCTCTGGTAACATTGGTGGTCAGAGGAGATGTGACAATTCATCCTTGTGCCCACAAAACCAGTCCTGGATTATGAGTGCTATGTGAACAGGGACCCTATTGTCTTGTAGCACAGCATCCCCACTGGGAAAAATACTTTGTACCACAGGATGGACCTGATCAGCCAAAATAGTGACATAATCCTTGGCAGTAATCCGACCATGTACAGTACCAATGGGGTCCATAGATTACTGTGATATGGCTGTCCAAATCATCACCAAACCCCCAACACATTTCATTATCAGGACATAAACTCAGCCATAAGATGGAAAAAGTGTATAACAAGACCCATCTGACCAAATGACTTTCTTCCAATGCTCCATATTACAGGTTTTATGGCTTGCCACCATGTTTTCCTGTTACAGGCATTTGCATCACTGATGAGTGGGTTTTGGAATTCCAGTTCACCCTGCGACTTCCTATTTTTTGGATCTCCCTTCATGTTGTTTTTGTGCTGAGATGGTTCACAAGTGTGACACTCAGTTCTGCAGTGACTTTTGCAGCTGTTGTTCTCTTATTATTCATCACAATCCTCTTTATATATCTTTAATATGGTGCCTCTAGAAACACCAAACATTTCGCCTACCTTGGTTACAGAAGGACCCACCATATGAGCACCAACAATTTTCCTACATTCGAATTCATTTAGCTCCAACATTATGCACTCACAACTGCACAGATCACTGTTCTGATCATGACTAACATTTGCAATGTACTGAGGACATTGCACAGATCGTGTTCGTGGTCAAATACAACAGTGAAACCTGCAGACTTGGCTAGCATCTGCATTTATGTTCAAGCATGATTTTCTCATGGTGTTTCCATATTTTTCTCAAACCCCTGTAACTTTACACAGAACACTACACTGGCTTGATGTCTACTGGCAACAGACCTTTCCAACATAAAACTCCATTCCAGAATCTAGAAAGGGATGGGGAGTTCATATAGAAATTAATTTTACTTCTAGTAGTGTGCTTGTGAATTGAAGAGTTAAACCTAAATTCACTTTCATTATTAACAGCAAATATCATGACAGAGAGTATATTTGTATGGAAGTATAAGAATCCCTATATCTCTGGAGAAGTTTTTACAAGAAGTACTTTTATCAGCTTTACACAATATTCTTATTGAAAGCTGCTGCAAAACAATTACTGTTTTCACCTAATCTGAATTGCCCCAGAAGATTATGCTATAGGACAGTACTGAGTGTACAAAGTATCATGCTAGCAGTTCTGTATGTGAGGTCAACATAGTGTGAGAGATTACCAAGCGAAAATCAGGCAAAACTGAGTTTTTTGGTTGACTAGCCCACATGTTAGTGATACCCTAATTTATCATCTGTTTGGATTCCTAGGAATTTCACACTACAGTTCACATCATGTTTTCAGCTGTTCTGTGCATCCCTCACTATTAACTGCTAGCAGCCAATAAGATTCATTCTCTTTCCGAGTGGTTAGCCGCAAGTTACAAACTAGACTGTGAGAATCTCTTTCCCACATGCAGCACTGCTGAATTTTGCGACAGTGCAGTTTCATTCACAGAGGGAGCGAATTATTCATTCAGATGTCGATATTACTTTCTTTTAGCAATATAGCTGTGAATGTGTATCTGTAAACTGTTTAATGTAATTTCCAAATGAAAATGTCATGTAACGGCAATAAATGTGAAGTTCTTCACAAGCAACTTTTCATGCCTATGGAGTATCATCTTAGTTGTGCGACTGGATTCATGATTTCCAGTCAGAAAGATCACTGTATGTAGTAATCAATAGAAAATCATTAAAACAGGACTGATATCTGGTCTTTGGAAGGAGTTGTTATAGGTGCTCGTCTGTTCTTGATTTAATAAACGATTTAGAAGGGAATGTGAGCAGCCCTCTTAGACTGTTTGCAGATGATGCTGCGATTTGCTGTGTCATCAGAGATTAAAACAAATTACAAAATGACTTAGACAAGATATCCGTGTGGTGAGAAAAGTAGTAATTGACTCTAAATAATGAAAAGTCAGAAGTCATCCACATGAGTACTAAAAGTAACTGCTGAATTTGGTTTACAGGATAAAATACACGATTCAGAAGGCTGTAAATTCAACTAAATACTTAGGGATTACAGTTACGAACAACTTAGAATGCAGCTATCACAAGGATAACATTGTGTGGAAAGCAAACTAAAGACTGCAATTTATTGGTAGAACACTTAGAAAATGCAACAGGCCTACTAAAGAGACTACTTACACTATGCTTTTCCGCCCTCTTATGGAGTATGTGTGGGATCCACAGCAGATAGGATTGATTGAAAAAGTTCGAAGGAGGACAGCCGATTTTGTATTTTTGTGAAATAGGGGAGAGACTACCATGGATATGATAAGCGAATTGGGGTGTCAAACATTGAGGGGGGAAAAAAAAATAAAATAAAAAATAAAATAAAAAAAAAGGGCGTTTTTCGTCGCAGTTGGACCTTCTCATGAAATTTCAGTCACCAACTTTCTCCTCAGAGTGTGAAAATAATTTGTTCGCACCCTCCTACATAGGGAAAAATGATCATCATCATAAAGTAAGAGAAATTAGAGGTTGCATGGAAAGATTAAAGCATTCATGTTTCCTGTGCACTGTTCGAGAGGAGAACGGTAGAGAAATAGCTTGAAATGATTCTATGAATGAATGCTCTGCCAGGACTTAATTGTGAATTGCAGGGTAATCATGTAGATAACTATGCTTCACAAGCGGTCGAGGAGGCTTATGTCCCGCATTAATAACTTCTTCAAATGTGAATCTGAAAGCGATAGGTCCATTTTTGACATTTTGAGGACTCAAGAACGAACTGCAGAAGCACATGTTGGCAAGAATAAACGAAAGTGCCAGAGGTGTAGAAACCTCAGGAAAATTTGTTTTTGTGTCGCCTGAAAATCATTGAAATAGCAAGACACCTGTAACACAAACAGATGTTTTTGACAATGATGTTTTAAAGTGCTCCGTGTTTGAAATGTATATAAGAAGGGAATACCCAACATCACAAATACTTGTTACAATTATACCTGAGCAAATTGGCTTAAAAGTTAGTGCTTCACCAATGCAAAGATTTTTAAAATACATTGTTTTCAAATATGTTAAAAAGAGAGTTTTTAATTGAAAGAAGTGACATAGAAGCAGCACAAACCATGTTCATTATAAATATCCACAATACGAGAGGATGAGGTATTTCTACAGCGTATTACGTGGATGAAACATGGGTGAATCAGAATCATTCCATGAATATCGGCTGGAAAATGAGTGATAGTACTGACAGTTTTAAAGTTCCCTTAGGATAATGTTCTCGGATACTCGTTCTGCATGCTGTCTCTTCTTCTGATTTGGTTCCTGAGAGTAAACTTGTATTTAGGTGTAAGAAAAACAGTAGTGACTACCATTTGGAAATAAACACTGTCACTTTCAAGAAGTGATTCACTGCACAATTCTTGCCACACCCAGCTTCGAAGTCCATCACTGCAATTACCTTACCAGTTATCATTCAGCTCTTACAGAGAAATGATCAAGTATGAGCACCAAGGAAAGGGGATATTGTGCTCTGGTTGAAAAATAAAAATATTCAAGATGATACAAGCCAGGCTCGTGCTGAACTCCTGCAGCTCATTAATTTATAAAAGGCATGTGACAAAATGTACAAATTTGACTTTCTTGCATGTGAATGTGGTCACATGGTTTCGCATTTACCCACATAATAATCCGATAGAATTAATCTGCATGCAAGTTACAAGCTATGTGGGTAAAAAAAAAGTATTCAGACTATAATGTTCAATACATTGCCCAAGTAGAAGTTAAGCTTTTCTCAGCTTGTTGTCATACTCGCGAGAATGCGGCTGGATAAATTCATCAAAAACTCCAGTATTTTGACTTGTAAACCTGTGTCATTTTCATGACATGAATTCAAAAATGCTTTAAAAGAAAGGGAGGGTTACCTGTCAAGATATCTGTGGTTTTTGACATTATCAGCCAGCATTCCGTTGAGTTAATTCACAGAAGATTGTTTTTACAATAGTCTTTTGCACTACTGTTTGCTACCAGTAATTCTTTTTCACACATAATAATTTACATTGAACTGCAATGGACCACACCCGCATATGCACATTACACACATTTAAAAAATTATATGCAGTAGAAGCAATTCTCAAACAAATATAATGATTTCGGTTTGAGTTTGAGGTTTATTTTGCTAAGTACTTCATTTTTACTTATTATATAGTTCAAATTGCAATAAATGGCAATTATTGCAACTATTTTCAATGATCTTGTTGTTAGACAATCATTGTTTTGAGAAAAATTGTACTTGTTGTCTTCACAAAGCTGTATCAGCTGTTCTTGCCTTCCTACATCACACAGAAATTGTTGTGGAGCAGTGGACACAGCCTCAAGACTTACAAGTAAGATTTCTCTCATATAGACGAATGATTGAAATTGGTTTTAAAATGCACAATTCCCTCATGGATTTGAACGTATAATATGATGTACCAAAGGCAAATGAACCTGACTGTTCTCTACAGAAATACAGTTTGGCAACATAGACTTTGTTTGCCCCCTCTCTGCTGCCACACATGCACAAACCTCATCCCCTCCATGCTTCTGTATCATTATGTGGGCTATAGTCTCCTTTAATGTATTGCCATTGACCTATTCTTCTGGTACCTGTAAGCTATTTTTGTTTGTTTGCAATTCCATATAATGCTTTTTTTTTGTGAGATTTAGGTTTAAGATGCGTTCTATGAATCAAATGTAAGTCAGATACATTATTTTCCTAGCTGTGTCTGGTTTGATTGTGTTTGGGCCATTCACCAATACATTGTCATCAGCAAACAATACAGTTGTAGAAGAGTCTCCCAATGACCCAGATAAATAATTTACACGGGTCATTTCCGTGTACCAAGCACAGAAGCAGATCAAGTACTCAAGTACTGACCTTTGTGGCACACAATATTTAACGATTTATCACTTTACATTTAATCTTATTTGTCTTGTCTCATTTTCTAATGTGACCCTCTGAATTCTATCGTAAATATAAAATACCATCCATGTAGTGGAATATCTTTGATGCCATACCATATTAGTTTACCTAGTAGAATTTTATGATCTACACAATCAAAGGCCTTTGCAATATCACAATAAATTCCAACAGGCAAAAATCAAACAACGGAAACTGCAGGTTTGAATATCAACAAATTAAGAAAAAGATAAGATTGCTACTCACCATAAAGGTTGTAGTGATTCAAGAATTTTTGTGTAAATTCTAGGACCACTCAGCCTTCTACCGTCTCGAATACACAATATTCTGGATATGAGTGTGTGATGGTAGAATCCTACCTACTGCGTGTCACATGTTTGTGTGTGCAGGTTTAAAATCAGTCGCGGGAAGAAAGTAGACGCGGCGGACAAACGGCACTGACAAGTACCTATTGGGCAATCCACAGGTGTTTTAGTGAGAGTGTAAGGAAGAACCATGGAGTTTATATGCAGCTCTGTGCTTATTCAGGTGTATATGTCGACAAGAAAAAAAAATTCCCAGGTTTTTCCTGGATCTCCCGGTTAAAAATACACTATCTCCTGGGTGGGAAACACTTTCTCCCAGGTGAAAATACACTTTTTCCATGTTAAGTGACATTATACGTTCCCTCAGAACTGTAAAATTTATCAATAACTTGAATGGTTATGGTTTTATATGGCGGCTTAGAATTTTCTGGCACTTTAGAAAACGAAACTCAGGGGGAAAATCCAAGTTTTGGAAAGTTCGTTGATATGCAACAACATATACGCTGCATATTTTTGTATAACGAAAGTACAAATTCGAATTGCACCAAAAACAGCATGTTACTTTCCGAAGCATTGAAATCGAGACTGTGATGCGCTTTTGTAAGCCAGTCATAGCTCACGTCACGTGATCTCGCCAGCCAATGACAGCGGCTATTCATAGCATAGGACACGTGATGTTGTCAGCCAACAGCAACATCACTGTTAAGTAGAGCAAACACACAAACAGGAAAAGTTAATGGTTTAAATTAATATACGTAGTGTTGCTATAGGAAAAGCGAACATTTCATATATAATATTTGTCCTGAAGATTAATAATCTACAAGAGAAACTAAGCTTTCACATATAATGTTGATCTTTTTTGCGCCTTTTACACTTTAAGACACATCACATAAATGTGCCAGTGAAATGTTTAAGACCAACACAAATCTCTGATCTTCTGGACTTGGAATTCCTCTAAATGGCTTGTCATCAAAGAGTTGATTTTGAAATGAGAGTCAAATGCTCTGTGATTTGAGAAATTCATCGTACATTCTTGCACATAGTTCATCTTGCACAATAGGAAATTTACTTTGAAAATAACGCTTTTCAAACTACAATTCGCAACATTTTCCTGAGATCTGTTACAAATAGATTTGTTCCAGTGGTTGCCAGAGAATGCCACATAAGAGGCATTCCCGCACTTGCGCAGTTACGATGGCCTAGGAAGCCCGTAGGTTTGTGTGTGTAAAACATTAAAACATCTTATACTGTCATAAAAGAAACAAGACATCAGAGGATACTCCAAGAGAGTTGGCATTTCTTGCACCATACTGAAATGAATAATTCATGTTAAAGTGCACATTCGTATGTCCAGATTCCCAATGAATTAGGCCTCGATCTAATATTAAGCTTTTCAGTGTGGCTTTTGGGATGTAAATTTTCTTGGAGTACCAGTACTGTATTATCTCATGTTTGGTTCTTTATTATAGCACAATGCCATATGTGCTAGGAGATGAAAACGTGCACTTTAAATGCAGTGAACAGTTGAAACTAGCCAATAGTGTGGAATTAAACACTTCGTTTGAAACAAACTGGCTGCTTCAGCAGAAAAGATAAATAAAAGGTGAATTTCTTTAGCAAAGAAACAAAAATAACTTCATTGGTTTGCAAGATGATTAATGCTTGACTGTCAGAAAGGTGGAAATAAAATATAATCTGGAACTAACAACATATAGTAGCCTTCCATAATTATGTGAATGCATTTTAATTCACTTGATAGCTCCCAGCCACAGAAATCACTTTTCTTTTCATTTGACATATGAGAGCAGTAAACGAAGTGGAAACAGCAAAGTCACTAAATGTAAACACAGATCACGTGGAATGAATTACAATTTTTGTTGCGGCCGGGACTCGAACCCAGGTCTTCGTGCTTGCTAGGCAGAAATGCTAACCATTACACCACTAAAAATCCCTGTACCTAGCGTTATTTGATGGAGAAGAAGTCAATAGGGTTTCCAGCAGCCGGCTAGCCAATAAAGAAAAGCGGCTGCAAGTTCCAAGTAAGTCACCTCATAAAGAAATGGAAGGTGGTTTTGGGGAATAAACCAATATAACCCAGATTCATACTCACATTTTAAGTCATTAGAATATGGCGAACTGTGTGAAAGGACCGAGAAACAGAATTTTAAGTAAAAAATGAGAGAAGTAGCTGTTATGAGTTGCCATAGCAACCAAACATAATAAGACAAGGGAATTACTCTGAGAAATTGGAATATGTTCAAGTATCCAATGGAGCAAAATTTAAATGGAAAAACGGTGAAGAAATGAAAAATTCACAATGATAAAACACCAAAGAAGATTTTGATGTATTTTTCTAAGAAGAAATACACATAGAACGCTTCAACCAAGAAGATCCAGTGCGGCGAGTATACAACTCTCACACACATCACGGGGCAGACGCGGAAACCAACTTACATCCGACGCCGCTGACACCAGCTGCTGTTCACCAGTACAGACCTGCCTCCACATCTGCTCACGTACGCAATGTGAATTCTGCACTGGGTGAGCATGAAACAAAATTTGATTACTTTAGTACGAAGTGGTACAAGATACCGTTGAGTGAACTTTTATTGTGTAATTATCATATTAAAGTTAGTTTTAAATACTTACAAGAGCTAAGGCATATAAAAGTATGGAAAATATACAACAAGTTGGGGTAACTCAAGACCCAGCTATGGCCATGAAAATTAGCAAGGAAGTGCCTGAATGGGCTGAGTTGATAAATTTAATCAAAGCTCTGAGTCATTAGTTAAACTCATTAAGTTCTCAATTAAATACCCAGAGTGAAGCTTTAAATGCTCAGAGTGAAACTCTAAATATTCAAATGACAAATTTAGGTTTGTTAAATGCCAAAGTCGGCTGTCAGAGCAAAGAATTTAGTAATCTATGAGCAGGCATGGATGCTTTGAAGACTGAGTTCAACGCTATAAGTAATAAAGTAGAGAATTTAATAGAAGATTTAAAGAATGAGTTGACAAAGTCTTTGACCACTCATATAAATCATATGTTTACTGATCTTAGTCAGAAACAGAATGACACTTTTCAAGATTTATCGAAAAGGTTAACTTCATTGAGAACAAATGTAATAATGTAGAATATGAACTTATTGAAAATTTAGGATCTTTCGAAAATGTGTACAATATTAGGTATAATGATGTAAGGCAGGGGTTGAATACTTTGAAAGCAGAATAAATTAATGCCAGTCATTCAATCGCAAATTACAGGTGTCAATACAAGGGTACATAATGTAGATTGAAATTTCAAAGAGAAAATAGCTAACTCTGATATTATAAATGTTGGGAGGTGGGGAGGGGGGAAGGGTTAGCAGTAGCCCTGTGCATGTGGCAGGAGATAACAGGGCTGTCCTGTCTGGTGGGGCATGCAGGGACTAGACCAGAGATCGGCAGCAGGCGGACCGCGGTTCGTATACGGACCGCTAAATAAACGGTGCCTCGTTTGACTAGGCTAGTAATTTAGTCGATTACTGAGTAATTTAGTAACTAAACATGTCTGAAAAACAAAAATTTAGTCGACTAGATTAGCAAATCATTTAGTTGAGTTGATCCATTTCATTCTATTTTTCTCTGCGAGTAGCGCCTCCCACCACGCGTCACTGCTTACTCGTTCATTTGTTAAACAAGTCCGAACCTGTCGTTTTAGTCAAAGAGAGCACAGTCGGTTTTTACTTCATTTCGTCAATCACATGCAGGCCGCAGAGCAATTATTCATTTATTTAAAATTTGTCGTGTGAAAAACCTTTTCGTACATACATAGTAGACACTGAAAATAGGAGATTTTTGACTGAATGAAATGAACAATATTGTCTTACACTGTCTGATAGGCCTCAAATGGTTCCAGTTTGCTTAATATGTAATAAAACTGTCGCTGTTATTAAAAAGTGGCAATTTAAAGCGACACTATGAAACAACTTATCAGCAGGTCCACAAAAACTTTCCTCTTGGCACTGAGGCTCGTAAAGAAAAACTACAAGTAATATAATTCTATTAGATAATGTATAAATGTGATATGTATAAGTGCTCTGTAAACTTATCACAGTAAAATTTAAATTTAAATTACAGGAATATCTCACTTCATACAAAAAAAGCGCACGAAATTGCTGGTTTTCACTGAATGAGTGAGCAAGAAAAATCAGCAGAAGCAGCGTTACATGTGTGCTGGACACTTAGTAAACACCAAAAAACATTTTCAGATTTTCAAATAATGAAAGAATGTATGTTGAAGTAGCCTCGGCACTTTTTGAAGAAAAAAAGGATGTTTTCGCTGCAATTCAAAGTATTCCAATGTCGGCAAGAAGTAATACAAAAAGAATGGAAATTTTAGCTACTGATATTAAAAGCACTCTGCTTGAACTTTTGGAAGAGGCACCATGTTACGCCATTGCACTTGACGAATAATGTGACATTGTTGATGATGAACAAATAATATTTTCGTGAGATTTTTCGACATTGAAAATAAGATATTCAGGGAAGAATTGCTCACAATATTGCCTTTGAAAGGTAACACCCGAGGAGAAGATTTATTCAAAGCTATTGACAAATTTATTAATAACTCCAAGATTCGTTTTGATAAATTAGTATCACTTTCAACTGACGGTGACCCAGCAATGATTGGCAAAGAAAAAGGTGCAGTAAAGAAAATCAGGGATCAGAATCCAGGTCTAATATCGTATCAGTGTATAATTCATCAGACTGCCCTTTGTGGAAAACTCAGTGCTACACTGAAAGAAGTAATGGACAGCTTGGAGCAGTTGATTAATTTTATGAGGTCTCATTCTTCTCTTCAACACTGAAAGTTCAAGAAGTTTCTTTCAGAAGGCGATGCAGCATATTCTGACTTACTGTAATACAACAATGTTTGTTGGTTAAGTAAAGGTCAAGTTGTTGAACGTTTCTGGCTAATAAAGGAAGAAGTAACCTCCATCTTGCAAATCTTGGATACGCAGGGAGCAAAGAAGCAATTAGGGGATCAGTACAGGAAGGAAATGATAGGACAGTGGAGGTACTTTAGGTTGAGGCTGGGATAATTTTGGGAGTGAAGAATGTGTTGTAAATGTGACTCCCATCTGTGCAGTTCAGAAAAGCTGTTGGTGGAGAGGAGAATCCAGATGGCTCGGGTAGTGAAGAAGCCATGGAAATCAAGCATATTATGTTCAGCTGCGTGTTGTGCTATAGGGATAGGGTAATCTACTCTGCTCATGGACAGCTGGCTGATAGTTATACCAATATAAAAAAGCTGTGCAATGAATGCAGCAGAGCTGGTACATGACATGGCTGCTTTCTCAGGTGGCCCAGCCTATGACAGGTGGGATAATCTTATGACAGGAATGGAATAGCAAGTGCTGGGTGGGTGGATTGGGCAGGTCTTGCACCTGGGCCTTCCACAAGGATATGACCCCTGTGGCAAGGGGTTTGGATTGAGAGTGGTATAGGGATGGGCTAGGAAGTTGTACAGGTTGGGTGGGTGATGGAACACCACTTCAGGAAGGTGGAAAGGATCCTGAAGAGGATGCCCCTCATTTCAGACCATGCTGATATCTAATCAAAGCCCTGATGAAGGATCTGGTCCAGTTGATCTAGTCCGAGGAGGTATTGAGTGACAAGTGGGGCACTTCTTTGTAGCTGATTCTTGGGGGTAGTGGGAGGATTGGGGATATGTGGGGAAATGTCATGGGAGATCTGTTTGTGAACCTAGCCATCATGTTTATTTAACAACATTCTTACATTCTGATGGAAAAGTTAAAATGTATTACGATTGTTACCTTTTATTAATTGGTTTACACATCACATCCCATAGATCCAATCATCATCAGAAATGTGCAGAAGGTCAAGCTATATATTAACAGACATACCAGGCAGAAGCAACCAGTGCTAGCTATTTCTGTAAAGTATGTTAATAACAAAATATGACTAGCTCTACCATATTCAAACTGATAATTATGGCAATTACTTATAGATTACTTTATATTTGTTTGTTAGAAGAATGACAGCTACTTAGAAACAGGCCACTGCTACTCCTCCTTTACTAAAAAACTGTTGTTCATGCCTAATATTTCCAACAAAGCATTTATGTAACTTTTCACAGACCATTATCAACTTACATTTTTCATGTTGAGGCAACCAACTTGGGTGGAGATGTAGGTATTCTTTGGTGCTAGAGTAATTGCACCTATCACTACATGATTATGGTGAAAGAGTGACTCCATCTGCGTAGGTGGAAGACCTTAAAAACCATGCCATTTTAGTTTGACTAACAAAATCTTATGGTCTATACAGTTAAAAGCCTTGGCAAGATTACAGAATATACCAGCAGGGTTATTTTTGTTGTTCAGTTCATAAGATGGTAACATTAGCAAACAATATGTCTGGAATAAAATTAAATTCACAACAGGGAAACATTAAATATTGTGCACCACATAGTAATTCAGAATTTCTCATTAGTCTGCAGCAGTTCCCACATTTCTCGGTCCGACAATATTTTTAAGCCCAGACAGATTATTTATTGGTAAGTGTTTACTGAAATAATGTGATTACATGAATTTTTAAATATTTTATTTAATAAAAAATACTGAATTATGACAATATCCAGAAAAGTTCACTTGAGAATACTATAAAAGTGAGACAGAATTGGTGGCCAGTGCTTATTTTCAACAGGTGAAATTCCAGTATTGCTGATAGGCACACATGCATGTACACTAATGGCCATTAAAATTGCTACACCAAGAAGAAATGCAGATGATAAATGGGTATTCATTGGACAAATATATTATACTAGAACTGACATGTGATTACATTTTCACGCAATTTGGGTGCATAGATCCTGAGAAATCAGTAACCAGAACAACCACCTCTGGCTGTAGCAACGGCCTTGATATGCCTGGGCATTGAGTCAAACAGAGCTTGGATGGCGTGTACAGGTACGGCTGCCCATGCAGCTTCAACATGATACCACAGTTCATCAAGAGTAGTGACTGGCGTATTGTGACGAGCCAGTTGCTTGGCCATCTCGCGTCCGTCGGCCGTCGTAATTTAATATATATATTATTATTGTTATTATTATTTTTTGATTGTTGCCGACTTACGTGGTGGGCCTTAATAAAAATGATATTTCATTTAATTTTGATTTTACGCTTAAATGCTTTCCTGAAGTTCTCCATTTTAGCAATATTAATCTTAAATTATTTGTTACGTTAATGAATGTTAGACTCGCTGAATCTTAAAACATGAGCATATAAGTTGTACAATGTAATAAACTTTTCATATTAATTTCCTCGGCTAGTCAGTTCACTTTAAAGCATAAGATCTTTAGTTATTAATTAAAATTGCGGCCCACACACGCACGAGAGTATTTTTCTTACCTCCATTAACCATTGTATTGTAGTCAGAGTCCTGGCTCTTGGTCTCGGCAATGGTACTGAAAATAAGAATCTTAAAGCTAAGTATTTTCTGCAACGTCGGGCAGCTGTGGAGAAAAATTAATATTATGTTAACAGCGGGCGAGTTTTCCGCTTCCGCTAATTTTTCATAAGTTAATATCGCCACGTAATGGCATCGTTGGCTGCATCGGCCGCTGCGATTGTTGAACTGTAAATTACTTGAATGCAGGTTAATTCAAGGAAGGCGGACATGAAATCGGGATCACCTCTTACAAATTAAAAGTGCACAATAATATTAAATCAGTATATTACATGCTTAACTCATACAAATATGCTTACATTTGCCAGCACTCGCAAGATGTCCCTCTATACACATTCAAGACAAAAGAGGAAGTCAAGAAGACTAAAAAATTAAAAGAGCGTATCTTGTCGTCTCTTTAGATCATTTTGTCATAAATTATTTCTTTGCATTTGAAATTTGGACAGAGAGATTATTACTTTATGGCTACATGATAAAAAATATATTATTCAATTTATAAATACTGTTTTTTAAGTATTTTCGTAATATAGCACTGGGGACGCTATAGCCACCACTGACCAGACGTTTTCAATTGGTGAGAGATCTGGAGAACATGCTGGCCAGGGCAGCAGTTGAACATTTTCTGTATCCAGAAAGGCCCGTACAGGACCTGCAACATGCAGTCATGCATTATCCTTGTGAACTGTAGGGTTTCGCAGGGATAGAATGAAGGATGGAATATAGTCGAATTAAGTTGGGTGATGCTGAGGGAATTAGATTAGGCAATGAGACACTTAAAGTAGTAAAGGAGTTTTGCTATTTGGGGAGCAAAATAACTGATGATGGTCGAAGTAGAGAGGATATAAAATGTAGACTGGAAATGGCAAGGAAAGCGTTTCTGAAGAAGATAAACTTGTTAACATCAAGTATTGATTTAGGTGTCAGGAAGTCGTTTCTGAAAGTATTTGTAAGGAGCGTAGCCATGTATGGAAGTGAAACATGGACGATAACTAGTTTGGACAAGAAGAGAATAGAAACTTTCGAAATGTGGTGCTACAGAAGAATGCTGAAGATTAGATGGATAGATCATATAACTAATGAGGAGGTATTGAATAGGATTGGGGAGAAGAGAAGTTTGTGGCACAACTTGACTAGAAGAAGGGATTGGTTGGTAGAACATGTTCCGAGGCATCAAGGGATCACCAATTTAGTATTGGAGGGCAGCGTGGAGGGTAAAAATCGTAGAGGGAGACCAAGAGATGAATACACTAAACAGATTCAGAAGGATGTAGGTTGCAGTAGGTACTGGAAGACGAAGAAGCTTGCACAGGATAGAGTAGCACGGAGAGCTGCATCAAACCAGTCTCAGGACTGAAGACCACAACAACAACAGAATGAAGGATAGAGCCACAGGTCGTAACACATCTGAAATGTAACGTCCACTGTTCAAAGTGCCGTCAATGCAAACAAGAGGTGACCGAGACATGTAACCAAAGGCACCCCATACCATCAGGCTGGGTGTCACGCCAGTATGGCGATGATGAATACACGCTTCCAATGTGCTTTCACCGTGATGTCGCCAAACACGGATGCGACCATCATGATGCTGTAAAGTGAACCTGGATTCATCCGAAAAAATGACGTTTTGCCATTTGTGCACCCAGGTTCGTCGTTGAGTACACCATCGCAGGCGCTCCTGTCTGTGATGCAGCGTCAAGGGTAACGACAGCCATGGTCTCCGAGCTGATAGTCCATGCTGCTGCAAACGTCATCGAACTGTTCGTGCAGATGGTGGTTGTCTTGCAAATGTCCCCATCAGTTGACTCAGGGATCAAGACATGGCCGCACAATCCATTACAGCCATGCGGATAAGATGCCTGTCATCTCGACTGCTAGTGATATGAGGCCATTGGGATCCATCACAGCGATCCGTATTACCCTCCTGAACCCACCAATTCCATATTCTGCTAACAGTCACTGGATCTCGACCAACGCGAGCAGCAATGTTGCGATACGATAAACCACAATTACGATAGGCTACAATCTGACCTTTATCAAAGTCGGAAACATGATGGTACGCATTTCTCCTCCTTACTTAAGGCATCACAACAACAATTCACCAGGCAACGCCAGTCAACTGCTGTTCGTGTATGAGAAACTGGTTGGAAACTTTTCTCATGTCAGCACGTTGTAGGTGTCGCCACAGACGCCAACCTTGTGTGAATGATCTGAAAAGCTAATCATTTGCATATCACAGCATCATCTTCCTGTCGGTTAAATTTTGCGTCTGTAGCACATCATCTTCATGGTGTAGCAATTTTAATGGCCAGTAGTGAATATAAACTATCCTAGCTTTTGGAACTAATACTTACTTCCTAAGGGAGGAGACAATGATAGATTACGGAAGATTAGAAAGAATGGAAAGATCACTAAGTCCCCAGTATAAGAGAGAACCACCTCCTGTAAGGATGAGGGAAGAGAAATACGACTTATGATAATGCACTACCCTGGTGGTGAGAGCCACTACACAGTTCTTCTGGAAACAGCATTAGTCGCGAAATGTAACCTGGCATCTCCTAAGTGGCAGGAGTGGGGAGAGTAGACAGGATTTGCTGCATGGAGAGGTGGGGTGCAGGGGATAACAAGTTCCGCCTCTATGTTCTGTAAGCATAGAGTGCAGGTAACACAGACCTGTGTTTTGAGCTCCCATGAGATCCTGATTACCGGCTTCCTTTACAAACTGGAGTAGAAGGTAATCTCCGCAATGGGCTAACAAGTGCATCATTATTCATTTTCAAAAAAAATCAGCAGGAGCACAAATATGAATGTCACACACTGGCACTGGAGCCTGGTGAGCTTGTGCTGGATACAATGATGATGATGTGAAAGAGTGGATTGAGGAAGAGGTGACAAGAGACAAATGGGAGATTGATGGCTAGAGAGTGTACATAGTGTGTACATAGATGGGTTTATGGAGGATTAATAAATGATGTGTTCATGTGTATCTTCCACCTATGTAATTCAGAAAAGCTGGTGAATTCTCCTGGCACAAACTCATTGCATCCTCTACCCAACAGTCTCCCCTTTCTGTATCCAGTCATCAGGCACTACACAAACTTATCGGCTCTAGTGCTCGTGTGTCAGAGTTCTACCCCGTACACTTTCTGCCTCTTTATCCTGCATTCTTATCACATTTACACCTGCTTCTCCCTCCAAACCATAAGCCACTCTTCCTGAACCACTTCCCGCCACTGCCCACCTCCTTTCTCCCTCCACCTACCCCACCTGACATGGACCCTCACCCCAGTCTACCTGCCAAATTGCAGTCCCAGCACTATGTAGCTGTACAGAGGTGTGTGTGTGTGTGTGTGTGTGTGTGTGTGTGTGTGTGTGTGTGTGTGTCATAGTTCATTGAAAGATTGATCTGCTGAAAGCTAGTGAAGTTTCCATTCTTATTTGTGTGCCTGCTGAAGACTCAACATTTCTTCTATTCAGTGAGCTGTTTCCTTCATTCTTATATTATTTACATAAAACCTATGTTTGATACCAACAGACTTCTTCCGGTAAGGAATGTTTTCTCTGCCTGTACTAGTAGCTTCTTATGTCCACCATGTGTTGACCATAAAGCATTATGTTGTTTCCGTAGCAAAATTCACTCATTTTGTTTACTACATAATCAAGTTCACCATTGACCTCACTATCATAAAGGATAGCAATAATATAAGTAAATCTTATCTTCTTTCTCTCTCTCTCTCTCTCTCTCTCTCTCTCTCTCTCTCTCTCTCTTTCTATAAATCAGCCAACTCAAACAACTTTTAAACTGTCACAGTTTGTTTTTAAGTTGACAAGTCCAATGAAAGTGTTTTTATTTTTATCATGCCTTGCTTTCATTGCCAAGTATAAAGTCAAAATCATTTCTTTGCTGTCTTTACCATTCCTAAAGCCCTAAAGCCAAATTGGTCACTATCTAAGAGATTCTCAGTTTTTTCCAATCTTTTGTGTAATCTGTATGACGAGTAGAGAGAGAGAGAGAGAGAGAGAGAGAGAGAGAGAGAGAGAGAGAGAGGAGAGAGAGAGTTTGCCACCCATCACCCATTAATAAAGAGCATCAATAATATTATTCTTGCATGCTCAGGTGCAACCAATATGAAGGACCCACTTTAAATGTATGGATTACATAGACCCAGTGTCATAAAAACAGCACAGAGGGACAGTGCTGTAGATAATTATAAACTGACCACCACGGTATGCATTATCAAGTTATCAGATTAACAAAAACAGCAATAATAATAACAGAGACTAGTATTTTAATACAAGAAACAAATCTAAGTCATTTGTTACTAACTTAATAATGTTATAACATAAGTACAATAATACTGAGCTGAATATCCACTTTAACACTTATTAAAAACTTAGATTGAATCTATGAATATACAAAATCAATCATCCTGCAAAGCTGTGAACACATCCTGCTTATTGGTTTCATAAAATTTTGTTCCAGTTCTTTGACCTCGCCTGAAGAACTTGGTACCAGCACTTTGGAGTGGTTGACTAAAGGCTGTGTACGAACTTTTAAGGCTCTGAAAAATGATATAACATACAGTCAATGATCAGAAATTTTATTCATTTGGATCAACAAAGAACTCAGACAAGTTTTAGAATTCAAACAGGGCCTTTTTAGAGATGTTATTTCAATAATTACCTGCATCCTGGCAAAAAGAATCATGTTATTACACTACACAATGGACAAAATTTCTCTCTTGTGCATGTATCTTTTCTGTAAACAAAAGTTCTAGGCTTTTACAAAATAAAAATAAAAACGCAAAAGAATTAAAGTCCTTAGCTGCCAGTGGGCATTGATTTATATCCATGGGTAAAGCTGAAAATTCATGTTGGACCAGGATTCAAATCCGTGTCTCCTGCTTACCAGGCAGATGCACTGAGCACTACACAATTCAGACACAATGGTCACCACAACCACACGGAATACTATAGGAGGCCTCCTTTCTGACTCAAATTCTCAACTTATGCCACACACTTCTGACATAGTGCCCCTGCTCATTAGCCTCATTACTTCCAGAATCTTGCTGATTCCTGTGAGAGTTTGAGCTTTGTATGCAGCTGCAGTGAAGGGATCATTGGCTGTAGGTGCATTAATTGTATATATGTGGTGTCTGTTCTTTTGGACATGTCTGAAAGAACAGACACCATTTTGGTCCTGCAGCCACTATGAATCAAGGCACAAAGGAATTAAATATATTAGCTGTCAGTGGGTAATGATTTATATCAATGGGGCAAGTTGAAAATTTGTGTCAAACCAGGATTTTAATCCAAGTCTCCTGCTTCCTAGGCAGGTGTACTGACCACTCTGCCATCTAGATGCACAGGTCACCACAACCACGGACTACTGTAGCACACCTGCCATCAGACCAAAATTGTCGACTTATGTCATACACTACTGATGTAGAATTCTATGTCTCTTATCTGTCTTTGTTGCATTATTATATTTAACTCTTCTAAATCACTCTGCACTTCTTTGAACCAATGGCTTTTGTTTTTACTTTTCCAAAATAGCCAAAATAGTTGAACATTACAGTTTTGGATAATCTTGATATGTTTCAGACAAAGGCAGTTTTTAATGTTCTAATCGTATCTGCTACTGACTTCTTTTCCACACAGATTCCTTTGTTAAGCAATAATCTGTATTTTTAAATAACTTACAGCAAGGCAGCTAGGTGATTCAGTCAACAAATGGGGGTATTTTGAAAGGAAAACAGCCTGTCATTTTCAAGGCAGTTTTGGCTTGAAAATGGTAGGCTCTGCTCCTGTTAAAATATCAGCAGTTGTCGATTACGTTACTCACTTGCATTCTCACTGGTTATATTAACATTGTATACACCAGGAGAAACTAAGGTCTAACAATCTCCATGGTCCATAAATTAAAGTGTTTCACTTGCATAAATTGCTTCTGGTTTAATTATGAGCTATAGCATTTGATTTTGGTGTTAGTTAAGAGAGATTTCTTCTTTTATGTTGGCCACATGATATGCTGTTTTGTTTCAGTTTAACAGTTCTGTTTTCTGTTAACAATCTCTTATTTCAATTCCTAGTTATTATTTCCACAAGATATTCGAATGTATTTACAACCTTAAGGAATTCTAGAAAATTACATCCTATGTTTAATACAGGATGCTTTCAGTTGCTCACCTGAGGGTTAACTTACATGGGAGGAAGTAAAAGTTTTACTCAATGTTGACAGAAACAACTGAAAGAAACATCATTCCTCAATTTACACTTGCACAGCCATACTTGGCAAACATGTTCACAGTCACAGTGCTAAGTGGAGTACTGATAATGGCAATAGGATGCTTCAATTTTATATTGTTTAGTTATGATGTTTTCAAAATAGTGAGTCTTTGTAGCTATTATAGTTCATAAACCATTTGTATGATATATGTACTTCTCAAATCTTTGGGTAATGAAAGTAGCCTGCATGCTGAGCAATAACAAGAACATCTGGAAATGATGTTGGTATCAGCACCCCGCCCCCCTCCCCCCAATACACAAAAGTAAAAAAAGATTCATCCCACAACAGAGAAACTGATCATAGATCAGACTCCAAAAACCTCCTTTTCTCAAGAACTGAATGCTTGACTCACAACTTTTTGCCAGTAATATATCATCAGCGATGCACTTATAATAAATATTTTTACCAAATGTGATGTTTGGTTGGCACTTCTATTACTGTTCTTCCACAGCTTCTTTCAATGCATAATTAAACAGTGTTCAAAATGCACACCATCTGCAGAACTCACATTTACAGTCACTAATGCCAGGTCTTTCAGACAGGATGAAGATGTTCTCCCAATACCATTGCAGAATTTGCCACACGCTGATGTTTTATATCCTCTTTGGCACCTAAAGTTACAAGGCATCAAATCAGGTGAATATGCAGGCCAACTGACGATACCTTCACACCATGTTCAGATATCAGGAAAGAGATGGGAGATGGGAGATAGTTTTCGTATCTGCAAGTGAGTGGTGAGTGAGACATACTGCTAGCATTACAGTAAGAAATTGAGCATATGTGTTTCACCTTAAGGCATCTTCAATAAAGCATAAATTAATTACTTATTTCCCAATAATCCCACACAAAACCGCCACATTTGTAGTGGTGATCAACTTGCCACAACCAGTGAGGATTCACACCAGCCCAATAATGCATATTTCCTAGTCTCAGCTTTCTGTAATATGCGAATGCTGCTGCTATAAAAAGAGAGCTGTTTAATGATATAACCTATTGTCCTGATGTTGCATCAGAACTGAATGACAGAATTCTGTGCCTCTTCTGCAATACCCCTGATTAACAGGAAGTGAAGGTCATGTGATTTTGATGCAAGTTGTTTGTGTGCAAAATGTGAACAATGCTGACCTGAGCAGAGGCAACTGCAATTTCCCTGGAGCTAACAGGTGGCTTATGAGCAACAACTGATAGAAGATATATTTCATTTCTACCACTCATTTCTGGTTTATGCTTTTTTCTCTGCATAGCACTCCAGTGACTCTACAATATAATGATTTCTTACACATTTGCTGAATTGCCATTCATCGAGCAATAGCAAGATTATATAACAGAACATATTGTAAGCCTTTCTTCATTAAGTTTAAAATCTTAACAGTAATTACTTTATATAATTTTGACAGTGTTAATTATGTACTTGATAAAATATCAAACATAACTGTAGCAAATCAAAGACACAAGTATAATACTAGAACTTATATATCTGTACTCTTGCCATGAAACAGATTAGCAGGAGCTAACAGTTACAATTTTACGAGACGTGTTTTTAAAGTAACTACTATTTTGAAATTCCGTTGGTGCAGCACCATGGTCAGTGTTTGGTGCATGCGCCATGTATACTACAGTCTGTTAGCAAGTCACAGATGCCATTACAAAGTCATTTGGGATGTTTACATTTGTTTGTGAGTATTTGCATTGCTTCCTCTGACTGAGAATCCTGTTGATTTTGAAATACACAATGTAATTTGTTTCCTTAGTGTTAAAGGCATGGATGGGACTGAAATTCATTGTCTGGCCTGTAAAGCGCATGGTGAAAACATTATGGGTGATTGGATGGTACGAAAATGGGCGAGAGCTTTTAAAGATGGCAGTATGAATGTGCATGATGAGAAATGAAGTGGGGCAACCTTCACGATTTGGTACAGAAAGTTGACAAAAAAGCGAGAGAGAACAGGTGCTTTATGATTTTGACATTATGTGATGAGTTTTCTCTGTGTCAAGAAATGTGCTTTATGCAATTGTTACATATTGTTTAAATTATGAAATGTTATGCTCACAATGGGTAATGAAAATGCTGACTGAGGTGCACAAAAGCAAATGTTTAGCCAGTTCTTTGACTTACCTAGAGTGGTACAGACAGGAGGTGATGAGTTTTTAAGCCAAACTGTCACAGGTGATGAAACATGACTGGTTTACATTACACCTGAACCAAAGCAGCAATCCATGGCATGGCGGCATTCAACATAAGAGTGGAGTTCAAACAAACAATTTCAGCATGGAAAATCATGTGCACTGTTTTTTGGGCAACAAAGAGGTGTTCCATACCTAGCCCCCATCCCATGGTGACACCATAAATTCTATGAGTTATTGTGAGATGTTAAAAAAACTCTGCTGTGCAATCCTAAACAAAGGGTGTGGCAAGCTGAGGTAGGGGACCATTTTGCTCCATGACAATGCCTGTCCACACATGAAACTCAAGAGCTGATCAAATCATTTGCCTGGGAATAATGTGGTCACCCTCCGCACAACCCCAATCTAGCACCTACTGTGTTCCTACATCTGAAGAAGCATCTGGGTGGTCAGCACTACAAAAATGATGATGTTGTCACTACAAAAATGATGAAGATGTCAAAATGACCATGTTACAATTGTTGTCTAATCAGGCAGCAGGTTTTTACAAGGACGGTATTCAAAAGCTTATTGTATCATACTATAAGTGCCTTAATACTGGTGAGAAATATGTGGAAAAGTAGACTAAATTACAGACTTTCATGTAAAAATGAAATGGCTATGAAACGTCTACTTGTTTTACTTTCATTTCAGAATGGTACTTGTTTAAAAAACATGCCTTGTACATAACAATCAAAGTGTATAACAAATTCTCATATTCCACCCCAGGTGTGCCTGTCAAATTTTTAAAAGAAAAGATGCAAAGTGTCTTTTAGCAAACACATTTTACTGATTAGAAGAATGAATTGGGATATACTGCTACTCACCACATAGAGACAGTGGTGGACAGGCACGTTTAACAGCAGACCAAGCCATCTGATGAGGTGCTGAGACCCAAAGGCAGTGAGCAGCAATCTCAGCTGGGATGGATAACAGAGGTACAGAAGAGGTGTGGGGTGAGGATGGGGAGAGAAAGCTGGATAAGGTTGGGAGAAGGTGCTGTAGTGTTGCCTATGAGAGTTTGCAGGGATGTGATTTGGCTGAATGGTGGACTGTTGGGTGCAACCTACGGAGGATGTGCTTGATGGGAAAATGAAATAGGAGAGAAGGGGAAAGGGCAATGCTGGTGCATGGGGAAGTGGGGGGATAGGAGGCTTATGTAAAACAGGAGTGGGAACAAGGAAGGGGTGGATTTTGGAGGACAGGTTCTTAACTATGTTGCTGATCTGTTTAGGCTCTGGATTCTCTTACCTCCACTGTAGTGCATACTTTCTGATGTAATAGATAATGCCTATAAAGTAAACTGTGAGGCAGCAATAAGGAAGTAAGAAAATTTTTGTTTCATTATGTTTTATGTCTACAGCACAAAAATTTAACTTACCGCCATTGCATCTGGTCCACCAAACTTTTCAGGTATTTTTGTTCTTTCCCATGTTGGAGTTTTCTTACTAGATGCTGGCTGAGATCTCTGTGCAGTTTTTGTGATATCCGAAGTCTTCAGCTTTTCATCTCTTTTTGCGTTATCTACCTGCAATTAAATTCACATGCAGTAAGTGCATTCAGTAGAAACAGCTTCCCTTCTCCACTCTACTCCCAGACTGCTTTCTAGTCTCCTGATCTTATACTTAACTTTACTTCATTTCTTCATAAGTCCCCCCCCCCCCCCCCCCCCAAATCCCAAGGCCAACATTCTCTCCCTGCCCCCTGCTGTAATCATATTTTTTACTCGTAGTGTACACATATTGCTATTCTTTACTATCCTCATCTACTCAAGACTTGTTCCATCAACAGGTGGCAACACATAGGTTAAAAAAGTCTGACATTAGTGTGCATTTTAGAAAACTGGCAATTAAGTAATTCCTGAATCTTCAAGGTTAAAGGCTGATTTTCATTCATAATAGATTAAGAAATGTTTTGGAAGATGTCATAGTGTATGCCAGCACATTTTGAGGCTTCACATGCCACTATGTGGGAGCTAAAGTCCAGACAACATTGGTTATCGAAATCGATAGCCTGTGACTCAACCAATGCATTAATAACATCATTTGCACTAATCTGTAACAGTTGCCAAAATAAGCCACAATCTTATCATTGCTGAAATCAGTGTTATTACAATTATTGATAAAAAATTTCTTAAAAGCTTGTGTACATTATATTCTAAATGTTAATCAACTAGAATAAAGAACAAGGGAAACAACACGTCCAATCTATTGTGCCATTTTAAAATGGGTGGTGAAGAGTTCTTAACAAACATACTGATAGAGGAAGAGACATGATTTATTTATTTAAACCTGAATTGAAAAAGAAATTAAAGAAATGGTAACACACAAGATTGCTCAGAACTCTACAACCACCTTGGGTAATATACGACTACAAATTACTTAACAGATCAATTTCAAAACTAGGCATCATCAAACTATAATGGAAATTCCTGGATGGAACAATACATAAAACAAGGGAAAGGAAACCACTAATGTATATCAGATTGATGCATGGAGCACAGAAACATATAACAGAAAACAGCTACACACACCCATACACACAACCACACAGACACTCAAACATACACTCCCTTAGTTCTACTTTTTGTTGCTACCTAGGCACATTTCTCTTCTTGTATTGTGCACTACCCCAATGGGATACTAAAGATGCTGTGTTCCTTGATTTCTGGAGGATATGAAATGTACTTCCACACCACTGCCTACTGAACAACATATATGTATACAAGATACCATACCAGGTTTGTGACTGAGCAGAAGAGTTTCTAGCAAATACTACACAGAATGTCATTCTTAACAGAGAAAAGAAATTTCCAGATGTAATAGTAATTTTGTGTGTATGCAAGGGAGAGTTATAGGACTATTACTGTCCAGAAAACATATGAATGACCTAATGGATAACATTGAAAGCTCTATGAGGCTGTTCATGGTTGATGCTGTTTTATTTAGAAAATTGTAGCAAGATGCAGGAAGACCTACAACAGATCAGCACCTAGTGCAGAAATTGGCGACTGACCTTTAACATAAACAATTATAGCACAGAGCAGAAAAACAGATGGTAGTTCTCATTATTGTATGGTTACATGAGTGCCTAACAATCAATGAAAGGAGTCACATACACTAAATATCTGGGAATATGCTAAAATGTGATTCAAAGTGAAATAAACATATGAAATTAATCTTAGAAAATGAAGGTGTCAGACTACAATTCATTGATAGAATCCTCATAAAGTACAGTCCACCCACAAAGGAGTTAGCATACAAAACCCTCATTTGGCCATTATTTGAGAATTGCTCATCAGTCTGGATCTTAACCAGATTGGATTGATAGAGAAAATTCAAATAAGAACAGATCATTTATCACAGGTTTATCTAGTGGGTATGAAACAGTCACAGGGATGATCATACAACTCCAGTAGCAGAGGCCCAAGAAGCTGCTGTGCATCACGGTGTGGTTTACTGTTAAAACTGAGATGGCATACAGTCTTCAAAGAGTCAGCCAAAATAGAGGTTCCTCCAGCACCATCTTACAAAAGACCATGAAAGTAGAGCCAGAGATTTGAGCTCACATGAAGGCATACTAACAATCATTCTTCACACACACACACATTTTGTGACTGGACTGACAACAGAGAAAACTGCCTATTTCATTTAGTCATGGCTTTATGCTCCCTTCGAAACTCTCAGCAATCTCTGGTTGTTTTAACTTATACAGGTGCAATCTCCTTAAATTTCACCTTCTTGCAGCTTTTTCAGCTGTATCAATTAATGAATTATAGATGAGTGCACATATACTCCTGGAAAAGTTTAACAGTTCAAAACCTGGTTTCTAAATCTCCACCTTACCCATTATATAATCTATTTGAAACATTCTGGTGTGTCCATGCCACTTGTCTGCATACAACCTTGCTTCATCATTCTTAAACCAAGTGTTTACAATGCCTAAATCATGTGCCCATCTGACTATAAACTTTGTCCTTCCTGCAGTGTGTGTGTGTGTGTGTGTGTGTGTGTGTGTGTGTGTGTGTGTGTGTGTGTGTGTGTGTAATTATTACATGTGGTCATTTCCATTAATGGCTGTAAAAATTATTACATTTTTTATTTACTGAAACTGCAATTTCTGTTATTACTCCTACTCAGGTAGAAATCTCAAATGCAGATATGCATACAGGCATAAGCAAATACTAAACCCCAAGCGAGCACAAACACTATTCTAATTATACAGTACACAAATAAACACACAACCAGATAAAAACCATGGCAGTAATGCAATTTCTCAGTTTGTATAATCTATTTGACAGTGTTCAGTAGGATCACTGAAAACTGCCTTAATTTTACCAGGGAGATCTGGCCACAGAATTAATTACAGTAATATTGCTGTTAATACACCTCTTCTTGCTTTTACATGGTACCTTAATTTAATTATGGCCAGCAATTCCCTAATATTCTTTGGTCATCATACTGAAAGCCTTTTCTGCTCTGCCACCTTCCTGATTAATTCTTGAATCTTACTTTTATTTCCAGCTTTCAGTTTTATTTCTAATTTGTTGTTTCATATTTCTCCTCCATTTTCCTTATTTTTTTATTACAACCTCATATCCATTTCCGTTCTTCTATAAAACTTTTTTGTTAAAGTGTTGTGCCATTATCTACTGTCAGTTTCTTCTGAAGAGCCTCTAGTTCCTTACACGAATGCTAGATGAACAAGGAACAGCTTCTGGTTCCATACATCAACCCTAGATGAGTAAAGCCATGAGGTGAGTTTACCAGGAATCAACTAGGTTGCTGTTGATGCTGACTGGTACTAATATTGGTGCTGTGCCAGCTGCTGTTATTGGGATGTGGGGATACACAGTACATTGCCTCTATCTTAACAAGAGAGCCAAGATAGATCAGTTGAACTGATAGCTCAAAATGTAAAGGAGGGGGAGGGAGTACTGCAACAGAAATTCTGAGAATTGCAGGAATGAGAGATAAGTCATTTTTAGGCTAAATACCTCATTCAGACACACTGCTTTCAAAGAAATCCACATAAATGAAGCATCACACACAAAAGATGAGCTTAACATTATGCAACAGAATGTTAAAGAACTAAAAAGCAAAGTTAAAGACACTCTAATCTGTTTACATGATCAAGAATATCAAATGGAAGTTGATGTATTATGTCTGTTTGAGAACCACATAAATACAAGGATCCTTATGTTAAACATTAAGGATTATGTATTAACAGTCCGTTTCTGTAGGGAAAATATGGACAAATGTATGAAAAAAATTAAAATCAAATTTAAATCAAGTGAAAGCAGTATTTTCTGTTTAGATCAACAATTGGAAGTCTGTACTTTTGAATTGCTGCTACAGGAAAAGTCATTTATAATTATTACAGTTCATAAATAAACCCTTACTGGGATGCTTTCAAATATTGTTAGAAAACTGTGGGTCATACTATGCCACCTAACAAACAAAACCAACCTAATGTTTGTTTGTAGAAATTTTAATATTAATTTTCTGAAAGATTAAGATAAAAGTAATTTTTGGGAGTGTTACTTAACTTAATGTGCCAGATTAAAATAATAAGGGAACATAGAGTCTGGAGTTATGAAGAGGATACGCCAGAGTCATGTTGTAGGGACCTGAGGAAGGGTTGTGAAGCAATGCTGGGTGTGAGGTATTCTTGGAAGGGATGTTTTTGAGGTAGTGGTGGTAGATCAAGTTGGGATCGTGAGCAGAACTGTTCAAGGGAGGGTGGTTCAATGTCAGGTTTGCCGTTTGGAAGGTTTTGGGATTGGTTTGCAAAGTGATATTTCCAGTTGCCATTATGTGTGAAAGAAAGTAGGTCCATCACCAAAGCAGCATGATCAAATGCAGGTTTATGTCTGAAAGTGAGCTTCTTGGATAATACAGATAATTCAGGAGGGGAGAGTACTTTAGACGAGAGGCTGAAGATGCTGTACTGTTGTTACTGGTTCTTGTGATTATGAGTTATTCTTGGTTTCTTGGTCTGGAAGGCAGTGGTGAAGGCTGTGGAATGTTAAGGAGGTTGGCCAATCTCGGTTTGTAGGAGAGGAGAGGTAGTTGATGGTGTGGGTGTTTAGGGAGCTGCAGAGAGACAGGAAAGGAAACACTACTGTTGAGGTAGTTTAGTAGAAGGTGGGGATAGCTCTTTGAGGTAAAGTCTGGCATGTTGTTGCAGTTTGAAGTTGGCTTGGTATATAATACCACTGAAGGTAACATGAGGTGGAGCTAACTGCAGAATTTTGTAGAAGGAGAGAAGTCTGGTGAAGTGGAAATTGGCTGATGAGTGATGTAGGTCACAGATTGGCCAGGTAAGAGCAAGAGATTGCTGAAAAAGAACTTGGTGTAGAGAAAGATTACATCCAGGAGCAGGTATTTTCAATGTTAGGCCTTTTGGAGTAACTCCAAGAGACAAGCAGGTTTCAAGAAACACAATGTGGGACCTTAGTTTTGATAGTGCAAAAGCATGTTTTCAAAAAGAATGGATGTAATATGTGATGAGATTCATTATGGCATGAGAGGATAGTTTGGAGTGTTAGAAATCCCAGGAGTGGCAAAAAAGATAAGCAGAGGATGGATAAAAGGTAGATAAATGGGACTGCAGAACTCCAGGCTCTACATTCTCTAAAAGCTGATGACTCCATCATTATCCTCCCAGCAGGCAAAGGATCTACTACTGAGACATTTGACCAAAAGGAGTACGTTAATGAAGGTCTACAACCGCTGTCTGACACTTCTACATACAGCATCTGCCATTAAGATCCCATCCCTGTGATTCAAACTGACCAGCAGTCCCTCCTTAAAACCTGAGTTCTCTAACAAGGACTACTAACACCTCAATCCATAGAACTTTTCACCCCACCCTAACCATGCACCCCCACCTTTTTTTCTTCCTAAGATCCACAAACCCAATCATCCTGGCCATCCAATAGTTGCTGGCTTGTGACCGGAGTAGAGTAGGTGGTGCGAGGATGCATAGAACAGATCTTACATCTAGGTCAGATCTGTTTACAAAAGGTATTAATGCTTGTAGATGATATCTGTCTCTTTATTAAAGGAAGCAGTAAAACTGAAGTCTCTATGTCGATGAAGAATCATAAAAGTAGCTCCAGAATACTTAATTATGGATGAAATTAGAACCAAACAAACAAAAGGTGGGCTCCTAATGGTAGGATTAGGGCACACTAGCACTGGTCAAATATAGAAAACTGCTGAAACAGAGGTTAGGTGATTACTGGAGAGACAAAAATCACCCAGACCCACAAAAAGCCATTTGTGAGCATATTATTTGTTTTAAGAACTCTTAGGGATAGCTAAAACAATGAAACTAAAATGAAATAAGCATAATCTGTGAAATTATGATACACTATTCTGGGAAAATACAGGTTTAGTAAAATTTTCACTTTAGCTATGAAAAATGAGAACTAAACTTAGTGAAAGTAGTGTAGCAATATTGTAGTATCCAACGACAATTAGAAACATAATTGAATATAGCATTAGACTTCTGTATTTACAGACACAATATGTATCAGATGTGTTGTGCAACTCTCACGAGGAGACAAGTGTGGAAATATTTATTGGTTTAAAGAAAGCTTGAAGTCTCTAGCCTTAAAACAATATTTCCTCCAAATTTTTAAAGTTGCAATACTGGTTCTACTGAACTACGGGAAAGTCAGTTAAACAGTTACTGGATGCAAAACTTGCACAGCTACACTTTTTGTACACCTTTCATCAAATGCTATAATTTCTTCCAAAGATACATCCAATAGATGGAGCTGAAAATTAAAAAAAATTTTTTTTCCTTTCTTTCTTTCTTCCCCATCTCCACACTGAATTTGTTCCTCATCCTGTAAATGCCACTTAAAAGTACAGTTTATTGGCAAAAGTTACAGAGTGGAATTGCTAAGGTTCCAAATGGTGTTCTGCAATACATCCGATGCAGCTAAGATTTTTATGCACAGTTCCTTCTGCTTTGCAGGTAGGTTGGGCACTAACAGCAGGGTCAATGATGTCCCATACAGTTTTGATCAGTAGTGCATCTCATGATGGCACAGTACGGCACACTGTTTAGTACTGCAAGGTAAAATATGGAAGTAGCTGCAATGTGAATACGCATTTCCTGTTGCTGCTGCAGAGCAGAAATGAAAGAGGTCTGGTTTGCAGTACCTAATAAATTGGGATGTAAAAGTATGATTACAAAAGCCTATGGTGAATGTGCATCCCGTGAAACTGGACACAAAGCATGGCACCTGGACACAAAGCATGGCACCAGAACACTCTCCTCTCCCCACTCCTTGTTTTGCTTATGACATCCAATATTAAAATGTTTGTCTTGGCACTCTCTTGTTGCTATCACACACGGCACATTAGATGTCACTAACAACATAAAGTCAGAACTCATTACTAAAAAGAATCCATTGTCATTCATCATGGCTCCATCAGCATGACTCACCAGTAGGTAGAGGTCTTTCTCGGATGGTCTGTAATTAGCAATTAAGACTGGAGGAAAGTCATAGGATCAGTTACTGCAAACAGCAGTGTTATGGTTGATGGTGAAGCAAAAATCTGTGTCAGGTATGTACAGGCACAAAGAAGTGGGCAGATGTTCAATGGTTTGAAACGAGGCTTCCTGGAGAGATGTAAGAAACAGAACAGCGTGAGATTTTTCCGTGAGCATTTGAGTATTTTAATGAAGAAGCATAGTGAGTCGGTGTAAAATTTTGGGGACAAAATATGTAATATTAATGTGCAAACATACAAGATAGTGGAGAATGATGAGGCAAATAGAGATGTATTCCAGGAAAAAAAATATAAGGCATCAGAAACTTTTTTGACGGGCCCGTCAGCTGATATGTCTGGAAGGATTAAGGTAACCTCAACAACTTGCACTCTGCTGTCAGGTTGGCTATGAGTTTGATGAAACTGACATAGCAATAGTACCAGTACTAAGAGTACTGGTAAGCAAGGGGAAACATACAAGTGTTAAACATGAAAGAGAACCACTAATCTATCAAGCACTGTTCTCAGGAAATTTTGATGCTACAAGTACAGATGCAGAGGTAGAATGTCATATAGTGGGAGTTGTGAGATGTTGGACATAGGACACATGTGTCACTGACAAATGTGGATCTTTTAGGTTAGAGGCAAATGAACCCATTGCATGATAATTTGCATGGAAGCAGTAATGGTGGCATCTTTGTGTTCAGCAGTATTGAATTTTCGGTTTGAGGTACACAATTTTAAGCGATGTGTAGTAGCTGTGTCTCATGAAAGTGAAGGTTACTGTATGATCCTAGGGTTAGACGCAAAAACTGGCCTTACACACTGTGTTGTCGAACTTAGAGGGACAACATTACAGCTAGGGGAAACTGTTGCAAGTGAAGTGCTTTGTAAGGTTCTTCTATCTTAATGGGTGAACCATTTGAACTTAGGACTACAACTCCAATGAACTCCCAATTCAGATGAGTTGCTGAAAGGTTCAGAGAAAACTTGAGTTCAAAACATGTACCTGACTCATATGATTATAGTTGGTAGTGACTTTAATTTACCCTTGATATGTTGGCGAAAATATATGTTTAATTCTGGAGGTACGCATAAAATATAATCTGAAACAGTTAGTTCATGAGCCCATGCGAATATTAAATGGTTGTGAAAATACACTTGACCTCTTAGCAACAAACAATCCTGAGTTAATAACGAGCATCAAAACCTATACAGGGATTAGAGAGCACAGGGGTGTCGTAGCGAGATTGAATATTGTAATCCCCAAATCCTCCAAAAATAAACAAAAAATATACCTATTCAAAAAGCAGATAAAAATGCACTTGGAGCTTTCCTGAGAGACAATCTCCATTCATTCCAAATTAATAAATAAGTGTAGACCAGATGTGGCTTGAATTCAAAGAAACAGTATCGGCAGCAATTGAGTGATTTATTCCAAATAAATTAACAAACAATGGAACTGATCCTCCTTGGTACACAAAACGTGTTAGAATACTGTTTTAGAAACAACGAAACAAACATGCCAAATTTAAACAGACGCGAAATCCCCAAGATCAGCGATCTTTTACAGAAGCTCGAAATTTTGCGTGGACTTCAATGCAAGATGCTTATAACAGTTTCCACAACGAAACGGTCTCAAAATCTGGCAAAAAATCCAAAGACATTCTTGACGAATGTGAAGTATGTTAGCGGCAAGAAACAATCAATGCCTTCTCTGTACAATAGCAATGGAGATACTATTAAAGACAGTGCTGCCAAAGCAGAGTTACTAAACACAGCCTTTCGAAATGACTTCACAAAAGAAGATGAAGTAAATATTCCAGAATTTGAATCGAGAACAGCTGCCAACATGTGGAACTTAGAAGTAAATATCCTCAGAGTAGTGAAGCAACTTAAATCACTTAATAAAAGTAAGTCTTCTGGTCCTGACTGTATACCAATTTGGTTCCTTTTGGAGTATGCTGATGCATTAGCTCCATACTTAACAATCGTATACAATCGTTTGCTCGACGAAAGATCCGTACCCAAAGACCCGAAAGTTGCACAGGTCACAAGAAAGGTAGTAGGAGTAATCCACTTAATTACACGCCCATATCATTAATGTCAATAGTAGTTCTAAGTTCTAGGGGACTGATGACCTCCACTGTTAAGTCCCATAGAGCTCAGAGCCATTTGAACCATTTTTTTAGTCATCACTAATATATTCTCCTTAACTAACTACAATAGTCTGCCAATGCTGAGGTAATTTTTCAATTTTGTGACTGTAGAAATCACATGGTTTTGAGGCAAAGAGCTCACTGAGTCATATTCATAGTGCACTTTCATTCAGAAAGTAAGTTCTTTGAAAGATTTTTAATAGATAGTGGAAAAGGTGAAAATATACGGACCCATAATCAGGTGAATGGGGTGGATGTGGGATGACTTCCCATCACATCTCCTGTATAATGTTTTTTATTAGTCTAGCAGAACATGGAGGGGTGTTATCGTGGTGTAGCATAACTTCATGCAGTCTTCCTGGTCGTTGTTCTTTGATTGTGCCTGCAAAAAATCTCAGTTATTTACAGTAAATGTCAGCAGTGATGGTCACACCTTGGGGAAGCAATTCACAACAGACCATACCGTAACTATTCCAGTAGATGCACATCACGGTCTTTTGTGGATATGCGCATGTCTTTGTAAAGAGAGGTGATGCTTTGTTTGGCCTCAACCTTTTCTCTCTTTTCATTATGTTAGCATGAAGACACCATCTCTCATCAACAGTTACAATACAAGATAGGAATGATTGGTGTTGTTCACGAGACAATTTATGACGTGCAGGCAGAGATACACATTGTAATGTATCATATCATTATTATTATTATTATTATTATTATTATTATTATTATTTTCCCTCATTCAACATTCCACATGGGAAAAATATATGTAAAAACAAAGATGATGTGACTTACCGAACGAAAGTGCTGGCAGGTCGATAGACACACAAACACACACACAAAATTCAAGCTTTCCCAACAAACTGTTGCCTCATCAGGAAAGGGGGGGAAGGAGAGGGAAAGACGAAAGGATGTGGGTTTTAAGGGAGAGGGTAAGGAGTCATTCCAATCCCGGGAGCGGAAAGACTTACCTTAGGGGGAAAAAAGGACAGGTATACACTCGCACACACGCACATATCCATCCACACATATACAGACACAATCAGACATATTTAAAGACAAAGGGTTTGGGCAGAGATGTCAGTCGAGGCGGAAGTGAAGAGGCAAAGATGATGTTGAATGACAGGTGAGGTATGAGTGGCGGCAACTTGAAATTAGCGGAGATTGAGGCCTGGTGGGTAACGGGAAGAGAGGATATATTGAAGAGCAAGTTCCCATCTCCGGAGTTCGGATAGGTTGGTGTTGGTGGGAAGTATCCAGATAACCCGGACGGTGTAACACTGTGCCAAGATGTGCTGGCCGTGCACCAAGGCATGTTTAGCCACAGGGTGATCCTCATTACCAACAAACACTGTCTGCCTGTGTCCATTCATGCGAATGGACAGTTTGTTGCTGGTCATTCCCACATAGAATGCATCACAGTGTAGGCAGGTCAGTTGGTAAATCACGTGGGTGCTTTCACATGTGGCTCTGCCTTTGATCGTGTACACCCCGAACGAAAGCGCTGGCAGGTCGATAGACACACAAACAAACACAAACACACACACAAAATTCAAGCTTTCGCAACAAACTGTTGCCTCATCAGGAAAGAGGGAAGGAGAGGGAAAGACGAAAGGATGTGGGTTTTAAGGGAGAGGGTAAGGAGTCATTCCAATCCCGGGAGCGGAAAGACTTACCTTAGGGGGAAAAAAGGACGGGTATACATTCGCGCACACACACACACACACACACACACATATCCATCCACACATATATAATAGGAGAGGGGTTGAGGCTGTGGAAGAACAAGGATAGGATGTCTTGGCCCTGGGTCAATATCATGAAGATATTACCACTGAACCTGCACCAGACAAGAGTTTTGGGGTTTTGGAAGGCTAGGGAGGTTTCCTCTAGATGGCAAAAAACAGATTGTCACAGCTCGTGCCATGTGGACATCCTTTGCTGTACCACAGACTCATTTATAGGTGATGTCGTCAAAGGGGAAATAATTATGGGTGAGATTGTAAGTGGTTATCCTTATAGGAAGGAGGTTGAACATTTGTAGTCAATCAGACATTGAGAAAGATAGTGTTCAATAGCAGTAAGGACATGGGTGTGGGGGATGCTGGTGTGTAAGTAGTCAGCATCAATAGTGATGAGTAGGGATACAGGTGGTACTGGGGTGGGGATGGTTGAGAGCTGTTACAGGAAGATACAAATTATTTTCTTCACTAACAATCATTGCTATCTCATTACCACCTGTATCCCTACTTGTCACTGTTGTTGCCATGAAGACCTCCTAAACTAGCAGTAGAATATAAACCCAGAGGCAAGAGAAGTGTCAGAAGACTGAGGAACTGATGGTGAGACTGGAACAGACACTAGGCATAACCCTGGAGTGGGAGGAGGAGGGGGAGGAGGAGGAGGAGGAGAAACATGAAAACATTTGGGTTGAAATTGTTTCAACAAGTAAAAACCATTTGGGTTGAAATAGTTTAGACATGTTAAAAGGATGGACCAAACAAGAACAGCAAGAAAACAGCCTGAAAAGGAATCTGACTACAAAAGAGAGAGTCACTGGCTCAGAAACATTGGATCACTGAAGCAAAAAGGATAGGGAGAGGACTGGAATGGCACCAAGCTCAGAAGGAAGAAGTATTCTGGTACAGACAAAGATGGAAAGTGCTTTTCTACACACCAGAGCAACTGGAGATAGTTTTTCATTAATGAATAATGATAATGATGATGATGATGATGATGATGATGATGACAGAGTACAGTTATTCTCCTTACCTGATAGAGAGCAATGTCCAAACAGGAATCTTCACTAGTATCACTCCAGTTGTCAAATGTAGTTTTTTTCTGTGTGCTGCTTCTTTCTTGCCTTATGACACTTTTTGGAGAATCAGAATCTATGTCCTGCTGAAGTTTCAGGTAGGTTGATTATTAACATCATCACATGTTCATCGTAATCCACTATATTAATACTTTACAATAAAAAAATATCGCTCTACAAATATAGTAATTTATTATATCATAAACACAAGGAACAATAATAAAATAACAGCTGGAAAGAAATTATGGTAAAACAGGTGCATATTGTGATAGTACTCAATATTTTGTTCTTATGTCAGTATCTTTTATGTCTGCTCTTCAACCTGTTGGTGAGAACTCAATTTTTCTCAAATAACTTTTATTTTTGTTATAGAGACAGGCAGCCATGTTTTACTCAAGATCTACAATAAATTATTCCACTATATGACCTACTGTCATTGGCATCAAAACCTACTAGTCATAGTAAAACATGTTCTGTTGTGTTTGGAATTTGAAGACAATGAATGAGGAATTTAATTAATTTTAAACTTGTCTGTCCCAGGTTTCAAGTTGAATTCCCCCTCAAATGATCAAAGTCGTCCCAAGAATAAGTGAGAAAAAATAAGAGGTAACTACTGAGATTAAAATATTATGGGGAATAAAAGACATGTAGGAATCAAGTAAGAGGAATATTGTTTATTCGCACATCACGTGCAAAGAAAAGACAAAAGCATAGATTTCCCACATAGTTTTATAATATTAGTCAATAAAATGAAAACTATGTGGGACAGGGGTGTCTCAGTTTATTGTAACTTTGGTAATGGGACTGATAGGAATAATCTAAATCTGTTTTTCTCACAATGAGCAAAAATGATAGAGATTCAAAATATTAGTTTCCTATACAATAAATAGAGTTACCAAAATAATCACACAACAGTCTTTCAAAAATTTTGTCGTAATAAGGTTAAAAAATAACCAAACTCTTAAACGTAAATTTAAACTTGTCTGCCCATATTAAAATTTTGAAGATATTAAAATGAAACATTCTATAAACTAAGAAAAATGTAGCTGTGACAGAACTTCGGAAGGAACACTTAATTGTATCTTGTCCAGATGTCCATTCCAGATGTCGTTGTGGCCTTCAGTCCTGAGACTGGTTTGATGCAGCTCTCCATGCTACTCTATCCTGTGCAAGCTTCTTCATCTCCCAGTACCTACTGCAACCTATATCCTTCTGAATCTGCTTAGCGTATTCATCTCTTTCTCTCCCTCTATGATTTTAACCCTCCATGCTGCCCTACAATACTAAATTGGTGATCCCTTGATGCCTCAGAACATGTCCCACCAACCGATCCCTTCTTCGAGACAAAGTGTGCCACAAATTTCTCTTCTCCCTAATTCTATTCAATACCTCCTCATTAGTTATGTGATCTACCCATCTAATCTTCAGCATTCTTCTGGCACCACATTTCAAAAGCTTCTATTCTCTTCTTGTCCAAACTATTTATCGTCCATTTTTCACTTCCATACATGGCCACACTCCATACAAATACTTTCACAAACGACTTCCTGACACTTAAATATACTCTCCATGTTAACAAATTTCTCTTCTTCAGAAATGCTTTCCTTGCCATTTCCAGTCTACATTTTATATCCTCTCTACTTCGACCATCATCAGTTATTTTGCTTCCCAAATAGCAAAACTCATTTACTACTTAAAGCGTCTCATTTCCTAATCTAATACCCTCAGCATCACCTGATTTAATTCGACTACATTCCATTATCCTTGTTTTGCTTTTGTTGATGCTCATCTTATATCCTCCTTTCAAGAAACTGTCCATTCCGTTCAGCTGCTCTTCCAGGTCCTTGGCTGTCTCTGACAGAATTACAATGCCATCGGCAAACCTCAAAGTTTTTACTTCTTCTCCATGAATTTTAATACCTACTCCGAATTTTTCTTTTGTTTCCTTTACTGCTTACTCAATATACAGATTGAATAACATCGGGGAGAGGCTACAACCCTGTCTCACTCCTTTCCCAACCACTGCTTCCCTTTCATGCCCCTCGACTCTTATAACTGCCATCTGGTTTCTGTACAAATTGTAAATAGCCTTTCGCTCCCTGTATTTTACTCCTGCCACCTTCAGAATTTGAAATAGTGTATTCCAGTCAACATTGTCAAAAGCTTTCTCTAAGTCTTCAAATGCTAGAAATGTAGGTTTGCCTTTCCTTAATCTAGCTTCTAAGATAAGTCGTAGGGTCAGTATTGCCTCACGTGTTCCAATATTTCTATGGAATCCAAACTGATCTTCCCCGAGGTCGGCTTCTACTAGTTTTTCCATTCTTCTGTAAAGAATTCCAATTAGTATTTTGCAGCTGTGACTTATTAAACTGATAGTTCCGTAACTTTCACATCTGTCAACACCTGCTTTCTTTGGGATTGGAATTATTATATTCTTCTTGAAGTCTGATGGTATTTCACCTGTCTCGTACATCTTGCTCACCAGATGGTAGAGTTTTGTCAGGACTGGCTCTCTCAAAGCTGTCAGTAGTTCTAATGGAATGTTGTCTACTCCGGTGGCCTTGTTTCGACTTAGATCTTCCAGTGCTCCGTCAAACTCTTCACGCATTATCATATCTCCCATTTCATCTTCATCTGCATCCTCTTCCATTTCCATAATATTGTCCTCAAGTACATCACCCTTGTATAGACCCTCTATATACTCCTTCCACCTTTCTGCTTTCCCTTCTTTGCTCAGAAGTGGGTTTCCATCTGAGCTCTTGATATTCATACAAGCGGTTCTCTTTTCTCCAAAGGTCTCTCTAATTTTCCTGCAGGCAGTATCTATCTTACCCCTAGTGAGATAAACCTCTACATCCTTACATTTGTCCTCTAGCCATCCCTGCTTAGCTATTTTGCATTTCCTGTCGATCTTATTTTTGGGTCATTTGTATTCCTTTTTGCCTGCTTCATTTACTGCATTCTTATATTTTCTCCTTTCATCAATTAAATTCAATATTTCTTCTGTTACCCAAGGATTTCTACCAGCCCTTGTCTTTTTACCTACTTGACCCTCTGCTGCCTTCACTACTTCATCTCTCAAAGCTACCCATTCGTCTTCTGCTGTATTTCTTTCCCCCATTGCTGTCAATTGTTCTCTAATGCTCTCCCTGAAACTCTGTACAACCTATGGTTCTTTCAGTTTATCCAGGTCCCATCTTCTTAAATTCCCACCTTTTTGCAGTTTCTACAGTTTTAATCTACAGTTCAAAACCAATAGATTGTGGTCAGAGTCCACATCTTCCCCTGGAAATGTCTTAAAATTTAAAACCTGGTTCCTAAATCTCTGTCTTACCATTATATAATCTATCTGAAACCTTCAAGTATCTCCAGGATTCTTCCATGTATACATCCTTCTTTCATGACTCTTGAACATAGTTTTAGTGATGATTAAATTATGCTCTGCACAAAATACTACCAGGCAGCTTCCTCTTTCATTCGTTTCGCTCAAATCCATATTCACCCACTACTTTTCCTTCTCTTCCTTTACCTACAATCTAATTCCACTCTACAATGACTATTTTCTTCTCCCTTAACTATCTGAATAATTTCTTTTATCTGATCATACATTTCATCAATCTCTTCATCATCTGCAGAGCTAGTTGGGATATAAACTTGTACTACTGTAGTAGGTGTGGGCTTCGTGTCTATCTTGGCCACAATAATGCGTTCACTATGCTGTTTGTAGTAGCTTACCCGCACTCCTATTTTTTTATTCATTATTAAACCTACTCCTGCAATACCCCTGTTTGATTTTGTATTTATAACCCAGTTTTCGCCTGACCAAAAGTCTTGTTCCTCATGCCACCGAACGTCACTAATTCCCACTATATCTAACTTTAACCTATCCATTTCCCTTTTTTAATTTTCTAACCTACCTGCCCGATTAATGGATCTGACATTCCACGCTCCGATCCGTAGAACGCCAGTTTTCTTTCTCCTGATAACGACATCCTCCTGAGTAGTCTCCGCCCGGAGATCCAAATGGGGGGACTAATTTACCTCCAGAATATTTTACCCAAGAGGACGCCATCATCATTTAACCATACAGTAAAGTTGCATGCCCCGGGATAAATTATGGCTGTAGTTTCCCCTTGCTTTCAGCCGTTTGCAGTACCAGCACAGCAAGGCTGTTTTGGTTAGTGTTACAAGGCCAGATCAGGCAATCATCCAGACTGTTGCCCCTGCAACTACTGAAAAGGCTGCTGCCCCTCTTCAGGAACCCCACATTTGTCTGGCTTCTCAACAGATGCCCCTCCGTTGTGGTTGCACCTACGGTACGGCTATCTGTATCGCTGAGGCATGCAAGCCTCCCCATCAACGGCAAGGTCCATGGTTCATGGGAGGGGGGGGTGTTTCAAATATTAGTGAACAGTTATTCTGTGTATAAAAATTCTACAACATCACTAGCAAATCTAAATTTAAACCCTGACTCCATTTTTCTTCTCCCAACCAACCCTAAAGAAATAAATTTGGGAATAAAATTTTCATATGGATGAGATTCCAGATTATGTCATGAAAACCTCAGGTGACTGCATTGTTGTATCATTAGCCAACAAAGTTTTCCTTCCTGCTTAAAGATAATGAAACTCAAGCCACTGTTCAACAATGTTAAGAAAGAAGATGTATTCAACCTTAAAACTATAGCTTTTTTTCTATCTGTATTTTCAAAAATACTAGAAAAAATTTTTCATAAAAAGTTGCTGGATTTTCTAGAGAAGTGCAACATGTTATTCACAGCCAAGCATGTTTTCCAGAAAGGACGATCAACAAAAACAGCAATATTTGAATATTTTCTTTTGAAATGCTCCAAAAAAGTAACTGGCATATGCCTTGATCTGTCTAAGGCCTTTGATATCGTAGACCATATCCTATTGCTGCAGAAACTTCTTAGTACTTATATTGGAGGGACAACTAACAACTGGTTTGGATCGTATCTTACTGGCCACAAGTGAGTAGTAGAAAAAATAATTTCAAGAACATAACAAATCAAGCAGACACTATTCTCATTACAAATAAGTAAAGTATTGTGTGCTGTGGGGCACAGTTCTGGGGCTAAAAAGAAAGATGATGAGACTTACCAAACAAAAGCGCTGGCAGGTCGATAGACACACAAACAAACACAAACATGCACACAAAATTCTAGCTTTCGCAACAAACGGTTGCTTCATCAGGAAAGAGGGAAGGAGAGGGAAAGATGAAAGGAAGTGGGTTTTAAGGGAGAGGGTAAGGAGTCATTCCAATCCCGGGAGCGGAAAGACTTACCTTAGGGGGAAAAAAGGACGGGTATACACTCGCACACACACACATATCCATCCGCATATACACAGACACAAGCAGACATTTGTAAAAATGACATTCCACGCTTGTGTCTGTGTATATGCGGATGGATATGTGTGTGTGTGCGAGTGTATACCCGTCCTTTTTTCCCCCTAAGGTAAGTCTTTCCGCTCCCGGGATTGGAATGACTCCTTACCCTCTCCCTTAAAACCCACTTCCTTTCATCTTTCCCTCTCCTTCCCTCTTTCCTGACGAAGCAACCGTTTGTTGCGAAAGCTAGAATTTTGTGTGCATGTTTGTGTGTCTATCGACCTGCCAGCGCTTTTGTTTGGTAAGTCTCATCACTTTCTTTCTTTTTAGATATATTTTTTCCACGTGGAATGTTTCCCTCTGCTTGGTTAGTGCTAGGCCATATATATATATATATATATATATATATATATATATATGGCCTAGCACTAACCAAGCAATGTCACAGGCCTATCCAGCCTGCAGATGACACAAGGAATTTAGTAAGTTGGAAGGCAGCAGAAATGTTACAGACAACACTATCTGACATATTAACTAGTGTTGTAAATTGGTTCAGCCAAAACAAACTAATAATAAATGAAAGGGAAATAGTAACATCAAATTTTCATAATGTCAAGAGAAACAAAGAAGACGATACAATAATTCAGATATCAGACTCAGGCAGTGCAAGTTTAGTTACCACAAAATTTCTGTGGATCTGGCTCCAAGACAACGTTAGGTGGGATACTCACTTCAGTAGCATGTGAGGAGTGGTCGTAAAGGTTCTTGCCCGAGATAGTTGCAGTAATGTCTCGCACAAATACCACCACCTACTTTTATGGTGACCCTTTGTGGGTATGCAAGACAAATTTTGTGGCTCCAGCTTCATTAGTTTTGGCATTAGAAAGCGTTGTATATCATAGAGTAAGCAAAATGGCAAATGTCAAAAGAATATATTCATTTCAAGAGAATGATGCCCAAGGAAGCTGTGGAGGGCATGTAGAATACATTTAACTACAGTGCTCCGTCTTACGCAACAGTGAAAAACTGGGCATCTGAATCCAAACGTGGAAGAACGATTGTGGAAGATGGACCAAGGAATGGAAGACCTGCCACTGTTGCCACTGATGAAACAGTAACTGCAATTCATGACACAATTTTGCGGGATTGGTGTACAACATTGCTTTGCATTGAAACCACATTTGGAATTTCCCATGGGCATGTTCATGACACTGTTGTGGATATTTTGGGAATGTGGAAAGTTTCATCTTGATGGATCCCAAAAGATTTGAATGCAGATCAGAGACGGAAGTGTGTGCAGTGTTCTGAAGAAATCATCTGCCAATTTGAACCAGATGAGGATGCCTTTCTTGAAATGTGGGTTCACCATTTTGATCCTGAGACAAAAAAACAGTCACAACAATGGAAACATCCCTGATCCCCTACCCCAAAAAAATCCTGGTGCAAAAATCAGCCAGTAAGGTGAATAGATCGGTCTTCAGGGATGCAGAAGGGGTAATTATGGTGGATTACTTGCAAAAGAGTATAACTATCAATGCATCATACTATTGCATCCTCCTGCACCATTTGAGAGAAGAGATAAAGGAAAAAAGGCACGGAAAATTGGTGCACAGAGCTCTTTTGCATCAGGACGACACACGAGCACACAAAGCCCTCGCAACTCTGGAAACTGTGTGACTGCAGGTCAAATTGTTATGTCATTAGCCATATTCTCCAGATTTGGCTCCATCAGACCTTTTCTTTTCCCAAACCTAATAAAAGACTCAAAGGATGACGCTTTGACAATGATGATGCAGTGATCAATGCTGTGAATGCTTCATGGACTCAAAATCAAAGATCTTTTATTTGACTGGTTTGTAGAAGTTCTCTGAGTGTTCCTGCAAGTGTATTAGTGTACATGGATATTGTATTGAAAAATAAAGTGGTATTATGAAACTTCTATGATTGTTTATTTGTTAGGGTATAAACTTTTCAACCCCCTCCCCTCCATTGCAAGTTCCATTTGCTATGTAATTAGAGTACTTGAAAACTGTTCTCATACAGATTGTCCAATGGCTATTTACTATGCTAATGTACATTCTGTTCTGAAGTATGGGATCACTTGGGGTAATTACTATCCTGCCTAAAACTCTTCAGGATGCAAAAAAGAATAGTGAGAATCATGGCTGGAATAAAAAGGGACAAAACCTGCAGACCACTGTTTAAAAAGATAAGCATTCTTTCTTCCTTTTTCATGTATTTAGCCCTCTGAAAGTGCAATATTTATTACGAAATATGCAATGAAAGCTGCTCGTGATCTCCTCAGAAAAGAAAATCTTCATCATCCTAATGGAAGACAGAAAACTAACTTTCACATGCTTCAAATAAAAGCCAGTCTATGTCAAAAATGAACATTAGACCATGGTAAAATTATTTGCAATAAGTTGCCAAAAGAAATTAAAGTAGTAAATGATCTAAAAAGAATATCTATTAATTCACTGTTTCTACAGTGTGGAAGAGTTCCTCCAAAATCTTTGAAGCCTAAGAAAGTTAATGTTAAGTATATAAGCCACATTTTTATCTCTTACAAAAATATTATGTAAATACACTCCTGGAAATTGAAATAAGAACACCGTGAATTCATTGTCGCAGGAAGGGGAAACTTTATTGACACATTCCTGGGGTCAGATACATCACATGATCACACTGACAGAACCACAGGCACATAGACACAGGCAACAGAGCATGCACAATGTCGGCACTAGTACAGTGTATATCCACCTTTCGCAGCAATGCAGGCTGCTATTCTCCCATGGAGACGATCGTAGAGATGCTGGATGTAGTCCTGTGGAACGGCTTGCCATGCCATTTCCACCTGGCGCCTCAGTTGGACCAGCGTTCGTGCTGGACGTGCAGACCGTGTGAGACGACGCTTCATCCAGTCCCAAACATGCTCAATGGGGGACAGATCCGGAGATCTTGCTGGCCAGGGTAGTTGACTTACACCTTCTAGAGCACGTTGGGTGGCACGGGATACATGCGGACGTGCATTGTCCTGTTGGAACAGCAAGTTCCCTTGCCGGTCTAGGAATGGTAGAACGATGGGTTCGATGACGGTTTGGATGTACCGTGCACTATTCAGTGTCCCCTCCACGATCACCAGTGGTGTACGGCCAGTGTAGGAGATCGCTCCCCACACCATGATGCCGGGTGTTGGCCCTGTGTGCCTCGGTCGTAAGCAGTCCTGATTGTGGCGCTCACCTGCACGGCGCCAAACACGCATACGACCATCATTGGCACCAAGGCAGAAGCGACTCTCATCGCTGAAGACGACACGTCTCCATTCGTCCCTCCATTCACGCCTGTCGTGACACCACTGGAGGCGGGCTGCACGATGTTGGGGCGTGAGCGGAAGACGGCCTAACGGTGTGCGGGACCGTAGCCCAGCTTGATGGAGACGGTTGCGAATGGTCCTCGCCGATACCCCAGGAGCAACAGTGTCCCTAATTTGCTGGGAAGTGGCGGTGCGGTCCCCTACGGCACTGCGTAGAATCCTACGGTCTTGGCGTGCATCCGTGCGTCGCTGCAGTCCGGTCCCAGGTCGACGGGCACGTGCACCTTCCGCCGACCACTGGCGACAACATCAATGTACTGTGGAGACCTCACGCCCCACGTGTTGAGCAATTCGGCGGTACGTCCACCCGGCCTCCCGCATGCCCACTATACACCCTCGCTCAAAGTCCGTCAACTGCACATACGGTTCACGTCCACGCTGTCGCGGCATGCTACCAGTGTTAAAGACTGCGATGGAGCTCCGTATGCCACGGCAAACTGGCTGACACTGACGGCGGCGGTG